>NC_137107.1:6008798-6608798 GCF_949357685.1 Gobio gobio
GGAGGAGGGGAGGAGGAGGCAGGAGGGAGAGGAGGAGGAGGAGGAGGAGAGGAGGAGCGGAGGAGGAGGGAGAGGAGGAGGAGGAGGGAGAGGAGGAGGAGGAGAGGGAGAGGAGGAGGAGGAGGAGGGAGAGGAGGAGGAGGAGGAGGAGGAGGAGGGAGAGGAGGAGGAGGAGGAGGAGGAGGTGTGAAGAGAGGAGGAGGGAGAGGAGGAGGAGAGGAGAGGAGGGGAGGAGGAGGAGGAGGAGGAGGCTTAGGAGAACAAGCAGGGTAAGGGGTAAGGAGGACAAAGTGGTCTCTGATGAAATTCGAGCCACTTTAGTTGCCAATGTCCTTGTCCATGGTCATGACTATGAGGGAGGCCTGGGCAACGCGTACAGCCAAATTTGAGTCGCTTCACCGTTGCCTCCATCATCAGAACTTTCAGGGAGGAAAACAGGTATGGTGTACATACAGTAAGACTGCTCTGATACAGTAACTTTGAATGCTGTACTCATGTGCTGTGAAAACACATACACTGTTGCCACATTATGCTACTGAAATAAAGAAATGCATAAAATTGCCTTGCATACAGAGAGTTTTAGTATGTTTCCATTTTTCCCATAAAAAGGATGTGTGACAGTTACAGTAATGATTGCTTCTATTTTTGTAGGACACAGAGACGACCACCTGGTGGAGGCAGGCTAAGGCTTTTGTCGGAGGAGCAAGAGAGGGAGCTTGTAAACATGGTCACTGCCAATAATGTACTTCGCCTGCGAGAAATTCAAAGGAGAGTGATTGAGGATAATCATTTTCGAGGGATAAATTCCATCAGCCTCTCCACAATTGATTGCATCCTCCGAAAGCACCGGTTCGGATGAAACAGGCGTACCGTGTCCCTTTCGAACGAAACTCTGACAGAGTGAAAGACCAACGAGTGGAATATGTTCAGGTATGAGTTTTGATATTGTATGGAGTATTGTGTACCATCACAGTATAGCAATTTATTCAGCCATTTGTGCCCTCTTGAACTGTGTTTCAGGGAAGTGATTTACTCTACTGTGTTTTGTGTTTTGCAGAGAATCTTTGAAATTGAAGGCTGGCCTGTTCCCCATGAAATCATCTTTGTGGATGAGGCTGGTTTCAATCTGACCAAAAAGAAGGAGAAGGGGGAGGAACAGAATTGGCCATCGAGCTATAGTAAATGTCTCTGGGCAGCGCGGAGGGAATGTCACTATGTGCGCAGCCATAAGCCGATGAGGGGTACTCTACCGCCATGCCATTCTGGGACCCTATAACACTATGATTCTCCTTGCTTTTCCTGATGGTCTAAGAGAGCATATGTTCCAGCTGGACCTCAGGGAACCAGCACAGCCAGAGCAGCCTCACTACGTTGTTGCTTGGGATAACGTCAGCTTCCATCGTGCTGCTCTTGTTCGTGACTGGTTTCCCAATAACCCAAGGTTTTCAAACATATTTCTGCCTGCATACTCTCCCTTTCTAAACCCGATAGAGGAGTTTTTTTCGGCATGGCGGTGGAAAATCTATGACCGAGAACCTTATGTCCGAGTTCACCTCCTCCAGGCCATGGAAGAAGCCTGCCATGACATAACCGTAGATGCATGCCAGGGATGGATCAGGCATGCACAAGGATTTTACCCTCGTTGCCTAGCTAGGGCCAATATAGCCTGTGATGTGGCTAGATTCTCTGGCCTGATCCAGACCAAAGACGGGACGCTGAGGAGGTGGAATAATTTTTTTTGTGTAGTACATGAATGAATAAAAATGTGCAAATGTATACATTGGTTGTGTCTTTTGTGTTCATTGTTCACCATATGAAAAGGTGTGTTTTTTCATTATTATTTTTACAAGCAACATAATTGAACAGTTTTGGAAATGTTGTTTTGAATTTATTGTACCAGTGTGTAAGACTATGTTGTAGTGTGTTTTTCTGAGGGCTTGTGTGTGTTGTCTGAGGGCAACGTTTGGTTTTTCAGCAAGAGTGAAAGGTTTTGAGTGTAGAGCTTAATTTTGACCTGAAAATAGGATGTTTGGGGAATTGGGTGAGATGTTATGGATTTGTGTTTTTTGTTTTGAGAATGTGAGGCATAGTTTCAAAAAAGCAATTTTTGTGTTTAAGCAATCGAGAAAAACTGTAAGTTGAGCAGCGTGAGATAGAGCCTGAAAGCGTGAGTATCACACCAAATGCGTGAGAGTTGGCAACCCTGCTAATTTCTGTATCCAACACGGCTGTCACGTCACGGGACAAAAGAACGAGACTCGAGAGATGAACTGTTTCTGCATTCAGCCTATGGGGACTTGAACGAACGACTCGAACGAGAAGACTCAAGAGATGAACTAATCTTTTCTGTTTCCGGTGACTGCATAGCCTTGCCTATGGGGTTGGGACGTGATGAACGAATGACTCGAACCCGAAGACTCGAGAGATGAACTAATAATTTACAGAACATATGGGATGTTGCGCATGCACAGTCAACACAAAATGAACGAATCGCTCTCTGAGCTCATATTCGAGATTCGAATCGTTCATGAACGACACATCACTAATAGCGGCAAAATGTCTGAAAGAAAGCACGATAGTGGAGCACAAAAACAGAAAATACAAAGGTAAAAAGAACAACGTAACCAAGATATACCGAAAAAAAATCCCTAAATTGACTGGATACTTAAAGGCTGCTGAATCTTCATCCAGTCAAAGACAAGATCCACAGCAGGAGGACTGTGTTATGGAGGGCGATCAGGTATATCTTTTAATTTTATTATTAATCTGTATTTACGTCGCTCAAATAGCACGCTTACCCAGCAACGGAGAAACTGGTAGCCAGGCAACAGACAAGTGACACACTTGTAGCGACGTCACTACGCGCATTTTAGCTAGCCGTACCAAGAATTCCGGTCAGAGAACGGTTTGTAATCGTGCCGCGCCGTACCAGGCTCAAGTGGAAAGACAACTGGAACCGTTCCTTACAATTATAAGAAACGTTCAGCCCGGTGGTGAAAAAGCGGCTATTGTTCACCTGCTCGTGGGTCAGTCGCACCCGCGGACGCACCTGCGCCCTCAGCAGAGATGGAGGGAATCCCCGCCGTTTTTATTATGGCTTTTTTGTTTTATACACAGTTTAGTGTATTACACAGTGGTTTATGTCTCAGTAATGATGTTGTGATTTTGCCTCAGTAAAACAGGGTGTTCTGCACTGATGCTGTAGTCTACCTGTTGGTTTATAAAGCTAAACCAGCTTGCAGTGGAACTGTGAATGCAGGGAATTCTGTTGCTTTGCTGTTTATAGTTACATATTTCTGTGGCAGAGGGTAATATCTTTCCACCATCTCTGTTAATTAAAAGGCTGCTTCTAAGCACTGGGCCGTGTGTGTTTTGTATTTGTGTTTTGTTTGTAATGTTTAATTTCAAATTTTACCTATGTGGTGTGGTGGTCATTTTCGTACAGTGGTGGTCCACCACTTGAAGGAATGTAGAGGAAACACTGTGGTATTGGCTGTTTCAATGTGTGTGTGTATATGCCGTTTCACCATATTTGCGTGTGGACCGTGTATGGCACTAAATACATTTTTCCAGTAAAGCATAATGATTAAGGGGGGCCTTACACAAAGAGCAGCCTAGGGGCCACTGACCACCTTAATCTGCCTCTGAACATGGTACACGTGTGGACTTTTAACATGATCCCTTTCCCACCACAGGGGAATTTCAAATGAATATTACAAGGAAACTAACTATGCTGGCGTCCGTTTGAATGATTTGAACGTCACAGACACATAAAACACGACACATGATCTCATTCATAAATACGGGACGATCGACTACTTTACGGGATGGATGGAACCCCTTCCTGTATGTGTCTCGAAGTCATCTAAAATCCATATTTTATAGGAATAAACCAGGAATAAACCGAATAGCTGAGAGAGTTTAACATAAATAGCATTAGCAAGTAGCTAGAAAACCCAGAATGCATTGAGGCGAGAGTTTCTGTGAGTGAAATATCTCCAGCTGCCAGTAGGGGCGCTAATATAGGGAACGCTTTTATGAGTCGTATTTAAAGGTAGGGACACACAATCTGTTGCAGCGTTAGCTGTTGTGTATTCCGCAAGCTTATCATAGTGTCACTTAGTTATTTGCTTAAATTACACACAAGGGTTCCAGTAGACCTTGGGTCTAAGTTTTACCTCATCGCGACCTGCATTTCAAAGGATACGTTCATTGAAAAATGCTGATACATAACTGAGAGGGCTATAGTTTTTGCCATTTTGTGGATTGTGAAAAAATTATATTCAAATGTCTTTATTGTAAAGATTGATTGATTGTAAAAATGTATACCTGACTCACTGCTGATGATGTTAAGTGCTAAATAAATGTTGACAGCTCTTACAAGCCATTGTGATTTCTGTACCATTAAGATGTATATTCAAAAAATAAGGACAGGCTTTAGTTTTAAGATGAAGTAAGCCTTGTTTCAAGATAAACAGCGCTTGGCCATTCTTCACTAATACTAAGTATTGTTTCTCTAAATTGAATATAATTTAATATATATATATATATATATATATATTACTAATTGTAGTGTAGGTTCTTGTGGGTGTAGGAAGGAAGAAGACGGGGTCGGTGTACTGGGACTCGTGAGTACTCTCTTTTATTCTTGTTGCTCAATAAACAAACAGTGTGCACATCGCACAACATAAACTTCAGCATAAACTCTCTTTTTCCGTATCACTCGTCGGTTTGGGCAGTTCCTCTCTGCGTGTGTCGTCTCTCGAGTCCCAGTGGTGCGTATCTCTCTCTCCCCAGGGTATCTGCAGGTTTCACCAAGTCAAATTTAAGACTTTTTAAGACCTTTTCAAGACCATTATGAATTAAATTTAAGACCTATATCACGCAATTAAAAAAAAAAAAAAAAAAAAGGAAATGCAGAATCACAAAATTACTTGGAAAGCAAATTAATTTATTCAAATTGAACAAAGTATTAGTAATCTTGCACTTCCTCATAGCTCAATCCCACTGAAGTGAAGATAATGGGTAGACGTTCAGTCTAGGTGCTAATTCTGGGTTTATTACCAGGTTCACTCAGGTGTGTCGGCCAGAACACCACTTAAGGCCAAATCTCCAGAGTATGAAATGAAGAGAGGAGAGATAGTTCTTTTTATTCTGTTTATTCCTTCTTCTTTCTTGTATAAGTGAATTTAAAGGTGAGTATAATTTCGAGTGTGGTTTCTATAAAGATAGAATGAATACAAATGAATAAAGGAAACATATGCATACACTCATTCTTCCTTAAGCACTAATACACATTACAAACATAAAATAAACAGTAGTCAGAATATGTCTATATCTCTTAAACTCTAAATGTAAGCAGAGAGAAAGGATTCAAACACTTATCAGATTTTCTACCATGCATTAAGTTACAAATAATGTAGATAGAATTTACTGTCGTCTATGATATACTTTAAAGCATCAATAGCGGTCCAGATAATGATATCTAACATCACTTAATATTTTATTCAACTACAGAATACCTAACATTCATCACATCAAGTATTGAATGAAGTAAACATGTCTAAACCCATTTAACCCGACGCAGTCTGATGGACCGAAGCTAGAAAGTAACATGCGAACGTGGATATAATTAACACAACGGTCGTGTAGCGACACTTACACTCCTAACTCTCATCCATATCGAATATCAAAATAACAGCCGACAAAGAAATACAATATCTCGAGTAATGCAGCAGATTTACTTACTTCTTTCATTCACGCACACTCTGAGGAAAATGTCACTCACAATAATCCAACCGACCGATGATCTCTATCATACTGAATACTAACTGCGTGACAACCGACTGATCATCTCTATCGTACTGCATACTAACTGCGTAACGTCAGATATAGTATACAAACCAGCGCGCGCTCTCGCTACCCTATTACACGCACTGAATAAACGGGAGTGAAAGTGAAACATAAAGCACATTATGGTCAACTGTACTAAATAATAGCAACACTAACATAACTTTGGGGCCTTTTCTACAGCCGCCCCAAATGTATGTAATACATTTGCTCGTCACTAAAGGCAACAAAGTTCTATGGCTGGGGTGTAGTGGCAGGTGTGGAACCGTCTCCATCTTCTCCAGAAGGAAGTGCAGGGAGGACAACTAGCCTGGCAACTGGCCGGGTGTAGATTCTCTCCTTCACCTTTACATCAGCGGACCTGATGTGCCCGTCAGAGCTGGGATGAGTCTTGACTACTTTCCCAATGGGCCAGAGGGACCTCGGAAGATGCGGATCAGCGATCATCACTACACAGTCCCTTGCAATATCAGCTGGTGTAGCCTGCCACTTCTGGCGAGCTTGTAGACTCGGCACATAGAGTCGGATGAAACGGGCCCAGAAGTGATCAGCCAAAATTTGGGAGTGTCTCCAACGGCGGCGACAGATGAGCTCACTTTCGGGGTAGACTACCTGAGGTAGCGATCCATCAGGCCGCCCCATGAGAAGAACACTAGGAGTCACTGGATCTGGGTCGCTGGCATCTGAAGACACATAACCCAAGGGTTTACTGTTAAGGATCCCTTCCACCTCAATAAGTACGGTCCGCAGCACTTCTTCTGGAACAGGCTGAGCACCAACTGTGGCATAGAGTGCGCTCTTAACTGAGCGTATCTCCCTCTCCCACACTCCTCCGAAATGGGGAGCTGCTGGTGGGTTAAAGCGGAAGAAGATCTTCTGTGGTGCAAGGAGATGTTGTAGTTCTTTAGACATTTCAACGAAAGCTTCACGGAGTTCTCGCTCCCCTCCCTTGAAATTTGTCCCCTGATCGGAGAACAGCTCTGCAGGCGTTCCTCTACGGGCAATAAACCGACGAAGGGACATCAGGAAAGCATCCGTATCAATAGAGGTCAGGAGGTCCAAGTGCACCGCCCTAGTTGTGAGGCACTTGAAAATGATCCCCCATCTCTTCTCCCGGCGCCGGCCCACCTTGATCTCAAATGGCCCAAAGCAGTCCATCCCCGTAGAATAGAAGGCAGGCTTGAAAAGGCGCAGACGGGCTGATGGCAAGTCTGCCATCTTCGGCACTGCAGGTTTCGCCCTCCATCGTCGACAGTCAGCGCAGCTATACTGATAGCGCCGAATAGCCTCACGCCCTCGCAGGATCCAGAAGGAGCGTCGAAGCTCGGCGAACACCCGCTCTGGTCCTGGGTGGCGGAGGCGGTTATCAAAGTCTTGAATCAAGAGCGTAGTTACTCGATGACCTGGGTCCAAGATGACTGGATGAAGAGTAGTCAGTTCTAGGCCTTCTGCTCGACGGAGTCGTCCTCCAACAAGTATAAGCTCTCCCTTTTCATCCAGCTCTGGAGACAGCGTGCGAAGTCGACTGTAGCTGGGGACAGGTTTCCCAGCTTTCAGGAGGCTGTACTCCTGCTGAAAACTATCCCTCTGAGCCCTCTGAAGTATTAACTGTTCAGCCTGTCGGTAGTCTTTAGCTGTGGGTTTATCATGAGAGTTGGCCGCCCCATACAGCTCCTGCACTGTCCCTTCCAACAACTCCTTCCACGAGCCGTATTGGCCCAGGTCTGAAGTTGACTGGCTTGATGCAACAGCGGCGACCCCACAGAAGATAGACTTGCGCAGCTCTGAGGTATCTTCTGCTTGGTCAACAGTGGGGTCCTCTGGCCATGAGTCTGGACTGGTCAGGAGGAAGGCTGGTCCCAAGCTCCATCTATTTGGCTGAATAAGCTCTCGCAGCTTCTTACCTCGTGTTACGTCATCCGCAGGGTTTCTTGCGGTATCAACATATCTCCAGGCATGCCCGTCAGTCAGCTCCTGTATCTCGGCCACGCGGGTGCCCACAAAGACCTTGAACCGGCAGGATTCAGACCTCAGCCATGTCAGCACCGTTGTGGAATCTGACCAAAGAGTTGTCCGATCAATGTGGATGGTAAGCTCCCTCTTCAGCACCTGTGAGAGCTGTGCACCAGTAAGGGCAGCACAGAGTTCTAATCGGGGCATAGAGTGAAATCGCTTAGGAGCGATTCTGGAACGGGCCATCAGGAATGACAGATACACTTCACCATGTCGGTCAGTGGTCCGGAGGTACGCCACTGAACCATACGCCTCTTCTGAGGCGTCGCAAAATACATGCACCTCTCTCTGAAGACTGGAAATGTCTACAGACTTTGGCAAGTACGGTCGGGGCAGGGTGACTTGAGGTAAGACTTGCAGTTCCTCTTCCCAGTCTTTCCATCGCTGCAGAAGCTCCTGTGGCAGTAGTGGATCATCCCATCCCCTGTGTTTGTCCCAAAGATGTCGGACGATTATCTTAGCCCTGGTGGTGTAGGGTAGGATGAAGCCCAATGGATCGTACTGACTCGACAGCACCTTGTAGATATTACGCATTGTGGGGACACCGTACTCCACATGACGATGCTTGTAACCAAGAACATCAGTCTGGAAGAGCCAGCTTAGCCCTAGAGTAGATTCTGGAGTATCGATCTGGTTCTGAGCCAGCCACAGCTCAACACTAGCAGAGCAACTCTCTTCTGGTAGGTGACTTATTACACCTGGTTCATTGCTGGCCCACTGGCGTAGATCGAAGCCTGCAGACGCAAGAAGGGCTCGTAGTTTGTCGACTAGATGCCTCGCCTCAGCAATCGTGGGAACACTCTGGAGGCAGTTATCTACATAAAAACATTTCTGAACTGATATCCTCACATCTTCATCTGGCTGGCTGTTATCAGAGACATGGCGCTGTAAGGCGAATGTGGCACAGCAGGGGCTACATGTTGTACCAAACGGTAGCACCTGCCACTCGTACACTGCAGGAGGTCCTTCTTGACTGATGTCGCGCCAAAGAAATCTGAGCAGAGCACGATCCTTTGGGAGGAGGCGAACTTGGTGGAACATGCCTCTAATGTCTCCGCTAACTGCAACTGCATGCTCTCGGAATCTTAGCAGAACTCCCAGTAGTGATGCTCCTAAGGTCGGCCCAGGCAGTAGATGGTCGTTGAGGTTCTGCCCTCGATACTGATAGGAGCAGTTGAATACCAGCCTATTCTTGCCATTATGGCTCACCATATGGTGAGGGATATACCATTCCTCGCAACCTTCCTTGTCTGAAACTTTCGGTCCACACTTGATGACAGAGCCCGCCTTTATTAGTTTCTCCATCTCAACTCTGTAGGCTTCTGCTCGTGCAGGATCTCTGGCAAGTCGCCTCTCTACACTTCGTAAACAGGGCATGACAGCTTCTTTGGTAGCCTGAAAGAGCGGCATGTCTTTCCGGCGGAGCAGTGGGGTTGCATAACGGAGAATGCCATCAACCTCTACCCTGATGGTTTTGGTCTCCAGGATGCTGATGGCCTCTTGGTCCTGCCTTGAACGAGTAACTAGTTTCTCGCTTCTGAATGGAACAATGTCGACCTGCCATAATCTCTCAACTTGTTTCATAAGCTCGCTCACCTGGGGTGTTACTGTTGTGAATAGACACTGCTGGGATTGGGCATGGTGACGGACTACACTCGCTGGGCCCTGCAGAGTCCAGCCCAGCCTTGTGCGGATGGCAGCAGGCCCACCTGGCGGTCCCAATCTGACAGGTTCAATGGGAGTGATGAGATGGGGATGGTCACTCCCAATGAGAAGCAGGGGTTTGACCTTTATAAAAGTCCGTATGGGAAGGCCAGTGAGGTGCTTGTAGGTGTTCCGGAGTTGCTCCATGGGGTAAGTATGGGCAGCTAGTCCAATACGATCACTAGTGAATGCACCTCTAATCTTAAACTTGTTCTTCGGCTTTAAGGGTGAAGAAATAAAGAACGACACTGATGCACCACGGAGGGTCTGCACTTCCTCTCTAATTGTGCGTAGTGGTAGGTCCTCTTGAATCCCCTGAACACCTAGCTTCTCTGCAGCATCTGACAACAGCATAGTTCTCTCTGAGCCGTCATCAAGTATGGCATAGGTGTTGATTGATTGGTCACCATGGTGGATGCGGACTTTGACAACTTTCAGAAGGACCCGACTGCCTTCAGTGGGTCTGTCTAAGTACAGAACCTCGGTTGTGCCCCTGGTGCCTTGGCTTTCCACTGCTGGTGTTGATGCTGCTTCTTCGGATGACCTTACATTCACCTCATGCAGAACCTGAAGATGTTTCCTTTGGCAGAGGCTGCATGTCTTTTTTAAGTTGCACTGGGCCGCCTGGTGTGGCCGTGCACATCGCCAACACCTCTTGTTACTTTTTATCCATTCAGTCAGCTGATCCTTTGTTAGCCTGGATACCTCTGTGCACTGGCTAAGGTAGTGTTTTTCATTATTGCAGAATGGACAATATGGCTTGCTCTTGTTCCCTTTAAAAGAGCTACTTGGAACTGGAACCTCAGATTTCTTAACAGTGTCCTTTGCCCCATGGAGAACAGTAGTAGGTTGCTTACCCTTCCTACCCTCGTATCTGGACACCGGCTTCTCCCAAGCTCCTCTCACAGCTAACTGTCCTTCAGAGTCCTGGCACCAAGACTCGTATTTCAACCAATCTGAAAGATTATTTAAGGTGTGGGTTTGTATACCCTGATGGTACATGCAGCGGCGAAACTCTGCTCTCTGCTCAGGCGGCAGCTTGCTCAGCAGACGAGCAACATGTGAGCCACATTGTAGTTCCACTTCACCCTCGTGTCCTAGTGTCTTCAGCATCCCCACCAGTGATTGTATCCGGAGTGCAAACTTCTCAAATGCAGCAAAGTCTCCCCGCTTTATGTCCGGTGAGTCCATCACAGCAGCAATACGCCTCAGAGCTATCTGATGTGGCCGGCCGAACTTGTCATTGAGGGCAACCATTGTGTCTGAGAAGGGTGTTGGGGAGTTAAGGTAAGCATCTGCTATTAACCTGGCTTCTTCTAGTTGCAGGTGATCGACCAACACTTGATACTTAAACAGCTCCGATGCATCATGTGGTAGGAGGTTTTCCAATGAGATCTTGAGCCGCGCAAACTCACTTGGGTCCCGACTTGAGAAGTTGCGGATTGTTGGGCGTGGCCCACGGTAACTTGACTCTGGGATACTGTAGTTACGACCCTGAGGTGAGCTAAAAGGCGGGGCCTGTAACCATGCCATGCCTGGATGTCGCTGTTTGGGCGCTAGGTTGCAGCCAAGCTCACTCCGTTCACCACCATAAGCAGTAGGGTACTTGGGCTCCGCTGGAGGTAATCCGTGTGGCTGCGGCAGAAACTGAACAGGCTTGAACCAGGGAGGTGGATGATGGGCAGTGTCATCCCAAGGCCTGGCGGTGGGAAGGGCCCCACGTGCGGAGTGATTAACTTGTGGCTGGCCCACAAACATATCAGGAGCTGGGGCTGGCAGTGCTTTTTCCCTAATTCTTGGAACCTCATCCATCCTACTAACAAGCGAATGTGCTATAGGTTGGTCACTAGGGAGAGGCTCGTCCATGTCTGGGTCTGGCCATGGTGGTGGTGCAGGCCAATCATCCTCTTCCTCAGCTTTAGATTCGCATTCAACAGGTGGCCGTGGCGACATCACCGTTAACTCTGGCTTTCTGGTATGAATAGAGGTTGGACTCTGCATGTTGCGGACAGCATCTACTAACTGTTTCATGTCTGCTCGTAATGCTCTAAGTTCGACTAAGTCTGATGCCATGTGCTGCTGTGTCTGCTGCAGAAGGTGTCTTTCATGACGAATGTCATCTAACTCCGCTCGGCTCTCCTCCTGTGAATGCATGGGGTGCAGCGCTGGAGGCAGGGGAGTAGAGTAATCTTGTAGCTGTTCCCTAAACTCTCTCTCTGAAACCCGCTGGGGGGCTAGCTGATTCCTCTGGCTGTGCTGTTGGTTCTCCGCCCTATAGCTCAGGTCCATCTCCTGAAGAATAGCATCCCGCCTCTGCAGGCGAAGGGAAGAGTCATAAGGGGAGGTGAGGGGTGTCATCCTGGCATTTCCCTCCTGGTGAGTACTCTCTAATTCCTCTCTGTACCTCTCTCCGATGTAGCCCCTACGATCAACCTCATAATCTGCATAGCGCACAGGTGGGCGAATGTGCCGTTTGGGACGTGCACCACAAACATCATACTCTGGATGTAATTCCATCTCTGACGTGAACCCAGTAATCCGGCTCGAAGGACCATCAATGAAGTGAAGATAATGGGTAGACGTTCAGTCTAGGTGCTAATTCTGGGTTTATTACCAGGTTCACTCAGGTGTGTCGGCCAGAACACCACTTAAGGCCAAATCTCCAGAGTATGAAATGAAGAGAGGAGAGATAGTTCTTTTTATTCTGTTTATTCCTTCTTCTTTCTTGTATAAGTGAATTTAAAGGTGAGTATAATTTCGAGTGTGGTTTCTATAAAGATAGAATGAATACAAATGAATAAAGGAAACATATGCATACACTCATTCTTCCTTAAGCACTAATACACATTACAAACATAAAATAAACAGTAGTCAGAATATGTCTATATCTCTTAAACTCTAAATGTAAGCAGAGAGAAAGGATTCAAACACTTATCAGATTTTCTACCATGCATTAAGTTACAAATAATGTAGATAGAATTTACTGTCGTCTATGATATACTTTAAAGCATCAATAGCGGTCCAGATAATGATATCTAACATCACTTAATATTTTATTCAACTACAGAATACCTAACATTCATCACATCAAGTATTGAATGAAGTAAACATGTCTAAACCCATTTAACCCGACGCAGTCTGATGGACCGAAGCTAGAAAGTAACGTGCGAACGTGGATATAATTAACACAACGGTCGTGTAGCGACACTTACACTCCTAACTCTCATCCATATCGAATATCAAAATAACAGCCGACAAAGAAATACAATATCTCGAGTAATGCAGCAGATTTACTTACTTCTTTCATTCACGCACACTCTGAGGAAAATGTCACTCACAATAATCCAACCGACCGATGATCTCTATCATACTGAATACTAACTGCGTGACAACCGACTGATCATCTCTATCGTACTGCATACTAACTGCGTAACGTCAGATATAGTATACAAACCAGCGCGCGCTCTCGCTACCCTATTACACGCACTGAATAAACGGGAGTGAAAGTGAAACATAAAGCACATTATGGTCAACTGTACTAAATAATAGCAACACTAACATAACTTTGGGGCCTTTTCTACACCCACCAGGATTAATATACAAACACACTACCGGTCAAAAGTCTGAGAACGGTAAGATTTTTTAATGTTTTTACATTCTGCTCACCAATGCTGCATTTATGTTATTAAAAATACAAAAAGCTGTAATATTGTGACAGTTCTGTTGTGACTGTTTTCTATGTGAATATATAGTAAAGTGTCATTTATTCCTGTGATCAAAGCTGATTTTATCATCATTACTCCAGTCTTCAGTGTCACATGATCCTTCACTAAATCACTAATCATTCTCATATGAGGATCTGATGATCAACAAACATTTATGATTATTATCAGTGTTGAACACAGTTGTGTAAAACATTTTTTTTGAATTCTTTGATGGATAAAAAAAAGTTTAAAAAAAAAGATTTCTGAAGGATTATGACTCTAAAGTCTGGAGCAATGATGCTGAAAATTCAGCTTTGAATCACAGAAATAAATTCTATTTTAAGATATATATTGAAATATAAAAGTTATTTTAAATTGTAAAAAAAAAAAAAAAAATTTTTATATATATATATATATATATATATATATATATATATATATATTCACAATAATACTGTTTTTGCTGTATTTTGGATCAAATAAATGCAGCCTCGGGGAGCAGGTTTAAAAAACATTTTTACATTTTAATGTTTAAAAAACATTTTAAAAATCGAACCGTTCTCAAACTTTTGACCGGTAGTGTGTATGTATGTATATACATTTTTTGTGAGATCAAAATTACTGATTTTGTGATGGTCATTTTCAGAAATGTGCATGTTTCTTTTTTTTTCATAATTAGGATGCCACATTTACCATATCATTATATTAGATGCACAATAGTCACACATGGCAATAAAACAAACAAAATGCATGAATCTTTTTTGACAATAGGACAAATAAATACAACTTAAATATAAAGATACAAACAGTGCTTTAAGTTTAGGTAGGCTACTGTTTGTTTTTCCCCGTTGTTGTTGTTTGATTAATACTAACGACACAGGCAGGAGGGGGGTATAGGCTAGGCTATATTGGATTGCTTTCACTTTAAGACCTACAGTAATGAGCCCATAGATATGGATATCTATGAATGTGCCTAGATTCGGTACACTCGCGCAAGCGCTGACAGGCGGCAAACGCGTGCAGAATCCGCGGCCAGTCTGACATCAGTCCGTGTGTCAGTAGCGAATGAGTTCGGGGTTTCCATCGCTTTTTAAACTCTTTGTTTAGTGCTATCGGGCATATCAAACTTTTATTTGGTCATTATACGAGATGGCAGGTGAGAAAGAATCGCCTTTGCTATCACGATCGCGTGAACTGGAAGAACTGGAGAACTGAAACTGAAGAATGAAATCTGTTTGATGTGTCTGTGGTACAATCCGAAAGAGGCCCGCGCCAATAACATGAAAGCTGATTGGCTGCTATATAAGATGCATGTTGGTCTCTCACTAGCGAAAAAACGAACTAACAACACACACACACACACACTCTCTCTCTCTCTAAAACATGGCGGGAGCATTTCAATGAGCAATGGAGTAGCATTACATGGACGTAGGAAAATTAAGACCCGTTTAAAATTATTTAAGACCTAGAAAACACAGAAAACACTAGGGGAAGATGGCGCCAGTCTGTTCGGCGATTCGTCTTCCACGGGCACTCTGTTTGATGTTTGTTATAGCCCTGTTTTTATGCATCCACCTGGATGTATCTGCTCTACTGTGCTACGATCGACAAGCCTTGCTTATTATCCGCGAACTATATCTCCGTGAGGCTCGGGCAGCCAGACCTGAACCAGTAGATTGGAGCTGTTGGGGAAAAATTTAATCACAGAAGATTTTATTTTCCAAGACCTGTTTTCTCTATTGTGTTTTAAATGAGTCACATCAAAGAGGCCCCACCTGTAGAAGCCATACATTGTCCCTTTTATCTTTGTCCCTTTTATCTTTATGGCTCTTGGAATCTGAGTTCCTGGCTAGCATCTATGCGTTTGAATAGTTATGTTGATTAAGAGTAGGTGATACTCTGTCCGGGCAGGGTTTTCCCAAGACCTGTATATATGATTAACTTGCTTTGTTACAGATGAAGGACCATTGTGTTTCTTGCTTTGAATTCAAATGAGGTCCAAGACAGAAGGGGGACCGTTTGTGTATTGTCTCACCTCTTGCTCAAGGCGAAACCTTCAGTGGGTTTCGCCAGATGTATGGAAAATTACTGAGGGGGTTGTTAAAACATTGAGGGTATAAAAGTTTGTGCTTTCTTTTGTTTTAGCAGTTCACACTCGGTACAGGCTGCATGACTGTGTTGACTGTGGGCTCTTTCTTGCAAGAAAAATAAATCTTTATAAAGTGAATTTTTTTCCTAAGGTTTGTCTCTTATTAGTGATGTCAAAGAATTCAATTTTGCCGTAATAATTTTGGTGTCAGAAGTGGGATTCCTTGGACGGACCTTCTGGACCTGGAAAGCACCGGTGACTTGCAATCCTGATTCACGTCAGCCCTACCCCGTTAGATTGAGGGACGAGGGACCGACACGCTACAGGTCCAGGAGGACGACCACTGGAGTCGAGATAAAACGAACCCTAGACGGCAAGGGGCGATTCTGGTAAGAGACAAACTTGAAAGAATTCAAGGGGAGTTTTAAATAGAGATTTGGTTAAATTGAAATTTGAATTGGTAGGGATAAACCATAGGGGGAGTCTGAATCTGTGGCAAATGCAGCGTGAATTGAAGTTCTAAAAAAAAAAAAAAAAAAAAAAAAAAAAAAGGGAGACTGAAATCACGTGGGCGAGGACCGAGTTGTGTGCGGTCCGGGGACTGAGTTGTGTGCAGTCCGGGGTGGGCGAGGACCGAGTTGTGTGCGGTCCGGGGACTGAGTTGTGTGCAGTCCGGGGACTGAGTTGTGTGCAGTCCCGAAAAGGGCACTATTGAGAGTGTCCGCCCGGCTGATCTTGGGTGAAGAGATCAGATCTGTACGGAGACGTCCAACAGATTAATAGCGCGCGCGCGAAAAGCCACAGAATCAGACTGCCAATATGGGGAAATCCCAAAGCAAGCTAGCTGAATATGAGACACCGGTATTTTGTCAAATGAGAAAATTATATGGCCAAAGATGCATGCTAGATATAGAAAAGTTGATCAAATATCATGATTTCCCAAAAGAGGGAACACTTAGTAGTACAAGGTTAAAAATGGTAAAATTGTCAATTGAAGAAGGGAGTGACATAACAAAGGGTTGTTCTAAGAAACATGTATGTGGGAAATGTGAGAAAACAATTAATTGTTGGGTGGAAGAGGCAGATAAGAGGGAGAGAAGAATGTTGAAAAAAGAAAACAAAAATGAAGAAAAGGCGAATGCGCCTCCACAGAATGAGATTAATATTACTAACACATCTTATGCTTGTGCTTTTCCACATGAAACACCGCCGAGATACACAATTTATCCCAATGCGGAGCTCCAAGGCCTGAAAGTGGACCCCGATCTCGACTGCTCTCCATTTCCACCAAGCCAACCAATTCTACCAGCCAGACCAACTCCAGCTCCCCAGCAGAGAGAAGAGGGAGCGCGCACTGCTGAACAGTCAGCAGAAGGAGGAGCATGCGCAGCTGAGCCAACAGCAGAGGGGGCGCGCGCAGCTGAAAGCTTCCGGAGCAAAGAAACACCGCCAAACGAAAGGAGAAAGAGACTAGCGATCCGGAAGACGAAGCTAAGAAAGAAAGGTACGCGATCATATGTTTTACAGTCCAACACACATGAACAGACCAGAGCGCCGGAGTCAGACGGAGACTCCGATCTAAATTCTGATACCATCTCAGAAAGTGACGAGGAAGAGGAAGAATTAGAGGTCCAGCGTCCGGAGAAAAGAAAGAACTGGGACAGAACTGCCAAGAAAAAGAGGGTGAGCATCACAGCACCTATGGTGGAAGTTCTGGGCATGAATTCTGTAGAATTAGTATATCGTCCTTGGAACATGACTGACATGAAAGAGGCGATGGCCCACCTGCCGAATCCCGACGATGCAGGGGACCGTTTCGCCACCGAACTGATGACATTCTGCCAAGAGTTCAGCCCGACGCTAAATGAACTGAAAAGACTCATGATGGCAAAGCTGGGAGGAATGAACTGGCACAAGATCAGCGCAGAATTACCAGCAGTTGATCACAGACGAATGAACGTTAACTGGCAACATGCTTCGAACGACGGATATCGAGCAGCTGTAACGGGACTGACAGAGACTGTGAGAAGAGCATTTCCAGCGCGCATTGATATGTCCAGAGTGAGCCACTGCCGTCAAGAACCAGGTGAGAGTGTTCAAACTTTCTATGAGCGACTCTATGGTGTGTTTTGCAAGCACAGCGGGCTGAAGGAACCGGCAGATCGTGGCGACAGACCAACTACGTGGGAAAGTTATTTGGCGAACAGCATTTTGAATGGACTGAGACCTGAGATTTCCCAAGCAGTGAAACACAGCTATATCGAATGGACTGAAGGACGAGTGAGTACCATCATGAAACATGCCTTGCACGCGGAAGAGGAGCTGAGAGCAAGGAAAGAAAAGCCAAGAATGAAAGAATTGCAGCTTGCAGCCGTGCAAAGACCAAACTCCGCGGAAGGCGGGCGCGCAAAAGGACGATTCGGCTGGAACAAAGGGGGACAGAATTCAAACAAAAAAGACTATCTGTGTTATCTGTGCGAAGCTGATGATCACACCGTTCGTGAGTGCACGAAATGCAGGAAGTGTAAAAAAGACGGACATTGGGCGCACAGTTGCCCTGAACAAAAAAGGGCTGATTGAGAAAATGGATGCGGAGAGCAGGAGGAGATCGGGTGGACCACGGCCAAGGATGCAAAGACCGCCGCAAAGGGAAGTAAACATTTACTAATATCACGCACACACACGCACCTACACAAAAACACATACACTGATAATGCTCTCTGCAATGAAAAAGAAGCTTGTACCTCTTTGTGCGTTTCTGAAACAAACAGAGAAGATTTTGACAAATGTTTGATTATGTATAGTAGTAAGGGATTTTTAAACATGCCTGAGTATCCCCTATTAATTGAAGGGACATTGATTTCATTTTTGGTAGATTCAGGTGCAACACGATCTGTACTGCGACCATGTGACTTGCAATGTGAACCAGCGTTAACAAACAAAACGCATGGTTCTTTGTCTGTATCAGGACATTATATAACAGAACGGTTCACTGTGCCATTAAAGTGTGAGACTGAGGGGGGGCACGTGCTGAAGCATGCATTTTTAACTTCAAAGACGTGCCCAGTGCCCCTTCTGGGCCGAGATTTAATGTGCAAATTAAATTTGGTACTAGTTGCAGATCCCTCTGGCATTGTAGTAAAAGAGGGTGAGCAAATGTATTTGAAAACAGAACCAAAATGGGTTTACAAATGGCACATAATCGAAACTGGGTGGGCAAAAACAGTCTGTGAATTGGGGGAACAGAGAACGCTGTCATTGGACAGAGATTTTATGATGCCTGACAATTTGCATTGCACGTCACATGTCGCAACAGAAAAAGATCAATTCTATGAGAGAGAATGGTTTGAGAAAGAAAAAGACACTTTAAAACTTGATCAAATGTTTTGGACTAAGAAAATGTGTGCGATTTCAGTTTGCTTATCAGAAAAACAGCTTTCTCTCTATTTGATAGCAGGAGAGTGTGTCCCTCACATACCAATTTCTAAAGAAAACAAACAGACTTGGGGTGAAGTGGGAGTGTTTGTGAAAAGTTGTGTTGAAACCACTGACTGGAGAGTGTTTGATCAAACTGTGCAGTATAGTGAAAAACTGGGTGCATTTAAATCTGAATGCCAACATGAGATTGAAGCAGAGCGGGTTGTGACCGCTGTTGACAAACATGAAAATGACTGCATGACAGATATTTGTGCTTTGGACATACACCCTGCGTTGGCAGAAGTGCCCGCTGGGTTGTGGGCAAAGCACAAATATGATGTAGGACTGATAAAAGGGTGCGAACCGGTGATGATAATTCCAAAATCAGATTACAGACCATGTCAACCACAGTATCCGTTGAAAACGGAGGCAATTCTGGGCATAGAACCAGTTTTTGAATCATTGTTAAAGGAAGGCGTAATTGTGCCATGTGACACCTCACCGGTGCGTACTCCTATTTTTCCTGTGAAAAAGATAAGGGACAAGGGTCAGCCCACTGAATGGCGTTTTGTACAGGATTTGCAGGCTGTGAATTCAGCTGTCAGAGCTAGAGCTGCTACAGTTCCAAATCCCTACACAATCTTGTCACAAATTCCACAGAGCGCCACATTCTTTTCAGTGGTGGATCTGGCAAATGCATTTTTTAGTGTACCAGTACACAAGGACAGTGCGTATTGGTTTGCATTCAATTTTAAAGGGAAAGGGTACACATTTACAAGATTGTGTCAGGGATATTGCGAATCACCAACAATTTACAATGAAGCGCTCAGACGAAGCCTTGAAAATTTGACTCTGACACCTGGATCAGCCTTGCTTCAATATGTTGACGATATTTTGATTTGTGCAAAAGACGAAACCACATGTGTAAAAGACACTGTGACCTTGCTGCAGCATTTGGCGCAGGAAGGTCACAAGGTCAGTAAAAGTAAGCTGCAATTTGTGCAGAAACAAATCACTTTTTTGGGTCATGTAATATCTGCAAACACTAAATCACTGTCTGGAAAAAGGGTACAGGCAATAACTGAGGTACCAAAACCAACCACAAAGAAACAAATGTTGTCATTTTTGGGAATGTGTTCTTACTGCAGAACATTCATTCCCAATTATGCGATTCTTGAACAACCCCTGAGAGCCCTGACAACAGGGAAGGGGTTGAAGTCATGTGATAAAATTAACTGGACGGGGGAGGCTGAAAAGGCTTTTACAAACATGAAAGCACAGCTCGCCACAGCACCGACTTTAGGATTGCCTGTACCAACTAAACCGTTTGTCCAAATGATAGATGAAAAAAATGGGTTCATGTCTTCTGTTCTTTTGCAGCATCATGGAGACAGACTGCGACCAGTGGGTTATTTTTCTGGCAAATTAGATCCAGTAGCAGCAGGCCTGCCGCACTGTCTGAGGGCCGTGGCTGCTGCTGAACAGGCTGTGATGGCCTCTAGAGAATTTGTGGGTTATTCTGACGTGACATTAATGGTTCCGCATGCTGTTTCCATGATTCTGCAGGAACAGAGGACATCACATTTGTCAACAGCACGATGGCTGAGGTATCACACAATTTTGCTAGATATGCCAAATATCACAGTCAAGCGTTGTACAGTTTTGAATCCTGCCACTCTCCTTCCAACAAAGGAGGATGGAGAGGAAAATCATTGCTGTTTGACTGCAATCGAACAAATATGTACCCCGCGTCCTGACCTTTCGGACACACTGCTCGAGAACAGTGAGCATGTCCTGTTTGTGGATGGCTCTGCGTCCAGAGATCCACAAACAGGCCTGAACAAAGTTGGTTACGCGGTGACCACTGAGTTTGAAACTTTGACTTCTGGCACATTGCCATCAAATTTTTCAGCTCAAGCGGCGGAGCTCGTTGCCCTGGCAGAAGCATGTAAGCTTATGGAGGGTAAAAGTGTAACGATTTACACAGATTCACGATACGCGTTCGGGGTTGCGCATGATTTTGGGGCTTTATGGAAACATAGAAATTTTTTGAAATCTGATGGCCGGCCAATCCTAAATGCTTCTCTTGTGTCTAATCTTCTAGACGCAATTCTCTTGCCAAAACAACTTGCCATTTGCAAATGCGCAGCGCACACTAACAACAAAGATTTCATTTCAACAGGAAACGCAAGAGCAGATGCAGCTGCGAAGGCCGCGGCAGCACAGCAGTCAAAGAAACCAGAATGTATTTTATTGTCTGAAACTAACACAAATGCTTTGACTTCTTTACAGAGTATGCAGGCATTTGCCACAGCAGCGGAGAAGAACCTGTGGAAACGTTGTGGCTGCAAACTTGAGAATGATGTGTGGATGAGTGTGGATGGCAAGCCTTGTTTACCCCGGCATTTTTTCTTGCATTATGCAAAATGTCTCCATGGGTTAGATCATGGAGCCAAACAGGGGATGATAGCACAAATGAAAGATATGTGGTTCACAAAAGGGTTCACAGTAGTTGCTGAGAATTTTTGCAAAAGATGCGTCATTTGCAACACGCACAATGTGGCAAGGGGAGTAAAAATGCCCCTAGCATCTCACCCAGCAGCAGGAGGTCCATTTGAATATCTCATGATGGATTTTATTGAATTGAGTCCGTGTGAGGGAAAGAAATACTGCTTGGTTATGGTTGACATGTGGTCAAAATGGATTGAGGTTTTTCCCACGACCAAACAAGACGCAGCAGCGGTGGCCAAAGCCCTGCTGACTGAAATAATTCCCAGATGGGGAATTCCAAGAAAGATAAGTTCAGACAACGGAACACATTTTGTGAACGAGGCAATAAAACAAGTGGGTCAGTTTTTGGGGATAGACATGAGAACACATTGCAGCTACCACGCCGCTTCAGGCGGTGCGGTGGAACGCGAAAATGGTACGATCAAAAACAAATTGGCAAAATGTTGTGAAGAAACTGGACTCACATGGGTAAAAGCCTTGCCTATTGTATTAATGTACATGAGAATGAGAAAAAGGACCAGAGTAAATCTGAGCCCATTTGAAATTGTTTTTGGACGACCACCATTCATGGGAATGGAAGGGGGTAGACAACAGCTGCCATCCACAGATTTGTGTGAGCACAATATGTTGAATTACTGCAAAGAAATGTCTTCTCTGTTGTCACATGTCTGTGTGCAGGTGAAAGCTGCTCAGGGGAAACCGGCTGAAACTCCCTTGCACAACATCAAGCCAGGAGATTACGTGGTGATAAGAGACCTGAGGAGGAAGAGCTGGAAGGCGAAAAGGTGGCTAGGACCTTTTGTCGTGCTTCTGACGACACACACTGCCGTCAAGGTAGCGGAGAGAGCGACGTGGGTGCATGCGAGCCATTGCAGAAAGGTCCCACCAGTGATCGGGGAGGAGGAGCCGAGAGGAAAAGAGCAGGAGGCACACGTCCGTGCGGGCAGAGATCAAAAATAAACATCATTTACCGTTATCGTCTCCGCAGCAGAGACGCTGGCACAACGTGGTGCTGAGCCAAACAGTTTTTCAAAGAAGGCACATCAAAGACTAACCTTCCTCACACGTTCTGGACAGACAACTGTGCGATCCATTTAGCCAACTGTAAAGAATGGAGCAAGTGAGACCGTGGCACCGGTTTCGAGTGCCCGGAACGCGCAGCGTGAAGATAACCACATGCATACTGACTGTATTCAGCTTGGTGATGAGTAAACCGGCACCACAACCAGTGAAACCACCTGTTACACCAGCCCTTAAACCTGACATTCCCAGCTGGGATGAAACCGCATGGATAGGAAATGAAGAAGTAGGAAAAGGGGGAGCAAAACCAGAAGTGGACAAGGCGATCACAAAATGCCAAGGGAACAAAGCCTGCACTCTGGCACTGCTGCAGAAACAGGAACTTGAGATAAACACCAGCTGCTGGCTCTGTCTGCAAATGTCTTACACATGGAAGGCAGTACCATTGACTGTTGCAACAATAAACGAAACTGACTGTCTGATCCCACAGCAGATGACGGAGGTGCTCAGAGCTGCAGCAGACATCGAGCAAGGGAAGATTCCAACAAAACATCCAACGTCTGCCTGCAAGAAAACGCAACGGTACAACCACACAGACATGTTAATTCCACCATTAAGGGTGACGCATGATCGAGGAGATGTGTGCGTGTGCTCACAGAGACTGAAGATGAACGCGAAAGCAGGGTGGTCTGACTGCAGAGTCAGAATTGACATCAAAAATTTGACCACAGGGAACTGCACAGCGGTGATAGGAGGTATCACAACAGACTTTACCTGTCCGTTTAGCAAACCAAGTGACACTTCACCTGCGGCAGTTTGGGTTTGTGGTGACCGAGCATATCATTTCATGCCACAGAAAGAATGGACAGGTTGCTGTTACCCAGCTTTAATGAATGTGGGGACATCTGTGTACTTTCCAGGTAATGAACAGGGAGAAAAGACCAGACAGAAAAGAGATATTGGTTCTGAAATAGGGACCTTGCCAGACCGTTACAATGGTTATGTCTTGTCAAATCCATGGACAACACCTGGGGCAAATGTGGGCTGGTCTATTTTCCTGGGGGTGGGAACAGCAGTAACGATAAACAAAATTAATGGGTTAGCATGGAGTGTGTTAGCTTTAGCCAATAGCACTGAACATGCTTTGACAATGGTAAATGAGGAAATGAAACAAATCAGAGATGGAGTTATTCAGAACAGACTGATGTTAGACATGTTAACAGCAGAAAAAGGGGGCGTTTGCAAAATGTTGGGACTGTCATGCTGTTTTCACATCCCAGATTACAGTGACAACATCACAAATATTATAAACCATATGAGAGCAGCTGTAAGGGAACCTGAGAAAGCTGATGATTCATGGTTTGGGTGGATAACAAATCTGAGAGGTTGGGGATACTGGCTATGTTACACTGTATTGCCGATTTTTGCAATAGTGGTAATAGTATTGCTGTGTTTACCATGTATTTTTCAGTGCATTTCCAGAATAGTACAGAGAACAGTGAAGGCCAGCATGTCTCACCAAATGGGTAAACTGACTGTTTATGACGACTACAATGAGTGGATGAATGAATTTGATGAGATGATTAGCGAAGAGATGCCTAAAACAAATTAGGGATTTTATTCTATTTTATTTCTTTTAAAATGCTTTTTCTTCATTTACAAATTTAAGAGAGTGATCATTTATACGAAAATCCGAAATGAAGAGTGTAAATGTGATGAGTGACTTAAATTTGCCTGCTATTTTTTATTTATTTTTTTTCTCATTTGTTTTCTAATTTTTTTTTATTATTTTTTTTATCATTACTTTATTATCATTATTGTTTTATTACTACTTTTCATATATATTTTTGTTCTCCTTTAATGTTTTATTGTTATTGTTTTATTATTACTACTTCTATTTTTATTATATACACATTTTAAATTTTTCTTTTTTGCAAGTTATCAAAGAATGATAAAAGGGGGAAATTGTTGAGGAAAAATTTAATCACAGAAGATTTTATTTTCCAAGACCTGTTTTCTCTATTGTGTTTTAAATGAGTCACATCAAAGAGGCCCCACCTGTAGAAGCCATACATTGTCCCTTTTATCTTTGTCCCTTTTATCTTTATGGCTCTTGGAATCTGAGTTCCTGGCTAGCATCTATGCGTTTGAATAGTTATGTTGATTAAGAGTAGGTGATACTCTGTCCGGGCAGGGTTTTCCCAAGACCTGTATATATGATTAACTTGCTTTGTTACAGATGAAGGACCATTGTGTTTCTTGCTTTGAATTCAAATGAGGTCCAAGACAGAAGGGGGACCGTTTGTGTATTGTCTCACCTCTTGCTCAAGGCGAAACCTTCAGTGGGTTTCGCCAGATGTATGGAAAATTACTGAGGGGGTTGTTAAAACATTGAGGGTATAAAAGTTTGTGCTTTCTTTTGTTTTAGCAGTTCACACTCGGTACAGGCTGCATGACTGTGTTGACTGTGGGCTCTTTCTTGCAAGAAAAATAAATCTTTATAAAGTGAATTTTTTTCCTAAGGTTTGTCTCTTATTAGTGATGTCAAAGAATTCAATTTTGCCGTAATAGAGCAAACCCCCCCCCTCCCGTGCTCCCAGCTTACCTGCGCCGCACGCCCGCGGCCCCTCTTCACAAGAAGCGCTCCAGGAGACGAGGAAGGAGGGGAGGTCTGCTGGTGAAACTCAAGATCCAGCTGCCCTCATATCGAGCGGCCTCTCAACGTCCAGTGCAATGGCTCCGTCCTGTCTCATTGGTTACTCCCACCGAAGCCTTCCTTGACCGTGATGCTGCTGAGCTGCCTCGTCCACCGTTGTTTCCAGCCCTTCAAGCTGTCCCGACAGTGCTAACCAGACCACATCGCACTCAAGTCCCCACGCGACGGCGATCCGTGCACAGGTGCAGCCGTGGCGTTGACCACTCTAGCCTACGCCTGTTGAAGCGCATCAGACCATCGGCTAGCGTCGAGCTAACCCTCCAGTTGGCCTTGATAAACGTGCGGTCCCTGGCAAGCAAAACTTTCATGCTCAATGACTTCTTTATCTCCCGGGAGAAAGACTTTATGTTTCTGTGTGAGACCTGGGTCTCCACCGGCGAAAACACGCCATTCTCTGAACTTCTTCCTCCAGACTGTAACTTTTTCAATTCCCCACGAGCGACTGGGAGAGGTGGAGGCGTGGCCTCTGTTTACAAGTCGCGGTTTCACTGTCGGCAGATTCCACACGCTGGTTTTGCGAGCTTTGAGCTGCAACTGTTTGAAATTATTCAGTCTTGTCCCGTTCTGTGTGCAGTGGTGTATCGCCCACCTAAATTCAACAGAGACTTTATTTATGACTTTGCTGACGCTTTGTCTGGGTTTATGGTTAAATATGATCACATATTAATATGTGGTGATTTTAATGTCCATGTTTGTTGTGAGTCACAGCCTCTGACCCGGGACTTTCTGAACCTCCTTGACTCATTCAGTCTTAAGCAATCTGTCACTGGCCCAACGCACGAAAAGGGTCATACACTTGATCTCGTTTTATCCTATGGTGTTTCTGTCTCTGTGAATGAAATCTGTGCTATGTCTTTCTCCGATCACTCCCCAATTCTGTTCACTGTGTCAGTTCCATCCTCAGGTAGTACCCCCAGTGTCTCCAAGCGGGTCTCGCGCATGCTCAACTCCTCGACTGCTGGGCAATTTTCAGCCGCTTTCAATGTCTCCCCATTTTGTAGGCTGTCACTGAGCTATAGCTCTGAGTATACTACTGATGAGCTTCTTTCTATGTTCTCATCAGCTTGCACTGGCATTCTGGACTCTGTTGCCCCTTTCAAGGCCAAACGTAAAAAACCACATTCTACACCATGGCTCAACGATACAACACGTGACCTCAGACGTGCCTGTAGGCGTGCGGAGCGCAAGTGGCAGAAGGACCGCCTCCACATGTCCCTCCAAATCCTCCGAAGTTGCTTGGCGGACTACCACCGAGCCGTTAAAACCGCCAAATCACAGTACATTTCCACCATGATCTCCAGAAACAGTCACAAACCCCAGGTTCTCTTCAATACACTAAATTCTCTCATAAATCCCCGTAATGGATCCCCTGTTGCGCCCTCACCCGCCCTCTGTGAAAGCTTTCAAAAATTCTTTATTGAAAAGATTGCAGCACTCAGGCCTTCTGATACCTCCTCTGGGTGCGTCCCGGATGCCTTCAAGCATGCCGTGGTGCAGCCACTACTAAAGAAGCCAAACCTTGATCCCTCGATCCTCTCAAACTTCAGGCCTATCTCAAAACTACCCTTTCTGTCTAAAGTCCTTGAGCGAGAAGTTTATGTCCAGCTCCACTCCTTTTTATCTCATAACAACTTCTACGAGAAATTCCAGTCCGGCTTTAGATCAGCCCACAGCACTGAGACTGCTCTCCTGAGAGTGCTTAACGACCTGCTCCTAGCCGCTGACACAGGTAGCCCTGTGATCCTAGTGCTTTTAGATCTCAAAGCAGCCTTTGACACAGTGGATCACAGGATTCTGTTGTCTCGGCTTGAGCATCTCGTAGGCATCAAAGGCACAGCCCTGAGGTTTTTCCAGTCCTACCTGGCCGACAGGAGCTTCTCTGTCCAGTTGGGAGATTTCACATCTTCTGTTGCCCCCCTCACCTGTGGGGTCCCTCAAGGCTCTATACTAGGTCCCATCCTATTTTTGTTGTACATTTCACCCCTAGGGGAAATTCTGGCAAAACACAACATCTCCTTCCACTGATATGCTGACGACGTCCAGCTGTATCTTCCCCTAAAAGCTGATGGACAGGCTGCACTCCATCCTTTGCATGACTGTCTGACTGACATCAAGGCATGGATGGGTGCAAACTTCCTCAACCTCAATGCTAGTAAGACCGAAATAATTATTTTTGGCAAAACTTCCCTGGCCTTCTCCACTGATGCCCTGGGCCCTCTAGCCTCTAACGTCAGGCCCTCTGTCAGAAATCTGGGGGTGATCTTCGACAGTGCATTCAAGTTTGAGCAGCAGGTCAGTGCAGTAGTCAAAAAAAGCTTTTTTCACTTGAGAACCATAGCTAAGATCAAAGCCTACCTGCCCCAGAGTGATCTAGAGAGAGTTATACATGCATTTATAACCTCTCAACTGGACTATTGCAACGCTCTATACACTGGCTTTAACCTCTCACAGCTCCGCTGCCTGCAGTTGGTTCAGAACTCAGCCGCCCGACTCCTTACCTGTACAAAAAAGCGAGATCATATCACCCCGGTCCTCGCTTCGCTCCACTGGCTCCCCATCAGCTACCGCATCGATTTTAAACTGCTACTGACTGTCTACAAATCCCTCCATGGTCTGGCCCCTCCGTACCTATCTGATCTTCTTCACCACCATATCCCCTCCAGAGCATTAAGGTCAGCTGACCTACTGCTGCTGGAAGTGCCCAGATCTAGACTAAAGACCAAGGGGGACAGAGCCTTCGCTGTAGCAGCCCCCAGACTCTGGAACTGCCTCCCCCTTCACATCCGTGCAGCCCAGTCTCTAAACATTTTTAAGTCTCTTTTAAAGACCCACCTCTTTTCTCTGGCCTTTGATTAGTGTCTCCTTTTTAAGTGCCAGTATATAGTGCCCCCTGGCTACCCTTCAAATGCAGTCATTGTCATGTTCCCCTTTTCTTTTTTATCTACTTATTTTTAATTATTATGATTATTATTTATTTCTCTGCCTTCCGTTGCTTATTTGCACTTAGCACTTTATTGTGAAGCACTTTGGTGTGGCTCAGCCATCTGTAAATGTGCTATAGAAATAAAATTTGACTTGACTTGACTTGAACTCAATACTTCAGCGAATTTAAGACTTTTTAAGATCCCACGGGTACCCTGTCTCCCTCTCTCTCGTCCCGGAGCGGCTTTTATGTGGTCTCTCCACGCCAATTACTGCAATGAGACACAGGTGTTTGTGATCTGCACTTGACCTACTTACTCACCGCTCGGTTCCGCCCTCTCTCTCCCGCTGCAGACCTCGTTAAACCACGCTCCGTCCACTGAACTGTATCTGGTACCTCTATTTTAGTCAGATCAGTCAGCTGGCTAGCGAGGTCCGAATAATTAGGCACAAACCTTCTATAATATCCCGCTAGCCCCAGGAACTGTCTGACCTCCTTTTTGGTCTTAGGGCTTGGACAGGTCGCAACTGCTGCGGTCTTATCAATTTGGGGACGCACCTGACCATGACCTAAGTGGAAGCCCAGATACCTTACCTCCACCCGCCCAACCGCACACTTCTTTGGGTTGGCCATGAGCCCCGCCCTTCTCAGCGACTTCAGGACAGCACGCAGGTGCTGCATATACCGCTGCCAGTCTGCGCTGTAGATGATGATGCATATGCAGCATGCGGCCGGAGAATTCTGTCCATCAGACGCTGGAAGGTGGCGGGAGCCCCGAACAAGCCGAAAGGAAGGGTGACAAATTGGTGCAATCCAAACGGCGTGGTGAAGGCGGTTTTTTCTTTAGTCATTGGAGACAAGGGGATCTGCCAATAACCCTTAGTTAAGTCCAGTGTCGAGTAAAATCGAGCGGTCCCTTGCCGATCAAGCGGTTCGTCAACCCTTGGCATTGGATACGCATCAAACTTCGACTCCGCGTTTACCTTTCGGTAGTCCACACAGAACCGGACCGAGCCGTTAGGTTTTGGAACCAAAACTATTGGGCTCGCCCAGTCACTGTTGGACTCTTCTATTACCCCCATCTCTAACATGGCCTCTAATTCAGTCTGAACTACTTTTTTCTTGTGTTCAGGTAACCGGTAGGGCCGACTGCGAACCACCACGCCCGGCTCGGTCTCAACGTGGTGCTGAATGAGGTCAGTGCGACCAGGTAGGGGCGAAAACACGTCGGCAAACTCTGCCTGTAATGTCTTTACATCAGTGAGTTGGGACGGCGAGATGTGATCCCCCCCAGGGCCAGAGCGAGAGATTGGGACTTTTGAACCGCCTCTGGCCCGAGATTCTCCTCTCCGCTCACCACCGTCGCCAACATCACTGACTCCACCTCTGACCACTTTTTTAGCAGGTTGAGGTGGTATATTTGACGTGCCCCGCCCCTATCTGAACGCACAACCTAATAGTTGAGGTCCCCAATTCGCCGTGTGACCTCAAAGGGCCCTTGCCACTTTGCGAGCAATTTAGAGCTAGAGGTAGGGAGTAACACAAGCACTTTATCTCCCGGTGCAAATTGACGTAACCTAGCCCCTCTGTTGTACAGCTGTTTTTGTCTGTCCTGAGCCTGTAACAAATTCTCCATTGATAGCCGCCTCAAAGTGTGGAGTTTTGTTCTCAGGTCCAGGACATACTGAATTTCATTTTTACTCGCTGACGGTCCGTCCTCCCAAGTCTCCCTAAGGACATCCAGCACCCCCCGAGGCTGGCGCCCATAGAGAAGCTCGAAGGGGGAAAACCCTGTGGAGGCTTGCGGGACCTCGCGAACAGCAAACAACAGAGGTTCCAGCCACTTATCCCAATTTTTGGCGTCCTCGTGAACGAACTTCCGAATCATGGTTTTCAACGTGCGATTAAAGGTCCCGTTCTTCATGATTCCATTTTTCAAACTTTAGTTAGTGTGTAATGTAGCTGTTAGAGCATAAATAATACCTGTAAAATTATAAAGCTCAAAGTTCAATGCCAAGCGAGATATTTTATTTAACAGAAGTTCCCTTTCAAAGCCTACAGCGAACGGCTGGTTCGGACTACATCCCTCCACATCCTGCTTTACTGACGTCAGTAAAGCAGTCTGTTGGCTAACCTCCGCCCACAAGAATACGCAAAAAAAGGGGGCGTGGTCTTGTTGCTCTCCCACGTGGAGAAGAGGAAGTTTGTAGCGGTTTGTAGAGTGTGTTTTCGTCATGTCGTCCAAACGCTGTTATTTTCATCCCGGAGTCAATTCACCTTTGTTTGGCCTTCCCAGGGACGCTGTACTTAGAGATAAATGGGTACAATTTATGTTTAACTCGGTTCCCGAAAATTATAATCCAAATTTGAAACTATGTGCAGCACATTTTACTGAGGACAGCTTCCTCAATCTTAATCAGTTTAATGCCGGATTCGCACAAAGATTATTCCTTAAAGATGGAGAAGTTCCCTCTTTGTCTGGAGAAGGCTATGTTTATGGACCACAACCGGTAAGTGTATTTTATTATTTAAGTGCGTTTAACAGTTTCTGTAACTCATTACACAAAGGGCAACGCTGTTTAGCTTTGTTAACTAGATGGTAATTGAAACTAATTCGACAATATTAATAAAAAAAGTGTAGTAATTCAACCAGACACCATTGAGTGTTGGTATTGATCATTTTAAATTATTTGTTTATTATATCTGTTGTTTACGGTTTAACCATATGCTCGATCAGCTGCAGCCACGCCGATCATTGTTCTATGTTTATGTGACGTTACTTACTCTAGTAAAGCCATGTTTGTTTCCTATTTATTGCGAAGCCATAATGCTAAAGTAGTCATATATACGAAAATGTAACTGTGCTAAACAGTAACAAACTCTGCATATCCACAGTCTTTGATGTAATAATCTAATCAAGGACCATGTTAGTAAATGTATTATAGAGAATGCATGCCTGTTTTTTCTAATGCTCTGTTTCTGTTGTAATCTGATAAATGTCAATTAAATATGTCGTTACTGTTGAACATGGAAAATGTATACATTGGTTTTATTTCATAATTACATACACATTTGAAATTTTTGTTACAGAGTTCATCTCAGCAGGGACCGAGTTCCCAAGAGCTCCCTGCAACATCTTCAATTTGTGAAGCTGGATGTCAGACAGACTCTGCACACACCGAAACAGTGGCCATACAGATATCAGTAAAGATGCGATCAGTGGGCACACAACTTTCTGTTGGTACACTGAGGGATGTCCACGTAAGAAGCAAAGGTATGAAGTCTAGACATGAAATATCAGTAGTGGCACATATTTTTTTGTATTATGTTTTCATATGGATAAATTATATGTAATTGCATGAAAGACTATTTTGAATAATAATATATAGTTATTAAATTTAAAGTATTATTGAATTATTAAAATATTTTTGGACTTGTAGGCATTCAGGCAACATTTTCCAGTCAGGATGTTGGCACTGAAACGATACCCATGTTGCCGGATATCCAGCTGTCTTCAACACCAGTACGTAGCTCAATCTTCAGGCCAAGCAAGAGACTTCGCCTAGAGTTAGAGGAGGAAGACGAAGAGGAACAAACAGAATCTGAGATATGTGTAGAGCCACATGACTCAACATTTCATCCAGAGTCTGTCACTCAGGAATCAGAATTGAGGTTAGTTGTAAATGGTATTTTATAAATTTTGACAGTAGTTAAAAATGAATTTTGTTTCCTAATAATAACATTTGACATTACATTAATTTTCTAATAAATGTCCTTTCTATTGTTTTAGAATAGATCCTGTGTCCAACTACAGTGACAAGAAGTACATTGTTTTTGAAAGCTGCCTTAGAGAGATTTTTGAGTCTTGTCCAGTTTGTAAGGCGAAATGTGATGTCCATCAAAGACAAATCGGTACTTTTGTTCCATTCACCCAGCTTTGCGAAAAATGTCAGCATTACAGACGGTGGGAGAGTCAGCCCGTTGTAGGGAGTACCCCATTGGGGAACCTGCAATTGTGTGCTGCTACATATTTTCTAGGAGGGTCCTTTTCAAAACTACAAAAGGTATTCCATTATTTATTGTACTTGATTTAATACTACATTTACTGTTATTAGTATGTACGTTTTCTAAATATTTTGTATCAATGTTATTTTTATAGATTTTCAAGGCCATGCAGCTCCAAACTGTGCAATATGGTACTTTCCGGAGACATGCAAGAAATTTCTTAGAGCCTACCATCATCCACAAGTGGAACAGAGATCAGCAACATTTTATTCAGCAGCTGAAAGAGAGGGGAAAACTTGCAGTAGCAGGAGATATGCGTGCTGACTCACCAGGTAAATGTTGAGAACAAAATGTGTATATATACTGCTTATTTTATAGTTTTAAATAATATTTATAGTGCTGAAGTTCTCAAAAATATTATGCCTATGATAACTAATTTTTATTTTTTTTACATAGGGCACTCTGCAAAATTTGGAAGTTACACATTGATGGATATGGAAACCAACTCAATTGTGGATCTTCAACTAATTCAGGTCAATAATTGAATAACATGTTTTAAATTAGTTACTTTTTTAAATATGTTAACATTTATATATTCATATTTGCATTCTATGTGCCTATTGACAGGGCAACGATGTAGATGGTAGTTCCCACATGGAAAAGGAGGGTTTAAAGCGATGTCTGGATAAGCTGGAATCCTGTGGTTTGGTGGTTGAGTACATAGTCACTGATCGGCATCCACAGATTCAAAAGTACCTGAGGGAACGCAACATCACTCAATACTATGATGTATGGCACTTTGAGAAAGGTAAACATCAATCTATTTTTCTTTAAATATAAAGTTGATAACTGGTGTTTACAGTTTTATTACTATCCATCAATAAATATTTAACTTCGGTTTAACTTTTCATAGCTGTGTCTAAGAAACTGCTGAAACTTTCACAAAGTAAGGACTGTGAGGTGTTGAAGAAATGGTTGAAAAGCATCAGAAATCATCTGTACTGGAGTGCAACTTCCTCTGTTTCGGGACCGCAAAAGGTGGCAAAGTGGACATCACTTCTTAATCACATGCAGAACATCCATGTTCACGACAACCCCCTGTTTCCTAAATGTGAACACCAGGACAAGACTACAAGTGATTACAAAAAATGGTTTGAAAAAGGTATGTCTACATAGAGGGTACAATCACGGACAGTTTACTGTAAAAATATTTTTTTTAAATTAAGGTTTGATGTGTATTTTGTTTACAGGGTCAGTGACACTCAGGAAAGTGGAGAAAATAACGTGCAACAAAAGAGTTCTCAAGGACTTTGAGAAACTCAGTCACCACTTTCAAACGTCGACACTGGAGGCATTCCACAGCCTGGTTATACGTTTTGCCCCCAAAAATGTCGTTTTCTTTTATGTAGGACTGTTGTGCAGGTAATATTGGTTATGGCATCAAAATAACGTGAAGTTAAATTTATTACGGTCAACTAATGATTTTACTCTTTATTCTTCAATGATTGCAGGTTCTCTTACGAGAGGTTCTCTCGTATTGCGTAAGTTCCTTACGCTACGGGAAAGTATTCTTTCATCGAGATTTCTGAAAAACCCAAAATTATCCTTAATTTTGTAACATTGTCAACGCAGTGCGGCAGCCTGGCAGACCATAGCAGGCTATTCCAGCGTGCTATTGGCTGCTCTGCTGGCAACTGCAGCAGCCTATCGGTGAGCCCGCGTGACGTGGCGACCAATGAGGGCGCTTCGCGCCCACCTGGCTTCATTTGCCTACAGGTGGGGCGTGGCCACGTGTATATAAGCAGGGCTCACGGGCTGCATATTCGGTTTCTTTTCTTCAGCGAAGCCCTTCGCATCGCTGGATCTGGAACCCGCCGCCGTTGAACGTGCAGACGAGCAAGCAGAGGACAGCGCCTGAAGAAGCCGGCAGCATCGCGCCACCTTCAGCCATCCGTGCCTGCTCTGCTATCCGGCAGCATTATATCCTTTCATTGCACGTGTTCTCGCCGTTGCGTCACACGTTTCATAAAAGAGCACGAGCGTTTTTATCAAAACGCCTCGTTCCACCTGCGGCTCGTGCCACGTGCAGCTCAGCACCAGAGACCGCCACGTGTCTGCGCTCTCTGTCTGGGCCGTGACCACGCCGCCGCCTCACTCCTCGCGGGCGATTGCCCCGAGTGCGAGGAACTCTCTATGTCGACCCTGCGGGCTCGACTCGAGCAGTTTTATGATGACATCACTCCGCTGTTCCCCCCCCTCTGTTCAAGCCGCGCCACCGCGCCGCTTATAAGGGATGGTTGAAATGAACGGTCTCGGAGCGAGCCTCCTCCCCCTCTGTTCAAGCCGCGCCACCGCGCCGCTTGCGAGGGATGGTAGAAATGAACGGTCTCGGAGCGAGCCTCCTCCCCCTCTGTTCAAGCCGCGCCACCGCGCCGCTTGCAAGGGATGGTACAAATGAACGGTCTCGGAGCGAGCCTCCTCCCCCCTCTGTTCATGCCGCGCTAATGCGCCGCTTACATACAAGGGATGGCAGAAACGGACGGTCCTGCAGCTCTCTTTACGTTACAAGAGAGCTGTTCCACCCTCGCGCACATTTCTCAGTCCCCTCATGAGTTCAGGCGACTGGAATTGTTCATATTGCTGTACACGAGCCTGTTAAGACACGCACGCCAGCGAACAAACGCCGTCATGAGACATGACGCTGACATATGCTCTCCAACGAACCCGCACTCCCCCCTGTTGGACCGCGCAGATTGCGCCGTTCACAAGGAATGAGAGTGCGCACGGTCACGAGCATGTTCAGCGCGCGCGTGCGCGCCGCACTCACCGGAAAATTAACAGAGGGTGTTTTCGTCCCGCTGTGGCCGGACGAACCGCCTTTCTCTAGCATTTCTCAGCCCCCTCTCCAGTTCAGGCGGCTGGAAATATTACTATTGCAGTAACGAGCCTGTCTTTTATGCACGCACAACTGCCAACAAGCACGAGGACGTACTGCCGTATGTTTGCGCTAACTGAACGCTATTGTGTCCCTCCCGGTAGCACAGTGGCAAAATCAGCGGCTGAAACGCCGGAGACCCGAGTTCGAGCCCAGCTCTCGCGGCAGATAAAAATTTTTACTGTCCGCTTCCCCGGGCTCGCGGCCAGCTTTTCTTACATAAAGAAAGCTAACTTGCACCACGTGGCGCTCGAGTATTTTTGGGCGTCTATACATAAGGAGAGAATAGACGGTTAAGTCCCGCTGCGGCCGGACCACCGTTAAAACTCTGTTTTCCTGTCAGTCCCCACTCCTGTGGCTACTGCAGATGTTTTCCACGCAGCCTACGAGCCGGCGGACTCGCCCTCTCGCTTGTTTCCAACTGAAGCCCCTCCAAAGTCCTCCTAGCAGAAGGGGGAAGTGACGGTTAAGTCCCGCCGTGGCCGGACCACCGTCAAAACTCTTCTTCCTGTCAGCCCCCACTCCTGTGGCTGCTGCAGACGGCTCTCACGCAGCCAACGAGCCGGCAAAACTGCCCTCTCGCCTATTTACAACCGCCGTTTTACGACGAACCAGAGAAATCACGAAGTTGCTTTTATTTCTGGTTGCACGGCTCACGCCGTATGTGTTTTCAAATGCAGTAAACGTGCCCACTTTTGTGTTCACCCCTGCACCCAAGCACCACAAATCCCGTGTCTCTCACTCACATAAAGCGGCCACCGGCCGCTCGAGTGCTAGAGTTAGGTCACGTGTCCGCTTATTTGCGCCCACGCCTAATCACCACACGCGCTGTCACACAGCCACTCTTAACCGGTCATGTTCCACGCGTAAGAGTTGTGCCCGCTCAAACGCGCTCACACATTTTCGCGAACATTCTGCCCCCGGCGCCATGCGCCGCGCCACACACCATTTGTTCTCCGCCCAAGGTGGCCGGAACGACGAGTGTAGGGCCACACACAAGCCACTCCCCGCTCGAAGCGGCAGAGATACAGTGTGTAAGGCGGCCAGCCATCGAGAGCGATCGGCTGGCCCACAGCACAGAGAGCGCGCGCACTGCGCCCGCCCCGCCCCGAAGCGCGGCGTTTTGAGCCCGGAGGCCGTTCTATCCCGTGTGGCACACGCGAGAGCGTGGGAAGCCATTCCAGGTGTATCAGAATGGGTGCTGAAAACAGTGAAGCACGGCTACACTCTGCAGTTCGCTCGCCACCCTCCGCGCTTCTGTGCGCGTACAGAGACGAGAGTGAGCGAGGAAGTAGCACATCTACTTCGAGCAGAAATAGCCACGCTGCTGTGCAAAGGGGCTATAGAACCGGTTCCCCATTCTATGAGCGAGTCAGGCTTTTACAGCCGGTATTTTCTCGTGCCAAAAAGGGATGGGTCGCTCAGACCGATTCTGGATCTGAGGCGTCTGAACAAAGCTCTTATGAGAAGATCGTTCAAGATGCTCACGACCAAGCAGATCCTCGCGCATACTCGCCCGAGAGACTGGCTAATCTCCCTAGATTTGAAAGATGCATATTTTCAAATCAAGATAACGCCACGTCACAGGCCATTCTTACGATTCGCCTTCGACGGCCAGGCTTATCAATACACCGTCCTTCCGTTCGGCCTGTCACTAGCACCCCGTACATTTACGAAGTGCATGGACGCGGCCCTCGCTCCTCTGAGAAGTCGAGGGATGCGAGTGTTGAACTATCTGGACGATTGGCTCATCCTGGCGCAGTCAGAGGCCGAGCTCCTCGCCCACAGGGCAATGCTGCTCAGCCATCCGGACAGCCTGGGGCTCACGGTCAATTGGACCAAGAGCTCATTAGTGCCCACGCAATCAACCTCATTTCTGGGTTTGAATCTGGACACTGTGGCAATGTCAGCCCGCCTGTCACCCCAACGCGCGCGCCAAGTTCAGCGCATGGCTGAGTACTTCCGGCCGGGCAAAATCGCACCTCTCAAGCTCTTTCAGAGGATGCTGGGACGTATGGCCTCAGCTGCAGCTGTGCTCCAGCTGGGCTTAATGCGCATGCGCCCGCTGCAATGCTGGTTAAACGCCCGAGTGCCTCACAGAGCCTGGGCGTCCGGAGGCTTCAGGATCAGAGTGACTCAGGGCTGTGTTGCAGCCCTAGAGCCCTGGTTAGTAGCCGACTGGTACCAGCGGGGAGTGACAATGGGAGCCATCTCACACCGCAAAGTCATCTCGACGGACGCCTCCACCTCGGGTTGGGGCGCCGTTTTCGAGGGCAGACCGGCCTCGGGCCTCTGGTCGAGCGGAGAAAAACTCCTACACATAAACTGTTTGGAGATGATAGCGGTAGAGAACGCGCTCAAGCAGTTTCTCCCGCTTATACGGGGACACCATGTGTTGGTCCGGTCGGACAATACCACGGTGGTGTCCTACGTGAACCGGCAGGGCGGTGTCAGGTCCAGGTGTCTGGGCAATCTGACGGAACGCCTGCTCGTGTGGGCACACAGCTCGCTGCGCTCGCTGAGAGCGGCGCACGTTCCGGGCCACCTCAACGTGGGCCCGGACAAGCTGTCCAGGGGCCTCATTCTCCCAGGAGAATGGTCCCTGCACCCCCAGACAGTCCAGCTGGTATGGCGCCTATTCGGCAGAGCGGAGCTCGACCTCTTTGCAACAAAAGAGAACGCCCGCTGCTCGACGTTCTTGTCCAAAAGCGAGGATGCGCTGTCCCAACTTTGGCCCAGCCTCCCGCTGTATGCTTTCCCGCCGATTTCCCTATTGACCCAGGTTATAGCGAAAATCAGGGAAACGCGCCGCCCGGTGCTCCTTATAGCGCCGCGCTGGGAGAACCAGATTTGGTACCCAGAGCTGGTGAAGCTGTCGCACTCACCCCCCTGGCCAGTTCCGCTGAGAGCAGACCTCCTCTCTCAAGCAGGAGGGTCAGTTTGGCATCCCCATCCAGAGCGATGGTCTCTGCATGTATTGGTGACCAACGGATACCCGTTGACCTGCCCGAAGGGGTTATGAACACGATTTCACACTCTAGAGCCCCCTCGACGAGGCGGTTATATAGTTCTAAGTGGTCGGTGTTCACTGAGTGGTGTGTTTCCAAGGGATTGGACCCACAGCAATGTGGGGTCCAGCGGGTGCTCTCCTTCCTCCAAGAGCTTTTGGAACTGGGCAGGTCCCCTTCCACGCTCAAAGTGTATGTGGCGGCTATAGCAGCGTTCGCTCAGACGACGCTAGGTAGCACGCTAGGAAGGAACGAGCTCATCATCCGTTTCCTCAGAGGAGCCAGACGGATGAATCCCCCGCGGCCCCCTTTGGTTCCTATATGGGATCTGGCCTTGGTCCTAGAGGCCCTGAAGGCTCATCCCTTTGAACCGCTCGAGACTGTGGAACCAAGGTTCCTTTCGCTAAAAACCGCGTTCCTGATAGCTCTGGCTTCAGTGAAACGCGTGGGGGATCTACACGCGCTCTCAGTGAGCCCGACGTGTATGGAGTTCGGTCCTAATGACTCTAAGGTCATTCTCAGACCGAGGCATGGTTATGTCCCCAAAGCGATCGGCACTCCCTTCAGGGCGCAGATTATCTCCCTCTCGGCTCTGCCAGCATCCGACGAGGGGGACGGTGGCAATATCCTCTGCCCTGTCAGGGCATTGAGGGTTTATGTCACACGCTCCGCCGCCTTCAGGCGTTCTGAGCAGCTATTTGTTTCGTTTGGAGGGCGCGCTAAAGGTCTCGCCTCCTCGAAACAGACCCTGTCCAGGTGGATAGTGGACGCGATTGCAACGGCATACGCTTCCAAACACCTGCAGTGCCCGCTAGGTGTCAGAGCACACTCCACCAGAGGCATGGCCTCTTCGTGGGCTTGGGCCAGAGGGATTTCCATCCACGATATCTGTATGGCGGCAGGCTGGGCCTCCCCGTCTACGTTCGTGAGATTTTACAATCTGGAAGTTCCTGCCTTACAGGCGAAAGTGTTATCAGTTCAATAGGGCTGTTGGTTCTGCCCAGTGATTCTGCGCAGACATAGCTCACATACTGGTAGTAAGTTCGGTACTAGGCTCATGTGAATTTGAAGGAGACCGGCGGTGCTGTTCCCTCATTTACGAGACGAGCTGTTGTGAGTTTGAAGGTGACCGGCGGTGCCGTTACCTCACTCATATAACAAGATATTGTGAATTTGAAGGCGACCGGCGTTGCCGTTCCCTCATTCATGAGACAAGGTGTGGTGAATTTGAAGGAGACCGGCAGGTGCCGTTCCCTCATTCATGGGACAGGGTGTTGTAACCACCTGTTGTAACCACCCGTCAGTTCAAATGAAGTGTCCGTATATGTGGTGGCCCGTTTCCTTTACCGGCCACCCTGCCCGAGCAGTGTTTTTTCCCCGGTTCCCTGGGATACATATGCTGTATGCGAGGCGCGCACGGCGTTGACAATATGTTCCCGTAGCGTAAGGAACTTACGCAATACGAGAGAACCTCTCATAAGAGAACGATACTCGGTTACTTAACGTAACCTCGGTTCTCTCTAGAAGAGGGAACGAGTATTGCGTTCCTTGCCGTGCGCCCCGCGGGCTTTTACGCTTCAGAACTACGAAAACCGAATATGCAGCCCGTGAGCCCTGCTTATATACACGTGGCCACGCCCCACCTGTAGGCAAATGAAGCCAGGTGGGTGCGAAGCGCCCTCATTGGTCGCCACGTCACGCGGGCTCACCGATAGGCTGCTGCAGTTGCCAGCAGAGCAGCCAATAGCACGCTGGAATAGCCTACTATGGTCTGCCAGGCTGCCGCACTGCGTTGACAATGTTACAAAATTAAGGATAATTTTGGGTTTTTCAGAAATCTCGAAGAAAGAATACTTTCCCGTAGCGTAAGGAACTTACGCAATACTCGTTCCCTCTTCTAGAGAGAACCGAGGTTACGTTAAGTAACCGAGTATCATTGTATCTCGCAGCCATGCACTACAATGAGAATGCCCACCGTCCACAGGCAACAACAACACAAGGACAGGCTGTTTTCAAAATCGCTTTTCCAAAGTCAAAAAAAGGGGAATGCACAGCCAAGCCTGTGAAAACAGACCCAACATTTAGTAAGCTAGAACATTTTATTAAAAAAACAACAACAAAATTATTCAATACAACAAATTTTTAGCAAAATGTAACAAAAGTACTATAACATGCACAACATATATTTTTAGTCAGTACTTTCACAAGCAGTTTTACATTTGTCTTTCAGACTATGTCGATGACCTGATGAGTCTTCTACTCTAAGTCATTGTGGACCCAACACCATATGTAGAAGAACTACATCAGATAACCATTCCACCTCCCCTATCATCTGACTTCGAAAAACCTTCCAAGGAAGATGTCATTGCCCGCCATGTGTCTCGGTTTAGTCAAGGGGTGGCCGGAATACAACATACTGTCCAGATTGATCAGGAAACTGCTGGCGGATCCGGCGAACAACACAAGACGGGATGACGACCCTTACATGTCGTCCTAAGTAGCCCCAGCACCAGCTGACAAAGCTGCGATATGCCACATAGCGGAAACGCCTATGGCATTGAACCAAAAAGACAAAGTAAACAAATGGTTCATTAATATCATGTGTACATATGTTTGTAAAAAATAAATTGTTTTCAACATTTTATCTTTATTTGTTATATAACTATAGTTATTTTACATTGTTTAATTATTATATTTAATAAAAACATACTGTTCTTCAGTTCTTCGCCTCACTTGTCCGTAGTCAGCTTTGTAAATTTATATAAGATATAAAGATATCATAAGATATATGGGTTTAAACAGTTTGCTTCAAAGCTCGGGTGATGAACCATACATGTAGGTGGGTCTGCAATCTGCATCATTCATCGACAAACCTATACATTTATGTGAGGCAGTAATAATTTAATGTGCAGTCAGGTAACATTCAACTTTTAATAAAGAAGTTATTGTAATGCATGCCAACGATTTCTTTTACACAACATGGCAGCTTTTAAGGCTATATTCATGGTGAAAATAAAGTGTATTTATATAAAGTTTTTTGATGAAAACAATTTAAAAGAACTATAAACAACAAAAAATAATTTTATTAGGAGGTGTTACAGTACTTTTTGTATTTCTTTGCAGCAGATGTTTTCAACCTCCGTTGGCATTTTTTCACAGTTACCACATGTACACCTATAAAACATATTACTAATCAAAACTTGTGCTCAAGCGTAACTAAGGTAGGAATAAACAATGCACTTATTTAAAAAATTCAACAACACCATCGTTAATTCGACATACGGAGAAAATCATATACCACAAGCTTTTATAACAGTTTGTAACATTTAACATTACAATTTGTAACAGCCAAACGTAAAAGTATGACAACTACTAAATAAACAGCTTACCATTGTGAAACATCCTGCAAAAGTCTTTCTTGAACAGGTTGTAATCGATCCTCTTCGATATTCTCCGGGTCTGATTCCGGCTCAAATTGATACGGTAATATAGACATTTTTACAATAACATTGAGCACATGCATCTCCCCGTTATGGTAAGAGGCGTGACCTTTCCGGGCAACGTGCGCTAAGCTGCTGTCGAATCACAACACGGGAACCGCTGGCACAATCAGAACTCGTTACGTATTTCTGAAGGAGGGACTTCATAGAACAGGGAAATCATCCGGTCGTTTTTTGGACAGAGAAAACAGCAGTATACAGATAAGTAAATTGTTTGAAAAATACTGTGTTTTTTTACATGCGAAACATGAACACATGTTATATGGCACACTGTAAACACAATCAAAGCTTCGAAAAAACAGGAAGAATGGGACCTTTAAAACGTTCCGCCAGACCGTCTGTTTGTGGGTGCTAGAAGCTGGTGCGAACGGATTTAATGCCCAACTACTCGTAAAGTTCGCGGACCGTCCGTGACATGAACGGCGTGCCTTGATCGGTGAGAATCTCTTTCGGGATTCCCACCCGGGAGATTAAAGAAAACAGCGCGCTCGCGACACTTTTCGCCGAAATAGTGCGGAGCGGAACTGCTTCCGGGTATCGCGTTGCATAATCCACTAGGACTAATGCAAAGCGATGCCCCCGTGCTGACCGTTCTAATGGCCCGATGAGGTCCATACCAATTCGTTCGAAGGGGACCTGCATCAGTGGAAGTGGGCACAATGGTGCTTTTGGGGTGGCCGGTGGATTCACCAACTGACATTCACGACACGACGCACACCACTTGCGTACATTCTCGTGAATGCCCGGCCAGAAGAACCGGGCCATGAGACGGTTTAATGTAGCTGCCTGCCCTAAATGCCCGGCCATCGGGTTAGAATGAGCCGCCTGGAAAAGCATTTCCCGGCAGCTTTTAGGAATTAATAACTGGGTTGTATCCTGCTTTGACTGGGTGTCTTGGGTCACCCGATACAACCTATCTTTTATAATCGCAAAATACGGAAAGGAGAGTGGTTGTCCAGGATGGAGGAGGTGGCCGTCGATGGAACGGACCTGACAAAACGCATTTTTGAGTGTGTCATCCTGGGACTGTTCCAGGGGAAAGTCATCGCGGTCTGTGAGCACCGGTGTCTCCAGCTCGCTCGTTTCCCCTGAAACCGCCGCCAGAGGTCCCGGTTCCGCCTCGCCCATCTGAGCAACCGCCAAATTCCTTTCCGAGCGTTTTCCCCAAGAAGCATCCGCGCACAAATGTCCCAATAAATTGTTAAATGCTGGCCAATTGGTTCCCAGAATTAGCGGATGCCGGAGGTGCGGGTTAACTGCAACCTCCACACTATGCGTTTGCCCCCTAAACTGAATAGAGACGGGCACCAACGGATAGTTCACCACTTCCCCGTGCACACACCTCACCGTAACCACACGGCTGTTACCCAATGCCATAGGCTGAATCAGGCTTTGGTGAATAGAGGTCTGGTTTTTAAATATTTTTCTAAATATTTAATTTAGCGGGGGCGGAGGAAAACAGGTAAGGATCCGGCAGCACAGCGCCTCCCCTCGGCGCCTGCCGGGGAGGTGCAGGTGGGTCACTGGCTCCGCCCATCCTCCATTGTGGGGACGGCCTGGGTGTCAAGCCGCCGCGAGACCTAGGGAAGGGGACAGGCTTGGAGACAGAGGGGGCGGGGGAAGAAAGGGTAGAGAGAGAGAGAGAAGCAGATGGAAGGGGTTCGCCGACCCCGTGGCACGCCACCATCTGATCCTCCGCCAACTGGATGGCCTGGCTCAGCGACGTCGGGCGGTGGCACTGGACCCACTGCGCGGTCTTTCGAGGAAGCCGCGCGACGAACTGCTCCAGTACCACACGATCGATAATTACCTCGACATCGCTTCCGTCGGCCTTCAGCCACTTGCGGCAGGAGTCCCGGAGCTGGTGCGCATAGGCGAAGGGTCAGCCGGAGTCATCCATGGTCAGGGTGCGGAACCGCTGCCGATGTGGTTCTGGGCTCCGGCCAACCCGCTGTAAAATCGCGCGCTTGAGATCGTCGTAAGCCAGGAGATTCTGGACTGGCAGCTGGTGGGCGGCTACCTGCGCCTCCCCAGACAACAGCGGCAGGAGCCGCATCGGCCAGTCCGCCTTGGGCCATCCCCAGGACTCGGCGGACCTCTCGAAGAGGTCGATGAATGCCTCCGGATCATCCTCCGGGCCCATCTTCGAGAGGTGCAGGGCGGCGGCCGAGTCTGTGGTGTGGGGGGGGACGGCCCGAATCTCCCAGCCAATCCAGCTCCCGGTCTTCATGCTGGGCGTGAAGGAGAGCTTCGAAGTGCTTCTGCTGCTCCTCGCTCACCACCAGCAGGTTTTGGTGTTGCTCCTGGTGAAGACCGGCGAGCGAGGTGACGAGGTCCGCAAGTGGCGTCTTTGGCGGGGTCTGCATGGCGGCGGCGATCTTCTCCCTTCCCGGGTTTCAACACCAGTGTAGTGTAGGTTCTTGTGGGTGTAGGAAGGAAGAAGACTGGGTCGGTGTACTGGGACTCGTGAGTACTCTCTTTTATTCTTGTTGCTCAATAAACAAACAGTGTGCACTTTCGCACAACATAAACTTCAGCATAAACTCTCTTTTTCCGTATCACTTGTCGGTTTGGACAGTTCCTCTCTGCGTGTGTCGTCTCTCGAGTCCCAGTGGTGAGTGTCTCTCTCTCGTCCCGGAGCGGCTTTTATGTGGTCTCTCCACGCCAATTACTGCAATGAGACACAGGTGTTTGTGATCTGCACTTGACCTACTTACTCACCGCTCGGTTCCGCCCTCTCTCTCCCGCTGCAGACCTCGCGAAACCACGCCCCCTCCGCCACACTAATCTTCAGCTTAATTTGCTAAAAGTAAGAAAACTTATTTAACAAAATATGCAATTGCTTATATTTAGTATATTTCACTTATTTTGAAGCTGTAAAAAGTAAAATTTTAAGTAATCTGATCTTAAAACCAGCATTTATGCTTATATTTAGAATATTTCACTTATTTTGGGGCTGTACTATTTAAAATTAAGTAATCTGGGGCCTCATTTATAAACGTTGCGTACGCACAAAAAAAGCCGTACGCCACTCTCTACGCAATAATTGGTATTTATAAAAAGCAAACTTGACGGGAAAATGTGCGGTCCTTCACGCAAGCTCTGACCCAGGCGGACGCACAAAAACGGTTGAAATGAGAAATGGCGACACCGTCGGCAGATGGAAGAAACACGTGAGAGTGTGTGAAACTGTAGACCGTTGTGTAAAAGAAATGGCAATACTGCCTCTCATAAATAACTGGAAGACTTCACAAAGCAAGTATTACAATTAACAGCCTACACGAACACCGGTTTGATCGATCTGCAGTGTAAAACAAACAAAATCTAACGAAAATTACAACAGAAATGCAAAAAAAAAAAAAGTGAAATATGTTCTGCAACAATATTGGCATGTTATGCAATTCATCCTCATAAATAATATGGTAAACAGAACGAAATAATGTACAAAACTGATATTCTCGTCAATGTGTCCGTCTGGCGGAGCAGATATAGATGCAATTAGATAGACGGATAGATAGATAATTAGGGAGATATATAGATAAATAGATAGATAGATGTATTAATTGTCCACTGGGGAAAGTTGTTTTCATAGTAAAAAATTCTTCATCAGCTACGGAATCATGGTATTCATGCAAATGCCTTTAGTTTGTTTTATTTTCGATAAAATAACATATGACGTATGTCTCAACCATTCAGAAAGCTGCAAGAAATTATATTTGCACTGAACTATTTCCCATTTCCACATAGATAATAGGGATAGGGATTAATAGGGATTCCCCAATAATTGCATCCGTACGCCACTTCTGACGCAAATCCTACGCAAAGTTTTATAAATGAGGCCCCTGATCTTCAAACCAGCATTTTCTGCTTATTTTAAGCCTTCCAAATACCTCTGTAGACATACTTATTTCTAGATTTAACTATCTTAATTCAAGAAATCTTGTCAAATGAAATTATCTTGCTGCATGGACAGATAATTTCACTTGTTTTGAGTACCTTTTCCCTCAGATTTAGTGTTTTTATCTTGTTTTAGACAAACCTTTTTTGCAGTGTAGGGCTCATATAAGGGAGATTATACTGTTTGTACGGTATGAAAACCATTACGCCTATGGAGAGTCCCTGTAAACATTTGTGTGTGTGTGTGTGTGTGTGTGTGTGTGTGTGTGTGTGTGTGTCAGAGGCCATATGAGAGAAAACATTTATACATATAAAGGGAATTTTTTTTATTTAAAATTGATAGTTGTGTTAACCCAGAGATTTCATGGGGGGAAAGTACATTTATTCATCAAATGTTAGTTTCAAAATGTGCAATCATTACATTACACAAAACATTTAAGATGCAATAGACACAACAAAAGTTCCCATTCAGCCATAACCTATATCCTAACCCTTATCCAAACTTGACTGATTTTGATATATTTTGTTCACATATTGAGCTTCTAACACCCACAGCTCATGAACATTCACAGAGTCTCAGTGATTTCAACACAATAACAGCTTTTCAATATGTTCTTCACCAAACAACTGGACTAAACAAATCAAGCTGTGTGTGGTATAGATAATGCTTTTAACTAACTAATGTTCCAAATGTTTCAGAAATGCTCATATGTGATCAATTTAAAATAATGCATCTCTTAATAAATGTTGGCATTTCACAGCAACACACATTTTCTGAACTACTTTAACCTTCCTAAAATGTCCTTTCAAATGATCAGATTTCACTACTAATTTTAACAAATTGTCTTCCGAGATAAATCAGTCTGTTGGAAGTATTTCCAGCTTTTGTTTTATCTGAACATCACATTAACTTGTAAGCGTTTTGGATGACTTTGGGCAACGTTTCTTCACATGGACCAGTAGATTAGGTAAGTGGGTGAAACTCTTCCCGCATGAAGAGCACTGGTGCGGCTTCTCTCCGGTATGAATTCTCTCATGAGATTTCAAGTATGATGAGGAAAAGAAACTCTTTCCACAGTGTGAGCACTTGTACGGTTTCTCTTCAGTATGAATTATCTGGTGCGTTTTTAAGGCGTCGGATGTAATGTAGGTCTTCCCACAGTCAAAGCACATATAAGGTCTCACACCAGTATGAACACGCTCATGCTCTTTTAACTTTTGCAGATACATAAAACTCTTTTCACAAAAAGAACAACTGTAAGGCTTCACACCTGCATGAACTTTAAGGTGCTTTTTTAAGTACATTGCCAAAGCAAATGTTTTATCACACTGATCACAGCTGAACGACTTCACTCCAGAGTGAATACGCAGATGATTTCTATAAAAGCTTTGGGATGTGAAACTCTTTCCACATTCAGTGCATGTGAACGGTTTTTCTCCAGTGTGAATTCTCATGTGCATAGTTAAGCATTTTTTGTCAATGAAACTCCTTCCACATTCAGTGCATTTGAATGGTTTTTCTCCAGTGTGAACTCTCATGTGTCTGTTAAGGTCTGGCTCATGTATGTAACTCTTTCCACATTCAGTGCATGCGAACGGTCTTTCTCCAGTGTGAACTCTCATGTGTACATCCAACTTTCCTTTCTCTGTGAAATCCTTTCCACACTGAGAGCAGGTGAACAGATTTTCTCCAGTGTGAATTCTCATGTGTCGGGTAAGGTCTGGTTTGCGTGAGAAACTCGTTCCACACTCAGAGCAGGGGAACGATCCCTTGACTCCAGGTTTTCCAGCTTTTTTGTGTGTGAATTTCTTTTTAGTCTGTGAAATGACTGTGTTTCCATCTGCAATTGCAAAATTATGAGGTTTTTTAAACCAATTTTGTTTGTCTTTATTCACTTCCATTGGGTCTAAAATCAGCATATTCAATCTCAATATTCATTTAAAGGACAAATGTACAACAAGAAGGAATGTAAGTGAACCTCAATCTAGAAAAAATCTATCTAGTATATATTGTTCTCTGCCACTTTTCATCTTAAAGTTCCTCATCAGTCATTAAAGAGAATGAAGAAAAACACCAACCTATTTGTTCCTCTTCGTCTCTCATTCTGCAGGGTTCTTCCTCAAACTCCATCTTTACAATAGTGTTAGTAGTTTCTCCTGGAGTAATTCTTCCGGCTTGATGCTTCTTCTCCTGTGGGAGAACATTTAAACTCTAATGAACGCTCTCCAGCATTTAAACTCTGAACAGCTGTGGGAGTCTTCATGGACTGAAGGTGTGAATTGTGGTCACTGTTGCTCATTTAGCAGATGCTCATCTCACTAACAATTGCTCTCAATTATTCAAAGTTTAAGATGACAGGCAAGGACAGTTTGCAGTTTTAAATGGTCCAATGGTTCAAGCCATTATTTAAATCAGCCTGACAACTGGTCACCTATTCAGGCCGCACTAGGCTCAAATAGACTATTGTGATTTGGGAAATCTTTTACGGTACAGTTTTCAACAGGCATATGTAAGACCCGCTAAAATCGTTCCAATGGGGAGAGAGAGACAGAGACAGAGAGAGACAGAGAGAGAGAGAGAGAGACAACATCAGCAAAACATCACATTATCCAGAAAATAAAAAAAACACAGGCACAAAAAGCAAGACTTATTGTAACATGATAGTAAAGACCAATATTTCATCATCGACTGTACAAATAACTCTGTTAAAACACCATTTGGGCAAAAAGCTTTCCAAGTCATTCATCAGTTTATAGAACTTGAAATCAAACAAAACCCTTGCTTTTACAATATTTTCAAATACTGTAACCACACATTGTCCTTCTCTACCTTCTATTTTGTTTTTCCTAGTTAAATAAACAGCAAGTTTGGCTTGCCCAAGTAAAAAATTCAACAATTGAATTTTTACTCTTTGCGCCACACTATATTTGGGTCCAAGAATCCAAATCTTAGAACAAAATATCTCCCCAAGATCACTTGATACATTAGGGTTTAATTAAACTCACAAATGCATTTACAGCAACTGCGCCGTGTAAAACTCTCCACTGAATATCACCTGTATGTTTTTCAATTGGTGGTTTGTATAAAACTCTCCAAACAGGTTTATCTCCATCATTCATTCCCAATTTCTCTCTCCACACTGTATCACTGTGCTCTTTTAATTTAGCTTTATTTAAAACTTTTACAAGACATTTATACAAAACTTTACTCTGAACATCCTGCAAACTTAAACCTTCTAGTCCCCTCAGGCTCAGAAAGGGTCCAGATTTGAGATTGGGACTAAGAGAAATATTTGGAAAGGGATCTGTACTATTAGGAACCAGTTTCCCCATTATAATAATCAAATAACTATTTGTTTTCTACCTCTGCAAATTTATTTTTTTTTAAATCCAGAACTTTTCCTACATGCCGTACAGAATGCACACCTAGATGTGAGGCCATGGACTGAGCATCATTCAAGCCAGAACCAGCAACATCCAACAACTGGTGCAGTTTTAAAGTCTTAGTGGAAATTAAACAATGAATCAGTCCAGGTGTAACTTCACAAGTAACATCAAACCGGGCTCCATTTATAAGAGGTTCCTCCAGAAGCCAGTACAACGAGGACGTCGGCTCCAGCCTCCTCTTTTCGAAGTCCCACACTTTAAAAAGTCCCTTATAAAAAGGTGTCAGTCCGTTGCACTGCAGCTTACTTGAATCCATCAAAAACAAACCAGAGTTCAATCCCAGTCTGCCAGCTTGATTAAAGATAACATCAGCCACTTTTCTCCAGACTAGATCCTTAGGTCCTGTAAGGTACCTTTGAATAAACAGAAGTCGAAAGGCTGCCCCCCTGCTGGGCAAATGGATAAGTCCTTGTCCTCCTTCATCTCTGGGTAAAAAAAGTATGCTCTGCAGAATCCAGTGAAAAGTACTCCTAAATACTTTAACCCATCTCTCTTCCAAGACAAACCACCTGGTAATTTAGGAAGACCATGAGACCATTTACCACTCACTATGGCTTCACTTTTGGACCAATTAACTTTGGCAGAGGAAATTGTACCAAACTTGTTTAAAATGTCTTTAAGAAGATCAACATCATTTTACCCTTTAACCAAAACAATAATATCGTTTGCATATGCAGATACCTTACAATTGGCTCCAGAGCAAGGTATGGTCCAACCTTCAATGCTCTCTCTGATCTTAACAAGTAAAGGTTCAATGGCAAGAGCATACAACATTCCTGAAAGTGCACAGCCTTGTCTAATACCCCTGTTGATTTGAAAAGGAGCAGTAAGACCACCATTAATTTTCAGTACACTTCAGAACCTATCCAGTCTAGCCATGGAAATAGCATTTTGTTTTGTTTGCACCCATGTGTACTGCCTTTGTCCTTTATATAAAGTTCTCCATATATCACACTGTGGCCGAGGGGGCGTGGTTCTGCGAAGTCTGTAGCAGGAGCGAGGAACTGCGGAGACGAGCGGTGAGTAAGTAGGTCAAGTGCAGATCACGAACACCTGTGTCTCATTCCAGTAATTGGCGTGGAGAGACCGTAAAAGCCGCTGTTTGGAGAGAGAGGGCGAGAGTTGACGACTGGGACTGCAGACACTGACTGGGAGACACGTGTCAAAGATATTGAGTTTGAATTGCAACGTTACATGTTTTGAGTGGAAAATTTATGAGTTCTGAACGCGCTGAGCGCTTGACAGTTTTGAGGATCGTGAGATCAAATAAAGTGCAGTCCCAGTTACGCCGACCCCATCTTCTTCCTTCCCGCATCTAAACGAACATGCATCACACACACAAATCATGCTCTTCTATAAGCTTTCTCATAGCATGTTGGGAAGCTAGATGTGGCTCTTTATGGTTCCTATCCATTCCATCATTTGCCGTACAATTAGTCTCCTCCAACAAATATGAACTCTTCCTCTTTACAGTTTGACAAAATATTACTTAATTTATCAAAAAGAACAACCCTTTCAGGACCAACAACAGGAGCATACACGTTTCTAAAAACTAAAACCATTTTTTCAAAACTTTGCTGTTACTTTCATTAAATGTCCCTCAACAACATGTTCTGTCTCATATGAAACTGGTATAACGTTTTTCTTAAAAAGTACAGCTAAACCACCACTACAGTGATTTTTGTGGCTTAAAATAATCAACCCACCCCATTCCATTAACCATTAATTCTCATTCAAAGCATCGCTATGAGTTTCCTGAACTAGCATTATATCAATTTTCTTTTTTTTAATCAGTTCATAAAGCATTGCGCTTTTCTTGCTGTCCCGTGCACCATTTAAGTTAAGAGTGCCCAATCGTATCCTACTCATAAAAAGGTAAATTGAGCACACCAGTAACAAACATCTCAAAAAAAAAAGAAGAGAAGCTAGACTGGTTCAAATTCATCATTTATTAATTTTAGCTTTAACTTCTGGACAATTTTCTTCAGCCTAAATACTTCTTGTTCAGTGAAAGCTCCACCCTCCTTCATTAAAGCCCTGGTAGAATCTATAAATAGCTCACGATCTGGGAAGTAATCCTCTACATTTACACCTTTCATGCCTTTCGTGGCCTGAAGACATTTTTTTACTTTATCCAAAACGTAAGCACTGCGGCCAGTTCGCTTCTGTGAAGCTGAGCTCACCGAGTCTGATGATTCACAATCACTGTCCATAACAGACGATCCATAACAGTCCTCAACATTACTCGACTCTCGAGTCCACCTCGCTTGTATCAACAACAGCTGCTCCGGTGGCTTTCTTACTAGCCCTGTTTTCTTTATCTTTAGTCTTAGTTTTTCTTTTTAATGTCGGTGTTTTGAAAATACTTTGATCATCTGTCATGTCAACATCATCCACAGCAGACTCTACGACCTGCTCACTAACCTCAGAAACACCTTCATGCACAGTTTCATTTGAGGCCACACTCTTATCTTTATTGCTTTCAGAATCATCACTTCCACTTTTGTCAACACAAGAAACTGTATCGCTAGTAGGGCTGTACGATTAATCGAAAAATAACCGAAACAGACATTCAGAACCTCTAACCGACGTATTTTTCCCATGTCGGTTATTTCGGTTTTTACGTGACTCCGCCCCGTCAGTCACATCAAGTGCAGTTTTCAGGCACACAGAGAGAAGCAGGAGCAGTTATCTGTGTTTATAGATGCCCAGAATCACTATAGTAACTGCATGTTTTACACAGTTTATATACAGGTCAGTTAATCATCGTTCTTATAGCCTATACGCGCTGCCGCCGACACACACACACACACACACACACACACACGCGGCGCGCGCAAGCCCCGAAGCCAGATCGCTTTCACTTTCGTGCTCATAAAGTTTGTCAAGTAAATGCGTTTAAAGGCGTGTCAGTTTCAACATTTAAACGCGTGCGCGTCCTCAACTGCGTCCTCACAAAGCTTTGTCATTTGTATGTTTTAAGCCCTGCCAGTTTGAACATTAAAGCGAGTTTAGAACATCAGATGTGTATTATGTTGAACTAATGCCTGATATATTGTGACAAACGAACACTCAGACAGAAGCTCGCACATCACGTGAAGATCGCGCGCAAAGCAGCGCAGAAACGCAGTGTCAACACTGTCCTGTGACTAAAGTAAAGTCACTAAAGTAGCTCAGAAACTCAACCGTTATAGCATATATTTTAATACCTTTGAAGTAGGCTAAGTACAAACCGCAGCTTCATAATGAATAGAGACGGTAATGAGTAATTCACACACAATCACTCTCTCATTAATGCATTCAAATAAATGTAATGTAGGCCTACTGTGTTAATGTATCTGTATCTGATGTACAAGCAGAAATCTGCTCCATAGACAATAACTGCTGAAAGTGAACCGTTTCCTTCAAGTGTTTTAAAATCAAAAAGAAATGCACTTTTTCATTAGAAGAAAAAAAATCCACCTTTAATAGTAGAAAATATTTACAGTAAAAACCTTATCAGGAAATTACTGAACCTTACGAGGCAAAAAAAAAAAAGCAAACAAAAAGCAAAATAATCATTCATTAATCGTAATCGAGGTAAAATGTTCAATTAATCGAGGTTTTTATTTTTGGTCAAATCGTTACAGCCCTAATCGCTAGTTTGTGCATGATCTGTATTATGCGTGTCACTTGTATTGTGGTTCTGATCTGCATTTTTCTCAGGGCACACGCGTATCACGTGACCCTCTTGTCCACAACCAAAATACTTCATTGAATCTGACGTAGCAAAAATAAAGAAATTCGTCAATCTTAAACTTCATGGCCAAATTTAACTCTTCATTCTGGTTATTTAAGATCATGTGCACCTGCCTCCGAAAAGATACAACGTGCTTCAGCTGTGGAGATTTACAACCGAGTGGGATTTTCTTTATTTTTGACACAACCTTTCCGTGTCTGGACAATTCCCTTTCAATCACTTCATTTTTAAAGCCGCACTAGGTAACTTTTGCTCTCGGGCTCCCCCTACAGTTGTGAAACAGTATTGTCCTCTACTACTGTCGTAAACGGTCACTCTACATCAGGGGATGCATCGCACGTGCATTTGTTGACATGACAACTATGATAGCCCTGAACTCTGCAGGAGGAGTTCACATGCAGGTGTTCTGCTTGCGTCGCGTGTGAAATGTCTTCATCCCAGGTACAGTGGCATATGTTTCAGCATGTCATATGAATACAATTTCATGGGTTTTATTTTTTTCAAACGCCAAATGATCGCGATGCTCACGTTTACAAGCCAGCGTCATTATAGTAGCCTAGTCTATTGGTTCCCGTTTTACAGAATCTATATGATACTTCAATTCAATGTTTGAGTGGTAGGTAATAACCATGTATCGTCAATATTATAATATCAAGCTACCATAGATGAATCTGCAAATTCGAAAAATCGATTTGCATTAAAGCTTGAGGAAAGACAAATAAACCAATATCACAGACATGTTAGGTATCCTAAAATATGATTTTGTATGTATTACGTATTTACTTGCAAGAATGTAGCCCCTCCTCCTTCAGCTCACGTCAACGAGCAAACGCTGGCCCAATGTTGATCCTCGTCCTGCCTTTAATCCGATCACTTTCTCGTTTTCTCTTTTTGCTTTCCTCAGACAAAACCTTTGCTTTCTTATTTTTCTGTGCTGCTTCGGCCATGACTATAACATTCGGCAAACAAATGATTTGCGAGCGATTTTTTCACGCACGTCCGAATTTAAGGAAGTGGGGATGGTGGTGGAAGTGACGTATATGCCGTAAAGCAGTCTAATTTTGTAGTTCTTTTTGTTCTCGGGTTACTACCCGAAACCCGAAGTTTAAAAGTGCGATTAAAAACGATACAGACCCCGTCAGGCTATGGCAGACGTGTCATTCAACCTATTGTAAGTCGATGTATCATCACAAGAGTTTTGAAAATATATTATGAAGGTTGAAAAGTTACCTAGTGCTGCTTTAATAAACGGCGGGACATTTGACAATACTATTCTTTTCGCCGGTTGTACCAAAGGCATGACTGGAGTAAGGGAATCATTCACAACAATCCCAGTCTCTACAACTTCATTCACTTGATCAACGTTGTTCAAAAACATCACTAGGGTTGGGCATCGTTTTGATTTGAACGATTCTGATTCCGATTCTTAGTTTCGATTACGGTTCTTTTCGATACTCGATTCCGATTCTTTGAGGGGTGGAGTCACAACATGTCACAGGCTCATTTCACAGAGGAAAATTGTATTTTGATTCAATAATGAGTTTTAGTTTTGGGACTTTCTCCGCTGGCATTTTCACTTGCTTTGCTGCAAAGGTGAATGGAGTTTCACAACGAGTCCCGGTTTAACAATAGCATTAACAGCAGTCATATTAGGACTGCTAATAGCGTGGGCAATTTGCGTATAGCTACATTTATCTACGAGGGGGAAAAATAATTTCAGTAACGTTGTTGTTCACCACAATTCGCAATTTGGTCAAGGGCTTTGTTATTACACTACAATCACTTACCTGATTATGACGAGGTGGGATAATGTTAGTTCACCCTGAAATGAAAATAAAGCCATCTTTTACTCACCCAGCTGTTGTTCAAATGCACGTGTTCCTGTGTGTGCGCACTCCAAGCCGCAGTAGCCTCGTGCAATATTGTCATGACAACCGGTACACAATATTCACTTAAGGAGATTATATTATTAGTATTATTTCTTATTATATACGTTCATATCATATACTGCTGATGGCTCTTAAGTGTACACAGAGGAGCGCACTCAGAATAACGGCCGAGCTCAGTGTTTTGACTGAATAATACGGTTTCTTTCTCGCAAAACCTTATAGTGTGCCCCCTGAACACTTTCTATATGGCGCGCGTCTCCCTGTATCGTTGCGTGATACATTTGTTTATTTTTTGTAATGTTTTAGCTGATCGCCATTCACTGCCATAATAGGAAGGAGCGCGTGCAGGATTTTAAATGTCATAGGTCATAGGACATAGGGCACTGGGACAACATCAGGGTAAGTAAAAGAAGGCTTTATTTTCATTTCAGGGTGAACTATCCCTTTAATAACGTTGGTTAGCGCAGGGTTGCCTGAGGAGGACAGACCTGCGCAGCATTTCTAACACGCTACACTCGTTAATTTATACACCACATATTTGTAGTGCATCCTCCCGTGCAAGAAATAAGTTTGTCATATGTGTTGCACTGTGCCGACCCAGGCTTTTTTTTTTTTTAAGTGAAATAAAGCCACACTTTTGAGCGCCGCTTACCGTGCTCCATGGCTCCAACAGAACAAACGGGCGCGGCAAGCACTTCTGAAAACTTGCGCGTTTGGAACCGATGATCGGAAACGAAAACAATTTCTAAACGAGTCCAATGGCATCGTTATTTTTTAAACGGTTCCAAGTTGGAACCGGTTCTCGATGCCCAACCCTAATAGATACCCAGAATCACTATAGTAACTGCATGTTTTACACAGTTTATACAGGTCAGTTAATTGCTGTTCTTATAGCCTACGCGCTGATACACACACACACACACACATAGACGGCGCGCGCAAGCCCAGAAGCCGCTTTCACTTTCGTGCTCATAAAGTTTGTCAAGTAAATGCGCTTAAAGGCTTGCCAGTTTCAACATTTAAAGCGATTGTGCACTATTCAAAAACAACAATACGGAAAACTTCTCCGTTCAGAGCTCAGCTTTTTTCAGTGACACCGAGAGCCGAGCCGTGATCGCGTCTCTGAAAATGCGCGCGCCCTGAAGGCAGACCTTTCACCTGCGTCCTCACAAAGCTTGTCATTTATATGTGGTTTAAGCCCTGCCAGTTTGAACATTAAAGCGAGTTTCGACCATCAGATGCGTATTATGTTGAACTAATGCCTGATATAATTTGACAAACGAACACTCAGACAAAAGCTGTGACTAAAGTAAAGTCACTAAAGTAGCTTAGAAACTCAACCGTTATAGGCATACATTTTAATACCTTTGAAGTAAGTACAAACCACAGCTTCATAATGAATAGGGACAGTAAGAGTAATTCACACACAATCACTCTCTCATTAACGCATTCAAATAAATGTAATGTAGGCCTATGTGCTAATTTATCTGTATCTGATGTACAACAAACAGAAATCTGCTCCATAGACAATAACTGCTGAAAGTGAACCGTTTCCTTCAAGTATTTTAAAATCACAATGCACTTTTTCATTAGAAAAAAAAAATTCCACCTTTAATAGTAGAAAATATTTACAGTACAAACCTTATTAGTGAACTTACTCAAAAACCTTATGAGGGCAAAAAAAAAGCAAAAGCAAAATAATCGTTCATTAATCGTAATCGAGGTCAAATGTTCAATTAATCGAGGTTTTTATTTTTGGTCAAATCGTTACAGCCCTACTTTCAACCTATTTGGTCCATCAAATCCCTCTCCATCTGACTCATCCTGTTCCATCTCTTCAGCATCACTGGATTCCCACCATTCGAAAAAGAAAACACTTCCTTCTCCAAAGTTGCAGCTAAAACATTCTGTTCAAGGTGCTCACTTTCACTAGTTTTTTCCTCTGTGTTTTCAACATCTTTTGAAACCAACACCGCATTTTCAACAAAAAATGACGGCCCCGGAAGACAATCCTCTCCTTCCATCACCAACTCCGGATTCTCACTAACTGCACCATGCATTTGTTCTCCCTGAGTAGTAGACTTACTAGAAGGTGAAATCACTTCTTGCCTAACAGCATCATACACTTGTTCAATCTGGCTTTCTGTGCGTTCAACCTGTTTTCTGTGCAGGCACACAAGACGCTTGTGCCCCGCATCCCCATATTCAAAACATTTCATGCATACACAGTATAATATCCTCCTTCATACTTTACCTTAAATGATACATCTAAAGATTGTGTTGGAGAATCCAGGAACATGAACACTTGCTTGCGAAGCGAGATAACGTGTTTTAAACGCACATCTTTACACCCAAGAGTCACCATCTTAAAACCACTTGCAAATTTGCCAAACCTACGCAATTCTTGTTCAATTAATTCATTGGGAATGAAAGGTTGTACACCTGAAACAACAACTGGGGGGGATGGGGGGGATGTGTCCCCCTCAATATTTGAAAATGCTGCATGTGTCCCACCCAAAAATGTGCCTTTACCGCAGGGACAAAAACTGTACATTTGGAACTTTTATTTTGAAAGCGCGAGTGCGACAAAGATATTCGGTTTTGCCAGCAAGTCAAAGCCAGAGTGATAGGTCCCATTTCATGCTATACAATATTTGAATAATCACCATTCGCCCACCAACTTCATATTCTTCACTTTTCACCTATAGTCGGACTCAGAGCATCTGATCGTTACTAGGGCTGTCAACGAATATTCTAAATTCGAATATATATTCGAATAGTTTTTAAATAACGAATTTCGAAGGTGAAAATTAATATTCGAATAAATAAAAAAATGTGGGGGAAAAAAAACGCCCGCGGTAGTAGAGGCGTGGATGTCTGCTTTGCGAGTGGACGCGCTAGCGCGCCTGAAGCCTTGTGTACTTTGGCCTGTCTCCGCTGCGCGAGCCTCCGCTGACTGCACGCGCTCCTCCCCAAAACGGACGAGGTGTTTATATTTGACGCGCTCGCCGTTGTGCTTTTCTTTGAAACGACAGAGGGCGACTCGGAGTAATTGTTCTATAAACAATCAGGAAAAGCGTCAAGAAGAAGTGGGCTAATGGACACAGGTGACGATATTTATTTTAGTACACTTCACCGAAAACCACACTACAAAAGAATCATGTAAAACAGATCAAAATAAACCTTGATATTACTTGTGACATGAGAACAAAATGTATGTAGAAATGTAACGTTAACTTATACAACTCAATTTATGATATCTAAATGTTTTCTAATTTCACTAAACACTTTAGTGAGTTTTCACTTAGTTTCGTTAACTTTTCTTTATTAAACGGGCTTTATGCTTTTGTAGGCTCGTTTTGTAAATATAAGCAACTAATTTGTATGTGCAAACTGGACCAGCCTTACTTTGCATCGCCCGCCACAAGCTCTCTGTCTGCAACACGACAAGAGGCCATAACGGAGAAATTAATTTTGTTCATTTGTAAGGACATGAGAGCGATCAGTGTCGTGGATGGGGCAGGCTGGAGTTCTGTCAAGCAATGAAACCGAGGTACTGACTGAAGAGATATTGCATGAATGAAGGATAAATGCACTGCTTCCACTGGTTTGATTATTTACCGTTTCATGTCAAGGAAAAGTTCCATGTTTACCACAGCACAGCTCGCTCGGAGTGTTCAATAATATGCTGTAAAACTTATATTAATATTTGTTTCAATCACTGAATGAAGCCTGCTATATTTGGGACAAGAGTCGCGATGTGTTTGTTCATTTAAACCGTTATGCGCAGAGAGCGTGAGGGCGAGAGAGAGTGAGGTCTGCGGTCTTTAGCCATTAGTTGATTTACTTGTTTTTGTGTAGGTAATACGTTGTCAAATATGTTTAAACTTAAATAGACTACCTATACAAGTAGTTATGTCTCTTTGTATTAATTTGTCCTGTTATTGATGTAATGCGCGTCATTGATAAAATGCGCAACCAGATGTTTGAATATTCGTGCTTTTTTCGTCATTTTTGAGCAATTTTGACAGCCCTATACGTTACCGGTGCGCACCAGCTTTGAAATGGAATACGACTCGACTTTGTATGAGGTAAATTAGTCTCATGCCGCGTTCCAGGCAACCCGTAACCCGTGTTTTTCCAACCTTCTACCCGTGAAAGTGCACTGGAACGGCAGCCAAACCCGTGACTTCCCACCCGTGAACTCGTAGTAGATCAATGTACTCCCAGTTACGAGTTTTGACGTCACATAGCCCGTGAAGCAACAATGGCAGCCCCCTACGGTTGCAGTGTTTATGAAACAAATATACAAATAACGTAAAATAAAAGGTATAACAGCTTTTCTTGCCGTCTGCGCTGTTTTTCTCCTCCGTTTCCCTCAAATAAGTAAGGAGTAAGCACCTTTGGCGATAGAAATGATTGTAAATGAGCATACACCCCATACGGTACGACATGCTTTGTTTACATCTAACTACCACACAATTCCTTGCGCTCAGGCAGTTTGGCGTGACTTTGCCTGGAACACTACAAAGTCGTGAGTCGTGGTTTGAAGTTGTAATTTACGGGCTCAAAAACCTGCCTGGAACGCAGCATCAGTCAAGCGGTTGAAATTACAGGGTTCCTGCGGGGTCTTAAAATTACTTTTTTTTATTTAAGGCTTTAAAATGTCTTAAAAACAGCCAGATTTTCATCCGAGGTCTTAAATTTCAGTTAGGTCTAAAAAAAAAAGTGTTTAGTAGTTCTTTCTGGGGGATATTGGTGTTGGTACACATATGCGGTGATAAAACTACAAATCCCATGATAAAGGCAATTACCTGCCCGCAAAATACGTCTACGTTTAATAACGTTGTATTTTGTTGGACAGAATGAGGCAGACAAGCATTGTTTTATATTATTCTATACAGTGATAAAGTCTGCACTCAATCACCACTGCATACCTTATTATTATGAAAATAGTGAAGGCTTGAAGAACTCAAATACACCATATCTTGATGCAGTCGTGTTTATTGTCTTCGTTTCATCAGTCAAAGCGTTTCTATCTTCTATTTATCCAATCGTTAGCCCTAATGTGAAGCTAGCGATGTAGGATTACTTCTCTGAGGCAAATGTGGAGTTTCTGCTCAAGGGCGCCCTCTGGCTTCCAGTATGAATTAAACGTTTGGGTAATAAATAAGATAATACTTTTCTCTAAATAAATCTATATGACAATCCACGTTTTTCTCCAATGTACAGTTTTTTCCCCCCACAGTGGATGCATAGGAGGCTCATATTGCATATTAAATACATAGACTTCAAGAAATTGATATCACAGATAAAAAACACAGAATTTCATTTATTTTTTACATTAAATCCTTAGACCTTTCTAATGATTTTTAGTCATATGCTGTCTGTATATTAACAGGTAACCCAGCAGTTTCTGTAAAATATAAATGTTATTATTATTATCTATTCATTCTTAAATAATTAAATAATGAAAATGTAATTGTACTAGTAATATTTCAAATTTTGTTAAATATTTGTATTTATCGAATATAATAATTATTATTAGTCTCATTAATATATAAACATTAATATATAAAATGTTATATGCATACATTTTTCATTTGTAAAAAAAAAAAAAAAAAATTTAACCAGAATAATCGCAGTTTGGAGTAGCCTGTTCAATCTCTATTAGGCTATTAATATGCTGTTTTGTCTATATCTATTTTATTTGAGGGCAAGTTTGTTTTAGCCTATTTTCTGCCAACAGAATAAAAGCCTATTAACAAAGATTGCATCATTTTATAGTTAAATGGCAATAAGATTAAAAATTGCAGTTTTAGTGGGTTCCAATGGCGACATTTTTGTCCAAAAGACACTGAGAGGAAGTATTTTGTGTACCTAGTGCAAAATAGATTTTTTTTAGAGTAAATGGGGGTGAAATAAATGAGCACGTACTGCACATTTCAATACGCAGAATGTTGTTTTCCCATTACCTTATCACATGAGCAAAACATACATGTTGTACCATGTCACCATACTGTACGTTACTATTATGGTGGGATGGACGTTGATTCATAGCGGCCGAAATGTCCCCCCCAAAGTCAAAGTCGTTCCTACGACCCTGCGTGAGATATATTGTCAAAGCCAACCTGTTCACCTACTGCAAGCAAAGCTTCTTTTTTTTTTTTTTTTTATATGCAAGAGAACAACAATTACAATTACAAAGAACAAAGAACAATGAGGGTTACAAACAATAAAGCAAATTAAGCTAGCTTAAATGATTTACACCATGAAAGAGTCTTACATGCAATAGAATTATCAGAATTTCTTAACAAGTTTAAATACATACTAAAATCTTTCCTGAAAATAAAAAAGTAGGGAGTTTTTTTTTAACATTTACACTTATGAATGTAAAATTTAGCACAGTAAAGCAATAAATTAATAATAAATTTACAATGAGAAGGGTCTAACATCAAAGAATAACCAAAAAGCACAATTTTGGGGGTTATACAGAAGTTTGGATATAAATACTTTTTAACAAAATTTGAACAATCAATCCAGAAGACTTTACAGTAAGTACAATCCCAAAACAAGTGATTAATAGTCTCTTCATACTGAAGGCAAAAAGAAGGTGAAATACTACTGTTAAATTGAGCAAGTTTATGATTTATCGGATAACAGTTATGGATAATTTTAATAGAAACTTCAACAACTTTATTTGATAAGAAAAAATGTTGTCGAAGAAGCCAAAACTCTTCCCATTCTATATCACTAAATAAGTTATTCCAAAAACTCACACAAGGATCAGTGACAAAACGAACCCCGTGTCCAATGGAGGGACGCCATTCCGCCGCGAAAATACAAACAAATATCCTCAAAACTCTTTTTTTTTTTTCACCCAATTCAAAAAATAAATGATGTCTTACCTTTTCATCCACGTGAAGGAAAATAAAATAAAAGCGATCACCACAGCAGTGTAGCAAAATTTAGCAAAGGGTATCTCTCCATCCACATCCACTCACTCTTCTTCTTCTTCTTCTATGGATTTATTGGCGGGTCGCATACCAACTTTTCGGTGAATACCGCCACCACCTGTGCTGGAGTATGAAGTGATTTCAGTCTAGTAGTATGTTAACGATGTCTATATTCTATTTCGAAGACCACTATACTTAATACATTTTAAAACTGACCTTATAATTTCCCCAGATCCTAGTGTAGTGTTTAATATGTTGTTGATTGAAAATTCTTTGCATCCCATTTCATGTAGCTTCCTTATTAACTCAGTTCTTTCCTGTTCATACCTAGGACAGAATAACATCACATGCTCAACTGTTTCCTTTACTTGACATATTTCGCATAATCCTGTTCCATGTTTTCCTATAATATGAAGTGTTGAATTCAGTTTTGTATGTCCCATCCTTAGTCTTGTTAAAATAACCTGATCTTCTCTAGCTACTTAAATTTTGTGTCAATCTACTTTGTCTTACATTGTTGTGTATATTATAAAAATGTCTTCCTGTTTTACATTCATTCCAATAACTTTGCCATTTCTGATTGCAAGCTTCTTTAATTATACTTTTTCCTTCCATTCTTCTTAATGCAAGTGTATTTGTAGGGATGTTCAGTTTTAGTGCCTCTTTAGCCAATTTGTCAGCTCTTTCATTTCCTGGTATATCTACATGAGCCGGTACCCAAACAAATGTAATTATTATTCCAGCTTGCCTTAGTCTATATAGAATATTCAATATTTCTATATAAATATCATATTCATATCTGACTGATAGATGTGTTTGTAGACTTACAAGTGATGCCATTGAATCTGAACAAATCACAACTTTATTAGGCATCACTTCTTCTACCCAACTAAGTGCCATTTGAATTGCCACCAATTCTGCTGTATACACTGAAGTCCCATTTGTTAGTCTCCCATATTTTTCTATTTTAAATTCTGGAACATAAAAAGCTGATCCAGTACGACCTATCTCTGTGTTTCTTGATCCATCTATATATATTGGAAGAAACGCATAATAAACTGTTCTAATATATTCAACTGTATAGATCTTAATGTCAATTTGTCCTTTTTGAATACTCTCATGAATTTGCAGATCAACTTCAGGTTGAAAAAAAAACCAAGGTGGGATTGGGGAAATGGTTACAGTTAATGCAAATGATATATTATTTAGTGACATTCCTGAAGCCCAATCTTTTGCTTTCCATGCAAAGCCTGTTCCTGTTAAATTTATTGTCTCCCAACTCCTCTCTATGATTGCTTTTGTAAAATGGTCCTGTTTATGCCCTTGTAAATTGATCCAGTAAGCGACAGATAGTTTTTGACGTCTTATATCTAATGGGTACTCTCCTGTTTCAACTTGCATGGCTGAGATTGGAGTCGTTTTAATTGCTCCTGTGATGCATCTCAAAGCTTGTGCTTGAATTAAATCTAACTTTTTAAGCATGCTATTTGATGCAGATCCATATATAATGCATCCATAATCTAATACAGATCGTAAGAGAGCATAGTATATATTGATCATAGACTGTTTATCAGTCCCCCATTCTTGGCCTACTAAACATCTCATAATGTATTTCTGCCGGACCAAACTGCAATGAAGCCTCACGCACGCGCGCGCGCGCACACCCACACACAGGTTGCTAGGTTACCATAGCAAATAGGCTCACCACATATGATATATTATTTGTTAGTAGCCTAATGGTAAATGCTGCAGGTGTAGAAATCTACATAAAAAATATTTACTTTGATGTCAGCGCTAGATTACAGCATGAAACCTGTTGTGCATATTAATAAATTAAATTGCTTTTCCTCTTCATTTTTGTTATGCATTATTTGTTTTGGTTGTTTAAAAACACGGGAAAAAATGTATCCAATTAATCGATTGTTAATATTTTCTTATTTCTTGGGCTTCACTTTTTAACTTTCCTTGTATAACACTGACTTTTCTGCCATGGTACGTGTGCACAATTAGACAATACATTCAGTAGTCCTTGGACACATTCGCATACACCCAGACATCCAAGACAAAACATTAAGATACACATACACACATTTTGCGCACATACATGTTTCACTTACACCTTTATATATGACCTTTCTTCCTTAATAAATTTGAGAATGTTATAGTACTGCACTGTGTCTGTGGTTCCTTGAGCATTCTCCCAAGATCTTGCGCTGCAGCTGCTGCCACACATCACAGGGGTGGACATCGACTGATGATTGAGAATATTGATATATTGATAGTCTACCTAAAAGTTAGATTCTAACAGCTGGGGGCTTGTCCGGGATATTACCAAGAAACATGGGACTGCTGAGAAGTCATCCTCCATCACAGGTAAGTTATCTTTGTATGATTTCCTGTGGTGGTAGGATTGATTGATTGATCCCATAGAAGGTAGAGATAGCCCTGGTGTTCCTGTCCAGGAAGATTTGTCTGTAAGGGTAATGTTTAAAGAGCACCTATCACGGCATTTAAAATGTTCCAAATATTGTTTTAGAAGTCCCCAACAACAGTTTTGCATGCATGCAATGACAAAAAAGACTTTAGTTTTCTTATAATATGCATTTATTTTAACCTGCTTTGACAGCGATTCTCAAATTATTCCTTTAGTGATTCACTTTTCAAAACCCCGCCTTTACGTGACGCTAATCTGCGGTGATTGGTCCGATGACCCAGTCAGTTGTGATTGGTATAGTCTGTGCAGATATTTTCGGAAACGGAACGCCCATCAAAGTCTTGTAGTGACAGTAATTTGTTAATATGTGTCAGGAGTTATGAATATGAAAACCGCGTCGGTACTGTTTGATTGTAATATGAGCCTCAGCTGATCTCATTCATAAAAAAACTTCTCACGAAGACTCGCGACAAATCAACATCCCTCAGGGCTTTTAGTTCAAAAGTGTGCAGATGAGGAGACATATTGATAGATTCTCATATGTCTGTGTCAAATTTCTAAACAGAGGAGTATTTTTTATTCAATACTTCCTCAAAATGGGCAGAAATAGCCTAATCATGAGCGATTGAGTCTCTTATGTGTTGTTTTCAATTCATACTGGCAGCCGGAGGGCGCTCTGTGCACATGTAGTCCATATATGGTACAGACAGACGAAGAAGAACCATGTGCCATAATAAAAGTCCATAATAAAAGCTTCCTGAGATCGCGAAACATACATTTGACGACTAATAATAAACACTCAATCGCGACGATGTATGGTTTGTCTTCAAGCCACTTAGTCTTCAAATGCTCATCCTTGGGCAGATGAAAAAAGTTTGCTTTTGAGTCGCACTTCAGAACACAGGGTCTCGTCGCCATGATGTTTTCTAGTTTTCACTGGCGTCTTGGAGCGCAATAAGTGGGCGTATCGTATTCAAATAACTTGACAAGTTGACGTCATCTAGTCAGAGAAAAAGCTTCGGTCTTCTAACGATTCTTAAAAATGACTCCGAGTCGACTCTTACTTTTGAAAGAAAATAACTATATATACGGTGCACTGTCATATTTCAAGCTATCACAGGATGTTTTTGTTCACTTAGATCTGTTACACACTACATGAAAGGTAAATTTCAAAATTCCATGATAGGTGCTCTTTAAATGCACAGTTACCTGACAAATATTTTTTGAGTACTCCCTCCAGTGCGAGGAAGACCCGTTTAGATCTGCTCTGACGGGTAAAACATTCTGAGATAGCCCTCCAGTAGGAGGAAGGACCGTGTAGATCCGCTCTGACGGTCAAACAAGTGTTGATGGGAATATTCCGTTTAGACAATTAATAAAAGTAATTGACAAACTGATCGACACCAAATATTTGACAAATTGATAAAGAGACCCCTGTGATGTGGTGTGGTAAACTAACAAAATAATCAAATCACAATTGATTAATTGAAGGATGGGTCAAAAAATATCAAGACCAGAACAAGGGGAAACACCCCGAGACTGGATGTTTAGAAATATTTGCGGATACTGGACCGAACTGTATTTATCAAATTTGAAAGGGTGGACTCAGGGAAAAATACAATTGGATAATTTCCCTGAAGATGGTTCTTTTAAGCCAGGGGATATGGATAGTGCAGATTCAATGATTAATGGGGGATGGGGAAATCCAGAATGGAATTATAAGTACATGAAAGAGGCATACAATAAATGGAAAGAAATGAAAAAATACTGGGATAAGGGTCCAGAGAGGCCGAACTCAAAAAAGAAAAACCAGTCACCCCCATACCAGCCAGCAGTAATACCCCATGTCACACCGGTAGAATACAAGTCAGCTGTGGTGACACATGTCCCGCCGGTAGAATTCAAATCGAGCACTTACCAACATAATGTTCCTAAACATAATGTTCCTAAATTAGAGGAATTGAAACAATCCATCCCTGAAACAAAACTATACCACACCCTGACAGAGAGTAGAGACGGAGTAGAGAGTGAGACTGAACTGTGTGTAGCAGGGGGGGCCACAGCTGATGAACAGAAAACAGAGCCTGCATTTATGTTTGTGAGAAGGGGAAATCAAATTTCCATACGCCCTGCTAAGGCGAGTGATATTGAAAGTATATGTAACAATCTGCCTTCTCCCTCTCATCCGGTGAAATATGTCCAGATCCTAAAAAGTCATACACGATATGCACAATTGACAGGTCCAGATTTTAAAGTAATACTACTCAGAACTCTGGGGGAGGACGTGACAGAAACAGATATAATTGACGGGTGTCCTTCTCTGAGAACAGAAAACGATAAAATGACTGGTAAAGGTACAGCAGATAATCCTAATAAGCTGCTTTGGGAAGAGGAAGAGCATTTAGAGACTTTTTATGAGGAGCTGCAAAAAATGTTAGAAAGAAAGGTGATTTCTAAAAGAGACATTTCATATGCCGCGAACACTAAACAGGAGCACCAAAAGAATCAGCCGCAGCTTTCGTAAATAGATTCAAAAAGGCGTGGCAGGACGACTCTAAACCACACAAGATCATATCATACTGTTTATTAACACATGTTTGAACAACATGAATCCAACACAGGCCCAGCTGATAAGAGTAACCACCTCAAGAATTACTGAGTTGTCTGTGGAAGAATTTTGTGCACGAGTGAGGGAATTAGATGCTGCTGGAGGATTTTCAGATAGCAGCGGGGTGACGGTTAAAACTGAACCTGCATTCATGCAGACAACGGCAGTACAAAGAGAAGGGGGTGGGCGCAGGCCGGGGAAGTGTCACTATTGTGGAAAAATGGGCCACTGGTTAAGAGATTGTAGAAAACGGAGATATGATGAGGAGAGAAAGAGAAGGGGAGGGACAGAAAAAAAGGAGAAGTCGACTGACAACCAATATCAAACAGAATGGACTCCCCAATAGGGAGGCCTACGGAGTGATAGAACCCCAAATACATCTATGCTCACTGTAAAATATGATAACAACAAAATTTATTTGCCAAATTTGGAATTGAGTGTAGATGGGAAGAAATATTCTTTTCTTATTGATACTGGTGCTAGTTGTTCCTCTATTTCTGGTTTAATATACGAGGGCCCAGTTTCAGCAAGAATTACACGCTCCGTGGGTATAGATGGGGTTCCGATATCCTGCCCAGTGACACATCCTTTGCCTGTGGTCACAAGTGATGGTCAACATTTAATGCACAATTTTACTATTATTCCAGAGTCACCTCTGAACTTGCTGGGAAGGGATATAATGCACAAATTGGTGATGGAAATTGTGTTTACTGAAACTAATGTGTCTCTTTTCTTCCCTTCTGTGCTGATGGTGTCCACTGAGCCTCACCCTCTTCATGTTGATTACATGGCGAGTGAAGTCGAGGGGGAGGGAGAGATAGCGCCACTAAGACGGGTGAATCCAAAACTATGGGCTAAGCACAAGGACGAAGCAGGTTTTATCAATGTTAAACCGTACACTGCGTTGCTAAAAACAAAAACACCAGTCTATGTAAAACAATACCCTCTCTCTCCAGAGAAAGAGAAGGGCATTGAACCTGTAATAGATAATCTATTGAAACAAGGCATTATCATAGATATACATTCGCCATATAACACACCTATTAATCCTGTCCTAAAAGCAGATGGTCAAAGCTGGCGACTGACACAAGATTTGAGAAAGATCAATGATTTGATCATACCACTTTCTCCAGTGGTACCGGACGTGGTAACTATAATAAACTCAATAGGCCTACCACCTACACACAAGTTCTATAGCGTAATTGATTTATGTTCTGCATTTTTCAGCATACCGCTATCCAGAGAGGTGCAGCCACTGTTTTCGTTTACATACTGTAGCGTCTGGGGTGTCTCTCAACTAGGATCAAAGTGATCAGAGATGCTTTCCTCCAAACAGCTCTGCATATAAATTAAATTTCTGCCCCACTGGCTCCAGAACGGCTGGGACAAATTGCGCCTCTGACTGTTTAACGACCAGTTCAAATGTGACCAGGAGAGACTTGATGGCCCTTTCTGAACTTCAATCAGATCTTAATCAGCCAGAACAGTTCCCTCACCCTTCAGTCTGGAGGGGCCATGGGTCGTGTGACTCTAATACACACACACACACACACACACCCACACACAAGCATTCCCCTCTATTTAGCCTTTAATTAAACTATCCCAGAAATTACATATATGATGATTTCTTAAGTGTATGCATGCTCCCTATATTTCTTATGCTTGTGTGATGTAAGAGCGATCTTAAACGCTCCAAATCGCTCTGTATAGAAGATGCACTGCCTTCATGTCTGTAAACCCAGGCATGTCTGATGTCTAAATGCTCCTCTTTCTCTGTCTCAGTCAATGGTACAAAGTATATGATTATGAGATGTACCACTAGTATGGTTAGGTCTTTGGAGTGAAACTTTACTAATTCTGGCTCCCAGCGAGAACATTCCATTGAGTAATAAAGTCCGAACAAAGAAACTCTCTCCCGCCTGAAATTCACACCAACGATTGGTTGCCGCCGGGAAAGTGGGCGTAGTTAATGGACGTTAAAGGACAGAAACACCTACACATTGTTGCTCAGTCATCTTACAAGGACCCCGATGAGACAAATTCCCTTTTCCTCCCATCTCATCAGCGCGGCTCGCGGGTTTTCGACCTGCGAGCCGGCGCGGTCCAGCCAAGCTGATGTTTCCTTTGAAGATCGACGCGCTCCGCGTCGCAGTCAGCGGACGCACTTAGCTGGACGAGATGAACTTCCCTTCCAAGACGACACCTTTAAAAGTCCCGCGGACCAACGAAGCTCTGGAAGAACCAAACGGAGAGAACGCTTCATCGCGCAAACTCTCTGAGAAACGCCAACGCACGCATCTTGCTTTACACAACACCAAGAAACCATGCAAGTATCAATTCTACCGAAATTTAGATGCGTTTTAAAGATTGTACCCCTGTTTAAGGTGATATTTCTTGCTGGCTCCAATGGTTTTGTCTGGGAAGGTGTCGGATCGGACACAATCTTACCCTCCTTCCTTTCCTTTCCCTTCCCCTCATCCTCCTCTTTACTTTCCACTATTCTGTAAATACATGTATTCTTTATGTAGTCATATGTAATCGTAGTATTAATCTTTATTAAAACCATGATATTCACGTTTTGATTGTCATTGTTTTGCTCACGGAACACGAGTCCCTTTAATGTCAGATCTAAGCTACGAGCTCTTATAAGCATCGTTGAATGCTTTAATTAATACCATAACTCGGAAAGTTTATCCTTTGTGGCCAGAGGGATGAACTTCCCGAAAATTAGGTAGGAAGAATAGACCTGGTGAGTGGATAAGGAATCTCCGCTCGTTCTTTAAACGGAACGGAGAGGAATTTTGAAACAACTCCCTAGAGGTTATTCTGTGATTATTTAATGTAGATCTGTAGTTAATTACAATAAATTGTTGTTAACCATATATATATATATATATTATATTGCATAAATACCGAGGTGAGGTATTCCCATTTTGGGTGATTTTGGAGATTGGTGATTAGATTATAACCCGTTATGATTAATCATAAATCCCTAAATATTAATACCCACAATTCCCTATTGAGCTAATTTTTAATTTAAATATGTAACCCTAAAACCCTACAATACAAACAAAAACAACTAACATGCAGAGGTGGGTAGAGTAGCCAAAATCTGTACTCAAGTAAAAGTACAAGTACTTACGGAAATATTTACTCAAGTAAAAGTAAAAGTAGCAATCGTAATATTTACTTGAGTAAGAGTAAAAAAGTATTCGATGAGAAAACTACTCAAGTAGTTAGTTACTAGTTACTTTCAATCTGATTGATAAGAAGCGAAAACCCTACTTGGAGAGCTTTCACACACCTCTCTGTAACACTTTACAATAAGGTTGTATTAGATAACATTAGTTAATGTATTATAAGATGAACTAACCATGAACAACACCTCTGTTCAGCATTAGTTAATATTTTTCAACGTTAGTTCATAAAAATCCAGCTGTTCATGGTTTATTCATGTTAGCTCACAGTGCATTGACTAATGTTAACAATATTTGAATAATGCATTAGTAAATGTTTAAATTAATATAAAGATAAATAAGTGCTTTATAAGTGCAGTTCATTATTAGTTCATGTTAACTAATGTAAGCTAATGAACCTTTTATATATATATATATATATATATATATATATATATATATATATATATATATATATATATATATATATATATATATATATGTATATATATATATATATATATATATATGTATATATATATATATATTATATATATAGATAATATATATTATCTTGGATATCGTTAAGTATGAATGAGCATTTAACAGACTGGTTTGCAGAACAGCGCTGTCATCTGTTTACTTCCTTGCTACAACCTATTACAGGAAAACACATCGATGAAAAATAAATCAGACTTACAGGTTGTGGCCCGTGAACAGCTTCTGTTTGTAAATCCAGCTTTCAGGACAAGCCGTTGTGCATATCCTGTATTGAACTCGCGAAGTTTGTGGAAGTTTGTGTTGTCCTCCGTGAAATGTGCAGCGCGCGCGTCGTGCATCCACGCACCGGCAGTGTTTTTTTCACGCAGCTGACGTTGTGCAAATCTGGCATTGAAATCGCGAAGACGGTGGATGTTTTCCTCTGTTAGATGTGCTTAGATGTTAGATCTCCTCTGCAGGGAGCCCTGCGCGCGCCTGATTCCCCGCTGACTCAAACACACGTGCATATAACATGCTGTATGTTAAACGCTCTGCAACGCACCCCCGTCCCTATGAAGGCTGAACAGAGCAAGTACCCCAGACCTGCAATCCGGATGAAAATAACAGCGTTTCCTCAGCATCGCGGCAACAACACTCCAGCCTACTAACCACAACAGCGCCGCGATACAAAATGGCCTCACCCCCCCTTATTTACTATTCTCGGAGGAGGGGTTTATGTAAATATTGAGCCTGGTGATGTCAGCAAGCCCTGGAGGAATGTGTGTAGTCGCCTACTGGCCGTTTGCTGTAGTTCTTAGAAACTGATTTCTTTAAAAGCAAATATCTCCCTTTGCTTTAAACTTTGAACGTTGTAACTTTGCAGATGTTGTTTATGCTCAAGCAGCAACATTACACGCTAGCTAAAGTTAGAATAGTGAAATCGTGGTTTACCACCCCTTTAAGTAGGAATAAAATACAATACCGTTTTTATTTGTATGCATTTTCTACACTTCAGACAGGTTTCTGTCCGGATTTGTGTATAAATGCAAGACGTCACATTAGGCTGTTCAATTTGTTTCGTTTTGTGAAGAAAAGGATATGTAAATGTGAAGATGTGAACGTTTGTTCGTGGACGTGTGTTGTTTGGAGGATTCAAACGATTTGTCATTGCTTACACGAGCGCATATGAGGAAAACACTGGGACAGTGTGTGAAATAGTATTATAATAAGGGAAAATACCAGATTGGATACCAGACTGTTCTTTGTATGACAAGACTCTGAGACAAGCAATTGACACCAAAGCTTCACCAAAACAAACAATCAAGTGGACTGATGAAATGGATGTGGCCTTTAAGGTATTAAAACAAGCTATCATGTCAGCACCGGCTTTGGGCCTTCCGAACTACAAAAAGAATTTTCATCTGTATGTGCATGAGAGCGGGGGCATTGCGGCGGGGATACTGGCCCAGGAACATGGTACAAGTTATCGTCCAGTTTCTTATTTATCCAAAACTTTAGACAATGTTGCACAAGGTCTGCCTACATGCCTCCGAGCAGTAGCTGCTGCTGCGTTGATGGTAAGGGGTGCTGAAAAAACAGTTCTGTCATATCCATTGACATTGCACACCTCACACCAGGTAAACGCAATTTTACACAATCTTAATACACAACACATGACAGCACAACGTCGTTCAGGTTACGAAGCCACTCTGTCAGCGACAACAAATTTAACCATTAAGCCATCATCTGCTCCACACATTGCTGTCATTGCTTTGAGAGAATTGCTGGATGCAGCAGACCAAAACTCTGACAGCACTGATGAGGTGCATGATTGTCTGAAAACAATTGAAGCTGAAACTGCTTGTAGGCCTGATCTGTTAGATACGGCCCTAGAAGAGGGGGATAAACTATATGTTGACGGTTCATGCTCTAAACCATCAGATGGTGTATATTTATGTGGTTATGCAGTCGTTAGGCTCCCTGATGAAGTGGTGGAAGCAGAGCCATTGCCGTACACATCAGCACAGGCAGCGGAACTAGTTGCACTGACGAGAGCTTGTGAACTTTCAAAAGGTTAAATTGTCACAATTTATACTGATTCTAAATATGCACATGGTGCTGTACATGATTTTGCAAAAACATGGGAACAAAGAAATTTTAGGACAGCAGATGGAAAACCAATAGCACATTCTGATTTGATAGGAGATTTAATCAATGCGGTGCAGTTGCCGAGCAAAGTGGCCATAGTCAAGGTGAGGGGGCACGCAGCAGGAGATTCAGAGGAAGTAAGAGGTAATCAGTTGGCTGACGCAGCTGCAAAGGAGGCTTCTAAAAAAACATGCAAAAAGGTAATAGAATTGGGGGAAGTTGCTATGATGGCACATGTAACTAATTTACCTGATATTGATATCAAAATACTGCAGAGTCAGCCAACTGAGGCTGACTTAAAATACTGGGCCTCAAAAGGCTGTAGGCCAGACGAACAGGGAATTATCAGAGACTCTGAGGGGAAAGTGGCCTTGCCAAAATTAACACTTGTGTTGCTCATACGTCATTATCATGGTCTCTCACACACCAGTTCTGCAAAAACGGCACAAGCAATCAATGCTTTGTATTGTATAGCAGATTTACACAAGACAACTAAATTACTCTTAGACTCATGTCTAATTTGTGCAAAAACTAATATTCATCTACCTGTAAGTCATTCAGCCTTACCATTTCCAGAGGCTCCATTTCAACATTTGCAAATAGATTTTACGCATATGCCACCTGTTCAGAATTGCAAATATTTGTTAGTGATTGTTGACAGATTCACAAAGTGGCCAGAAGCTTTCCCATGTGCGAGGGAGAATGCAAAAACAGTGGTCAAGATTTTGTCCAAAGAAATCATACCCAGATTTGGGATACCGACTGTAATCGAAAGCGACAATGGAACACCTTTTGCATCAAAGGTAACACAATTATTGGCTAAAACATTGGCTATTGATTGGCATTTCAATATCCCGTACCATCCACAATCGTCGGACGTGGTCGAAAGATCCCACCGAACGATCAAAGACCGATTAACAAAAGCGTGTTTAGACAGGGGAAGAAATTGGATGACTGTACTACCAGCTGTTTTAGCTGAAATACGAATGACACCATCCTCCACAACTAAAATGTCTCCTTTTGAAATCCTAATGGGTAGGCCTTTCCCGACCCCATGGGTCAAAGGCCGCACTGGCGTTTCTTCCTTAGGTGAGATGGAGGTGATCATGGAGGACTATGTCACGGCGCTGGTTGAGAAATTGAATTCTATTAATGGTGATGTCTCACTAACATTTCCTCTCCCCTCAGAAAAACCAACACATCAGTTTGTGCCCAACCAACAGGTGCTGATAAGGAGCCTGAAGCCAGTCAAGGTCGGAGAGCCAAAATACCTTGGGCCGGCTACAGTGATTGCAGTGACGAGGACAGGAGTGCTGACTGACCTGCAGCCGCAGTGGATACATGCAAGTAGACTGAAGGCTGCCCCGTGCCAAGGGGGACGTCCAGATTAACTAGGAGAGTAAACATATGGGCGGAAAGGAGCTGACGAACGCAGCATTACGTCCATATGCGATCTGATTAGTTAATCTGTACCAACAACAACACATCAACGAGGAGGCTGGACAGGATACAACATCACGACGAGTATGGTCTATAGATCGCAATATTAGACTGAAAATAATCATAAACATATTAATAATCATATTCTTTTGTATTTGGTATCCGGAGAGTGACTGAGGGTCCGATACTTAGTGTCGGGAGTGCAATAACAGTGATTATTCATTCAGCCCGGCTCCCAGATAACCAATATGCATTTGAAAGGTACTATCCCTTAAAAAAACAGCCTTAGCTATTTTCCTAAAAGTGAAGCACTAAATCATAAATTATTTAAAGTGGCCATTGTTAATATTTTCTTATTTCTTGGGCTTCACTTTTTAACTTTCCTTGTATAACACTGACTTTTCTGCCATGGTACGTGTGCACAATTAGACAATACATTCAGTAGTCCTTGGACACATTCGCACACACCCAGACATCCAAGACAAAACATTAAGATACACATACACACATTTTGCGCACATACATGTTTCACTTACACCTTTATATATGACCTTTCTTCCTTAATAAATTTGAGAATGTTATGGTACTGCACTGTGTCTGTGGTTCCTTGAGCATTCTCCCAAGATCTTGCGCTGCAGCTGCTGCCACACATCACAGGGGTGGACATCGACTGATGATTGAGAATATTGATATATTGATAGTCTACCTAAAAGTTAGATTCTAACATCGATTAATCGATCGATTAAGTGATAGATTAATCGATTACAAAAAGAATCGATAGCTGCAGCCCTACAACTACCACATTAAAACTATGGTTACTGCTGTAAAAGCATGCAAAGAGCCATTTATTGTGCTTTAACAACAAATACTGCAGTAAAACTATGGTTACTGTGGTAAAAGCATGGTAAACGTGTAGACTTTTAACATGATCCCTTTCCCACCACAGGTGCATTTCAAATGAATATTACAATGAAAACTAACCATGCTGGCGTCTGTTTGAATGATTTGAACGTCATAGCTGAAAAAAGCGGACAAAATGCGTCCTGTATCGAAACACAACACATAATGTCATTCATAAATACGGGACGATCGACTACTTTACGGGACGGATGGAACCAAGTCATCTAAAATCCATATTTTATAGGAATAAACTAGGAATAAACCGAATAGCTGAGAGTTTAACATAAATAGCATTAGCAAGTATAGAAAACCCAGAATGCATTGAGGCGAGAGTTTCTGTGAGTGACATATCTACAGCTGCCAGTAGGGGCGCTAATATAGGGAATGCTTTTATGAGTCGTATTTAAAGGTAAGGACACACAATCTGTTGCAGCGTTAGCTGTTGTGTATTCCGCAAGCTTATCATAGTGTCACTTAGTTATTTGATTAAATTACACACAAGGGTTCCAGTAAACCTTGAGTCTAAGTTTTACCTCATCGTGACCTGCATTTCAAAGGATACGTTCATTGAAAAATGCTGATACATAACTGAGAGGGCTATAGTTTTTGCCATTTTGTGGATTGTGAAAAAAATGATATTCAAATGTCTTTATTGTAAAGATTGATTGATTGTAAAAATTCATACCTGCTGATGATGTTAAGTGCTAAATAAATGTTGACAGCTCTTGTAAACCATTGTGATTTCTGCACCATTAAGATGTATATTCTAAAAATAAGGACATGCTTTATTTTTAAGATGAAGTAAGTCTTGTTTCAAGATAAACCAGCTTGCATTAAGACAGTGCTTGGTCATTCTTCACTAATACTAAGTATTGTTTCTCTAAATTTAATATAATTTAATATATATATATATATATATATATATATATATATATATATATATATATATATATATATATATATATATATATTACTAATCTTCAGCTTAATTTGCTAAAAGTAAGAAAACTAAAACAAAATATGCAATTGCTTATTTCTAGGTTTAACAATCTTAATTTAAGAAATCTTGTCAAGTGAAATTATCTTGCTGCATGGAGAGATAATTTCACTTGTTTTGAGTACTGTTTCCCTCAGATTTAGTGTTTTTATCTTGTTTTTAGACAAACCTTTTTTGCAGTGTAGGGCTCATATAAGGGAGATTATACTGTTTGTATATGGTATGAAAACCATTACGCCTATGGAGAGTCCCTGTAAACATTCATGTGTGTGTGTGTGTGTGTGTGTGTGTGTGTCAGAGTCCATATTATGAGAGAAAACACTTATGCATATAAAGGAAATTTTTTTTATTTAAAATTGATAGTTGTGTTAACCCAGAGATTTCATGGGGGGAAAGTACATTTATTCATCAAATGTTAGTTTCAAAATGTGCAATCATTACATTACACAAAACATTTAAGATGCAATAGATACAACAAATGTTCCCATTCAGCCATAACCTATATCCTAACCCTTATCCAAACTTGACAGATTTAGATATATTTTGTTCACATATTGAGCTTCTAACACCCACAGCTCATGAACATTAACAGAGTCTCTGAGTGATTTCAACACAATAATAGCTTTTCAATATGTTCTTCACCAAACAACTGGACTAAACAAATCAAGCTGTGTGTGGTATAGATAATGGTTTAACCAACTAATGTCCCAAATGTTTCAAAAATGCTCATATGTGATCAATTTAAAATAATGCATGTCTCTTATAAATGTTGGCATTTCACAGCAACACACATTTTCTGAACTACTTTAACCTTCCTAAAATGTCCTGTGTCAAATTATCAGATTTCACTACTAATTTTAACAAATTGTCTTCTGAGATAAATCAGTCTGTTGGAAGTAATTCCAGCTTTTGCTTTATCTGAACATCACATTAACTTGTAAGCGTTTTGGATGACTTTGGGCAACGTTTCTTCACATGGACCCGTAGATTAGGTAAGTGGGTGAAACTCTTCCCGCATGAAGAGCACTGGTGCGGCTTCTCTCCGGTATGAATTCTCTCATGAGATTTCAAGTATGATGAGGAAAAGAAACTCTTTCCACAGTGTGAGCACTTGTACGGTTTCTCTTCAGTATGAATTATCTGGTGCGTTTTTAAGGCGTCGGATGTAATGTAGGTCTTCCCACAGTCAAAGCACATATAAGGTCTCACACCAGTATGAACACGCTCATGCTCTTTTAACTTTTGCAGATACATAAAACTCTTTTCACAAAAAGAACAACTGTAAGGCTTCACACCTGCATGAACTTTAAGGTGCTTTTTTAAGTACATTGCCAAAGCAAATGTTTTATCACACTGATCACAGCTGAACGACTTCACTCCAGAGTGAATACGCAGATGATTTAAATGAAAGCTTTGGGATGTGAAACTCTTTCCACATTCAGTGCATGTGAACGGTTTTTCTCCAGTGTGAATTCTCATGTGCATAGTTAAGCATGCTTTGTCAATGAAACTTTTTCCACATTCAGTGCATTTGAATGGTTTTTCTCCAGTGTGAACTCTCATGTGTCTGTTAAGGTCTGGCTCATGTATGTAACTCTTTCCACATTCAGTGCATGCGAACGGTCTTTCTCCAGTGTGAACTCTCATGTGTACATCCAACTTTCCTTTCTCTGTGAAATCCTTTCCACACTGAGAGCAGGTGAACAGATTTTCTCCAGTGTGAATTCTCATGTGTCGGGTAAGGTCTGGTTTGCGTGAGAAACTCGTTCCACACTCAGAGCAGGGGAACGATCCCTTGACTCCAGATTTTCCAGCTTTTTTGTGTGTGAATTTCTTTTTAGTCTGTGAAATGACTGTGTTTCCATCTGCAATTGCAAAATTATGAGGTTTTTGAAACCAATGTTGTTTGTCATCATTCACTTCAATTGGGTCTAAAATCAGCATATTCAATCTCAATATTCATTTAAAGGACAAATGTAGAACAAGAAGGAATGTAAGTGAACCCCAATCTAGCAAAAATCTATCTAGTATCTATTGTTCTCTGACACTTTTCATCTTAAAGTTCCTCATCAGTCATTAAAGAGAATGAAGAAAAACACAAACCTATTTGTTCCCCTTTGTCTCTCATTCTGCCGGATTCTTCCTCAAACTCCATCTTTACAATAGTGTTAGTAGTTTCTCCTGAAGTAATTCTTCCGGCTTGATGCTTCTTCTCCTGTGGGAGAACATTTAAACTCTAATGAACGCTCTCCAGCATTTAAACTCTGAACAGCTGTGGGAGCGGATTCACTAACTGAAGGTGTGAATTGTGGTCGCTGCTGCTCATTTAGCAGATGCTCCTCTCACTAACAATTGCTCTCAATTATTCACAGTTTAAGATGACAGGCAAGGACAGTTTGCAGTTTTAAATGGTCCAATGGTTCAAGCCATTATTTAAATCAGCCTGACAACTGGTCACCTATTCAGGCCACACTAGGCTCAAATAGACTATTATGATTTGGGAAATCTTTTACGGTAGTTTTCAACAGGCATATGTAAGACCCGCTAAAATCGTTCCAATGGAGGGAGAGAGAGAGAGAGAGAGAGACCTTCAAAAACCTATTCATTTTAAAACATTACATACAAATTCTTCCCTTCAATATGTTAAAAAATAAATAAATAAAAACAACAAACATACATACATATTACCAATAATTACCAGTGAAAAAACAAACTACCAGATTCATGAACAGTAACAATTGCCTTTCTGACACCCCATATCATTTAAAAAAAAATAATAATAAAATTTGTTTGCAGATAATAAGCGTACTCATTCTTGGTTTTCATTCTTGCACTGATGGGATTTCAAAATATCCAATTTTGCCTGTCCAAACAAAACATTTGCAAGTGTGCACTCCCTTTGCCAAGAACGTCTATACCTATTTCCAAAAATAAACAATGTCTTGTTGAATAAAAACCAGAGTTTAGACATCAAGCAACAAAAACAAAGGCACAAAACGATGACAATCACAAAATAAATGAAAAACATTATCAGTATCATTACAAAATGGACATGTTGATGAAACCAATGGATTAAACCTGGAAACAAAATTACTAGTGGCCACTATACCATGAATGATCCTCCACTGAACATCCCCACTTCTTTTTGGTATTGGAGACTTATATAAAAGTCTCCAAGAGGGAGAAACTTCCTCAGGGGCAGAAACATGAGCCCTCCATTTACTATCAACCCTTTCCCTTAATTCTTTACAATGAGCATCTTTTACATATATGAGACAAAATCTTTTTTCCAAGGGATTGAAAATCCAAAGCTTAGTACCCCTTCAACAAGAGACACTGACCACTTACATTAATTTCCAAATTTTCGGGGTTAACTTTTAAAACAGGAAATGTCAGAGTCACTGCATCATTGTGAATAAACTCATTTAAAAAGGACAAGAAATCAGAAGGAAAAGAGACTTTAAGACTATTGATAAAACCATCCATAGTCCTTACTGATCTAAGACCAACTTGGTCAGCAAGAGTCTGTACACTTTTCCATTGACTATTGTGCAAATCAATAATTCTTATTATCCCTACTTTACTAAACATTGCAATAAATTAATTCAGTACATTTGATTGTTGTAACGATGTTAGTTCGTGTGGGAAGAAGGAGGCGGGAACCGGCGAACAATAAACAATAAACTTTAATAAAATAACTTAACACAAAATGAAAGTAAAAGCGGCAGCCCCTCGCGGACGACTGCCGCGCACATACATAAACAAAACGTAAACAAAATACAAATCATAGTCCAGGCCTGGTCCTCTCTCGTCCTTCACTGTCGTCGCTCCTCCCTTATACTCCCGTCACTCCTCCGCGAGAGACGAGGCCAATGCGGCACGCAGCTGGCGCTCATCATCGTAATAATAATGAGCGCGGCCTCGTCCCGCTCTCACGGTCCCTCAGCCTCGCTGCTTGCCACATACCCCCAACGCCCTTCGCAGGCCGGGGGGTACCCACGAGCCTGCGCTCTACTTCCCCCCCCCCTCCCCGGGGGGGCCGATCACGGCGGCCGCGGCACCTGGGGGTAAGGACAGCGAGGTGAGAGAACGGAGCCGGGAGCACGAGGAGCGACAGAGACGAGAGAGTGGAGAGAGGAGAAAAAAAAATAAAAAATGAGTCCGGTTCCCTGACACACTGCCGCTCGGTCCTCAGCCCGCCGAGAGGCTCTTCCTCGCGGTGCTAAAAACAACTGTCTGTCCAGCTTTACATTGGTCATATTTTGAAGCAAAATGAGGCTGAATGATATCCAAGACACTTTGTCTGTAAAATAAAGTTTTATGCCACAGCATTGAAGCTGCCAGATTGTTTATGATTAAAACTCTTCCTCTGTAGGAGAGCTGTGGAAGAATCCATCTCCACCTCTGGATTCTCCCTATCACCCGGTCAGCAAGTCCCTCCCAATTTTTTTCCATATACTCATCAGTCCCAAAGTAAATCCAAAGGATTTTAAAACAATCTTGAGTCCACTGACACTTTTGAGGTAATTGAGGAGGTCCCTCCATTTTCCCATCAAAAATGCTACACTTTCAAAATGGTACACTTCTCCCAGTTTATACATGCAGATGTAGCTTTTTGAAAGCAATTTAAGCAGTTTTTTAAGTTATGTATATCATCAAAATTGCATACAACAACAGTAAAATCATCGGCATATGCTTTAAGTTTTACAGGGGTTAAATCTGGATAACCAGAAATGCTCACACCATGTAGCCTATTCCTTAATAAAACCAGCAGCGGCTTAATTGAAATGGCATACAGTAATCCAGAATGTGGACACCCCTGTCTTATACCTCAAGTTACAGGAAAGTGTCTGGTTAAGGAACCATTCATTCTCAGCATACTGTAAACATTATTATACAGCAGCTTAATAAGAGACGGAGATGGAGATGGAGGAGTAGGTGATCTGAAGTAACTGCAAGACAGAAAAAATATTAAATTACAATAACATAAATATTGATTTACAAAATAGCATTAAAGGCATGGCAAGTGATGTAGTCATTGTTGTAAATCTATGGTAAGGTGTTGTTACTGTGCTTTTACTACAACTACCACATTAAAACTATGGTTACTGCTGTAAAAGCATGCAAAGAGGCGTTTATTGTGCTTTAACAACAAATACCGCAGTAAAACCATGGTTACTGTGGTAAAAGTATTGCAAGTGTTGTGGTTACCGTGCTTTAACAACAAATACCGCAGTCTACAGTTACGCTGGGAGACGCATGGGCTGTGCTTTTACTACACATGACATGGTAGAGCAATAGTTACTATGGTAAAAACATCGTAAACGTGTGAACTTTTAACATGATCCCTTTCCCACCACAGGTGAATTTCAAATGAATATTACAATGAAAAGTAACCATGCTGGCGTCCGTTTGAATGATTTGAACGTCACAGCTGAAAAAAGCGGACAAAATGCGTCCTGTATCGAAACACGACGCATAATGTCATTCATAAATACGGGACGATCGACTACTTTACGGGATGGATGGAACACCATGTAGCCTATTCCTTAATAAAACCAGCAGCGGCTTAATTGAAATGGCATACAGTAATCCAGAAAGTGGACACCCCTGTCTTATACCTCAAGTTACAGGAAAGTGTCTGGTTAAGGAACCATTCATTCTCAGCATACTGTAAACATTATTATACAGCAGCTTAATAAGAGACACAAAATTTAACACAAAACCAAAAGCCTCTAAAGCCTTAAAAAGATAAACATGATTTACCCTATCAAAGGCTTTTTCTTGGTCAAGAGAAAGAAAAGCTATATCCAAATCATATCTCTTCCCAATAGATATTAAATCTCTTACCAAAAAAAGATTATCAAAAATTGTTTGTTTGGGAATACAATAAGTTTGATCTTTGTGAATCACACTTGAGATAAATTGCTTTAATCTATTTGTTATAGCTTTTGACAATTTCTTGAAGTCCACAGTTAAAAGTGATACAGGGTGCCAGTTTTTCAAAAAACCCAAATCTCTTTTCTTGGGAATTAGTGTCAAGACAGCTCTTCCACAGCTCAGAGGAAGAATCCCCTGATCAAAACATTCTAAAAGAACTTCATAAAAATCATATCCCATCAAATTCCAAAAACATTTCTAAAAGTCTGCTGTCAGGCCATCTATCCCAGGAGACTTCCCATTCAATTCTAAAACAGCTTTTGGAAATCTCAGAACAATTAAGAGAACTCTCTAAATCTTTTTTTATCTGGCTCTAAAATCTGAGGAAGATCACATAAGAACTCATTCACAGCTGATTCTTCACATGATTCTGCTTGATACAATTTTTCATAAAATGACAAAGCAATAGCATTACTTTTCTGTTGGTCAGTTATTTCTTGACCATTGGAAAGTTTTAAATAATGCAAATACTTCTTGTCTCTGGACTTTTTTTTCCATTCCAAATAAAAAGCTGTAGGAGCATCCATTTTATTTAAATAAGTGTATCTGGCTCCTGTCTGATCGATTGCTCCTGATCGATTGCTCCTGTCTCCTGTCTGCCTCCTGCCTTGTTTGTAGCTCTGTACAGCCTTGCTTGCTTTTGTATCTCTATTTTGATATATTTTCTGTGTTCTACTGCTAAATATAACTTACTCATCCCCATACATTGTTTAAGTATTGCCTATCACGTTAAATTTGACATCGCTAGCTTTTAATCGAAATCACCATCACACGTTAGCATTTCGCTAGCCTGTTAGCTTGTCATCTCTGCACCCGGGTCTCCTGTTTTCTGAGTTCATTAAACAACCGTGGTGAGTTGGATTAGTAAATAGTGTCCAGCAAACAATTGTGGTAAGCTGGATTAATTAACAAACATGGTAAGCCATGTCATATTCTCCTGCCATTGTCACTTGCACTGCTTGCTGCATGTTTAGTATAGGCTTCTCCGTTGGCTAACAGGGCTTCACTGTGATAAATGTAAGGAGATAGTTAGGCTGACGGAAGATTTCAGAATAAGAAACACGCATCCATACTTTATCTGAGAGTAGTGAGGATGCAACAGCTTTAGACACTGATTTGGATGCAAATAGCTTGGTGAACTCTGTACATTCTTCGGTTCCGGCTGCAGGGCCCCCGCAGCAGGGAAACTGGGTGACAGTGAGACTGCATAGTCGCGGATCTAAAAAACGCTTTTCCGTTCTGGTTAGAACCTTGCCTTCTTTGTAGCTCTGTACAGCCTTGCTTGCTTTTGTATCTCTATTTTGATATATTTTCTTTGTTCTACTGCTAAATATAACTTACTCATCCCCATACATTATTAAAGTATTAAGTATTAAGGAAATTTGGTGTACGCACTTTTGATAAATGAGGGCCATTGTGTAAATTATTTATTGTTTACTGTAGTGTATACTGTGCTGTGAGTAATTGTGTGTGCATCAGATGTGTAATCTGATGTTGCTTTAAAATGTCGTACGTCTCATGTCATGTCATGACTGCTATGTTGCTTGGAACTGCACCTAAGAAATTCACCTACTGTTGCACTTGTGTATATGGTTGAGTGACAATAAAGTGATTTGATTTGATTTTGAGCTTTAGCGAGAGATGGCTTCTTAAAAGAGCTGTAGGATTGAAGGTTGAAGTGGGAGATGGAGATGGAGGAGTAGGTGATCTGAAGTAACTGCAAGACAGAAAAAATATTAAATTACAATAACATAAATATTGAATTACAAAATAGCATTAAAGGCATGGCAAGTGATGTAGTCATTGTTGTAAATCTATGGTAAGGTGTTGTTACTGTGCTTTTACTACAACTACCACATTAAAACTATGGTTACTGCTGTAAAAGCATGCAAAGAGGCGTTTATTGTGCTTTAACAACAAATGCCGCAATAAAACCATGGTTACTGTGGTAAAAGCATTGCAAGTGTTGTGGTTACCGTGCTTTAACAACAAATACCGCAGTCTACAGTTACGCTGGGAGACGCATGGGCTGTGCTTTTACTACACATGACATGGTAGAGCCATAGTTACTATGGTAAAAACATTGTAAACGTGTGAACTTTTAACATGATCCCTTTCCCACCACAGGTGAATTTCAAATGAATATTACAATGAAAAGTAACCATGCTGGCGTCCGTTTGAATGATTTGAACGTCACAGCTGAAAAAAGCGGACAAAATGCGTCCTGTATCGAAACACGACGCATAATGTCATTCATAAATACGGGACGATCAACTACTTTACGAGATGGATGGAACCAAGTCATCTAAAATCCATATTTTATAGGAATAAACTAGGAATAAACCGAATAGCTGAGAGTTTAACATAAATAGCATTAGCAAGTATAGAAAACCCAGAATGCATTGAGGCGAGAGTTTCTGTGAGTGACATATCTCCAGCTGCCAGTAGGGGCGCTAATATAGGGAACGCTTTTATGAGTCGTATTTAAAGGTAGGGACACACAATCTGTTGCAGCGTTAGCTGTTGTGTATTCCGCAAGCTTATCATAGTGTCACTTAGTTATTTGATTAAATTACACACAAGGGTTCCAGTAAACCTTGAGTCTAAGTTTTACCTCATCGCGACCTGCATTTCAAAGGATACGTTCATTGAAAAATGCTGATACATAACTGAAAGGGCTATAGTTTTTGCTATTTTGTGGATTGTGAAAAAATGATATTCAAATGTCTTTATTGTAAAGATTGATTGATTGTAAAAATTCATACCTGCTGATGATGTTAAGTGCTAAATAAATGTTGAACGCTCTTGTAAGCCATTGTGATTTCTGCACCATTAAGATGTATATATGGAAGGATATCGCGGACAATTTTCAAAAGGAATTGCAAATTGTATTTGCAATTGCGTTTTCAATTTGTGGACGCATAAAATGTGACATAATCCAAACGCAATTGCAAATCGTGCATTTCCATTTGCATTTTCATTTACGTGATCGCACAATGACTGCCACATTTAAAATGGAAAAGCAAAGTCTGTTTGCAATTGCATTTCCAATGTCTTGCAAGTTATGACCCTGCCATTTTGGAATAGCAATAGAAAATCACCTATTTGCCATTTCATTTCCTCCGTGTCCTGCCACAACATGCACAAAATTCAAATGGAATCGCAATCCCCTTTGCGTTTGCATTTCCGATGCCTAACACAGTCAACTGTCAATCAGGCTTGAGGGCGGGGTTTATTGGTGTAGTCAGAAAATAGGCCACGCCCTCAAGTGGTGGAAAACAAAGCACTTTCTCATCATTATTCATTCCTATGAGGAAAACGGGGAGAAATATCCAATAAATGTGTCTATTTTGCAACAACAACAAAATAGTCATACTGTGTAGTCTGACCTGGAACTAAATATATTTTAGTTATATAAAATATAACTATTTATCACCTGCTAACCAAACAAAAAGAAGCCAAAAAAAATACTGATTTTTGCAAGGATTAGGGATGCTTATATTGACCATTTAACCATTTACCAAAAGTAATTTTGACAGATTAATATAGGACAATTAAATGGTTTAAAATGTAGGCCAATTTTTATTATTATTATTTTTATTTATTTATTTTTTAGTTTGCTGCATGGTAAAAGCAACATTTGCGATATACGGTGTGAGTCAGTTCGACATATAATAGGCCTATATAATCTTTAAAATAGGCCTATCCTTTTATTGAAACTGGTGCAAAGAGACATTTCAGAGACATTTCTGTATACTTTCGCTTTTGCCGCAGAGACCCTTGTGATAAATGTGTTGTATTTATGATAATCCGCGCAGATTTCAGTTGATAAAAATAAATAATAAAAGAGCGATAAGTCGCGAAAGACAACTGAATTACTGACAGGATATGCTGTGTGCGCGCTTCGAGCGCAACACGGGTCGCGGAACGTGGCCTATTTTCTGACTACACCAATAAACCCCGCCCTCAAGCCTGATTGACAGTTGACTGTGTTAGGCATCGGAAATGCAAACGCAAAAAGAATTGCGATTCCATTTGAATTTTGTGCAGGTTGTGGCAGGACACGGAGGAAATGAAATGGCAAATAGGTGATTTTCTATTGCTATTCCAAAATGGCAGGGTCATAACTTGCAAGACATTGGAAATGCAATTGCAAACAGACTTTGCTTTTCCATTTTAAATGTGGCAGTCGTTGTGCATTCACGTAAACGAAAATGCAAATGGAAATGCGCGATTTGCAATTGCGTTTGGATTATGTCACATTTTATGCGTCCACAAATTGAAAACGCAATTGCAAATTCAATTTGCAATTCCTTTTAAAAATTGTGCACGATATCGTTCCATATGTATATTCTAAAAATAAGGACATGCTTTATTTTTAAGATGAAGTAAGTCTTGTTTCAAGATAAACCAGCGTGCATTAAGACAGTGCTTGGTCATTCTTCACTAATACTAAGTATTTTTTCTCTAAATTTAATATAATTTAATATATATATATATATATATATATATATATATATATATATATATATATATATATATATATATATTACTAATCTTCAGCTTAATTTGCTAAAAGTAAGAAAACTTATTTAACAAAATATGCAATTGCTTATTTCTAGGTTTAACAATCTTAATTTAAGAAATCTTGTCAAGTGAAATTATCTTGCTGCATGGAGAGATAATTTCACTTGTTTTGAGTACTGTTTCCCTCAGATTTAGTGTTTTTATCTTGTTTTCAGACAAACCTTTTTTGCAGTGTAGGGCTCATATAAGGGAGATTATACTGTTTGTATATGGTATGAAAACCATTACGCCTATGGAGAGTCCCTGTAAACATTCATGTGTGTGTGTGTGTGTGTGTGTGTGTGTGTGTGTGTGTGTGTGTGTGTGTGTGTGTGTGTGTGTGTGTGTGTGTGTGTGTGTCAGAGTCCATATTATGAGAGAAAACACTTATGCATATAAAGGAAATTTTTTTTATTTAAAATTGATAGTTGTGTTAACCCAGAGATTTCATGGGGGGAAAGTACATTTATTCATCAAATGTTAGTTTCAAAATGTGCAATCATTACATTACACAAAACATTTAAGATGCAATAGATACAACAAATGTTCCCATTCAGCCATAACCTATATCCTAACCCTTATCCAAACTTGACAGATTTAGATATATTTTGTTCACATATTGAGCTTCTAACACCCACAGCTCATGAACATTAACAGAGTCTCTGAGTGATTTCAACACAATAATAGCTTTTCAATATGTTCTTCACCAAACAACTGGACTAAACAAATCAAGCTGTGTGTGGTATAGATAATGGTTTAACCAACTAATGTCCCAAATGTTTCAAAAATGCTCATATGTGATCAATTTAAAATAATGCATGTCTCTTATAAATGTTGGCATTTCACAGCAACACACATTTTCTGAACTACTTTAACCTTCCTAAAATGTCCTGTGTCAAATTATCAGATTTCACTACTAATTTTAACAAATTGTCTTCTGAGATAAATCAGTCTGTTGGAAGTAATTCCAGCTTTTGCTTTATCTGAACAGCACATTAACTTGTAAGCGTTTTGGATGACTTTGGGCAACGTTTCTTCACATGGACCCGTAGATTAGGTAAGTGGGTGAAACTCTTCCCGCATGAAGAGCACTGGTGCGGCTTCTCTCCGGTATGAATTCTCTCATGAGATTTCAAGTATGATGAGGAAAAGAAACTCTTTCCACAGTGTGAGCACTTGTACGGTTTCTCTTCAGTATGAATTATCTGGTGCGTTTTTAAGGCGTCGGATGTAATGTAGGTCTTCCCACAGTCAAAGCACATATAAGGTCTCACACCAGTATGAACACGCTCATGCTCTTTTAACTTTTGCAGATACATAAAACTCTTTTCACAAAAAGAACAACTGTAAGGCTTCACACCTGCATGAACTTTAAGGTGCTTTTTTAAGTACATTGCCAAAGCAAATGTTTTATCACACTGATCACAGCTGAACGACTTCACTCCAGAGTGAATACGCAGATGATTTCTATAAAAGCTTTGGGATGTGAAACTCTTTCCACATTCAGTGCATGTGAACGGTTTTTCTCCAGTGTGAATTCTCATGTGCATAGTTAAGCATGCTTTGTCAATGAAACTCCTTCCACATTCAGTGCATTTGAATGGTTTTTCTCCAGTGTGAACTCTCATGTGTCTGTTAAGGTCTGGCTCATGTATGTAACTCTTTCCACATTCAGTGCATGCGAACGGTCTTTCTCCAGTGTGAACTCTCATGTGTACATCCAACTTTCCTTTCTCTGTGAAATCCTTTCCACACTGAGAGCAGGTGAACAGATTTTCTCCAGTGTGAATTCTCATGTGTCTGGTAAGGTCTGGTTTGCGTGAGAAACTCGTTCCACACTCAGAGCAGGGGAACGATCCCTTGACTCCAGGTTTTCCAGCTTTTTTGTGTGTGAATTTCTTTTTAGTCTGTGAAATGACTGTGTTTCCATCTGCAATTGCAAAATTATGAGGTTTTTGAAACCAATGTTGTTTGTCGTCATTCACTTCAATTGGGTCTAAAATCAGCATATTCAATCTCAATATTCATTTAAAGGACAAATGTAGAACAAGAAGGAATGTAAGTGAACCTCAATCTAGAAAAAATCAATCTAGTATATATTGTTCTCTGCCACTTTTCATCTTAAAGTTCCTCATCAGTCATTAAAGAGAATGAAGAAAAACACCAACCTATTTGTTCCTCTTCGTCTCTCATTCTGCAGGGTTCTTCCTCAAACTCCATCTTTACAATAGTGTTAGTAGTTTCTCCTGGAGTAATTCTTCCGGCTTGATGCTTCTTCTCCTGTGGGAGAACATTTAAACTCTAATGAACGCTCTCCAGCATTTAAACTCTGAACAGCTGTGGGAGCGGATTCACTAACTGAAGGTGTGAATTGTGGTCACTGTTGCTCATTTAGCAGATGCTCCTCTCACTAACAATTGCTCTCAATTATTCACAGTTTAAGATGACAGGCAAGGACAGTTTGCAGTTTTAAATGGTCCAATGGTTCAAGCCACTATTTAAATCAGCCTGACAACTGGTCACCTATTCAGGCCGCACTAGGCTCAAATACACTATTGTGATTTGGGAAATCTTTTACGGTACAGTTTTCAACAGGCATATGTAAGACCCGCTAAAATCGTTCTGAGAGAGAGACAGAGAGACAGAGAGACAGAGAGAGAGACAGAGAGACAGAGAGAGAGAGAGAGAGAGAGAGAGAGAGAGAGAGAGAGAGAGAGAGAATTTTTGAATTTGAAACCACATTTTATTACAATCAAGAATAAAACATTTCATTACAACATTCTACATTTAAAAAAACAAACACTTATACATACATATTACCCACACTCTTTATACTGCCATTCATAAATAACATCATAAAAAATTCCTTTACTGCAACCAAAAAGCAAATATTAATATCCCTTCAAGAAAAGAACATAATACTTCTCCACTACACCATTTCATTTCAAACGATGTCAAATCGTTCATGGCTTAAAAAAAATTAAAATCTGTAATTATTCTTGACTTGATTACATTGGAAAAAACAATCAAGACATCATGTACAGAAATGTTTTCAATCTTATTCTTCCTGCTCACATAAATTGCAATTTTTGCTTGGCCCAAGACAAAATTTATCAGCTGGCACACTGAAGCCTTTCTTTTTACATATTTAAAACCACAAATAAACACTTGCATAGAGAATTCTTCATTAACTTCCTTAAAAAAGGACTCTACAACAAAAAATAATGGTCTCAATCTTTCACAATAAATAATGGTCTCAATCTTTCACAATACATGAAAGCATGAAAAACTGTCTCTCTCTGAGAGCAAAAAGGACAATCAGAACTTATCTCTGGATTTATCACAGAAATAAAAGCATTCACAGCTACAACCCCGTGTAAGATTCTCCATTGCATGTCACCCGCTCTCTTAGGTAACGGTGGCTTATATAGTGCTCTCCATTGTGGTCTAAGATCACTACTAAACCCAATGACACTACGCCATGGTGTATCAATCCTGTTATGTAAAACTTTTCTGTTAAAAACTTTCACACAATTTTTATACACATCCTTCATATTACAAGTATCAGCACTGAAACATACATCTTTCTTTTCCAAAAAAGGACCTTCACAATCATCCAATTTTGGTGACAATATTAAAGAAAAGAACTGTTTAATTTGGGCTTTTCCATAGTCCCACCACTGCTGCAATGAGCTAAAAGACTTTGAGTCTCTAAACTCCTTCCAAAAAAATTCAAAAATACCTTTAAATTCTTTATCATTTAAAAGTGCATTGTTAAAGTGCCAGTATGCACACTGTGGTTTTACACAACTCAAAAAAACAGAACATTGAACCATACAGTGGTCAGAGAAAGAAACTGGGAAAATGCAACAACTTCTAAAAACATTACTCTGATGACTATAACAATATAATCTGTCTAACCTTGCCGAAGACACAAACCTATCTCTGATATGTGTCCAGGTATATTGTCTACAATCCCAATGAAAAGTCCTCCATATATCACTAAGTTCATGTGTATTAATAAGTTGTATAAGCCTTTTACGTGACAACATGTGTGGTTCAAGGTGATTTCTGTCTATGTTTTTTTCGGTACAATTAAAATCACCACCAAGAATTAAAATATCATCATTAGAACACTTTTGTAAAGCCAAACATAAGGAGTCTAAAAAAACTATTCTGTCTGTAGTTGCAGTCGGAGCATATACACACACAAAAACAAAAACTTTATTCTCAACAACAGCTCTAATTTTTAAAATTCTTCCTTTTAAAATCTCATCCACCTCATAAGAAACAGGAGTAACATTTTTGGAGAAAAGTACAGCAACTCCAGCACTTAGTGAATTATTATGACTTAAAACAGTGAGCCCATCCCATTCCATGGCCCAATTTGCTTCATTTTGTACGTCACTATGGGTCTCCTGAAGTAACACAACATCAAGATGTTTTTGTTTAACCAACTCGTAAATCTCTGCCCTTTTTTTGCTATCCCTTGCACCATTCACATTCAGAGATGCAATATTGATGTTAGTCATGTTGGATAATATAAACAACAAAAAAATGCCCCATAATAGCATTACAGCAGGGACCATGGAAAAAAACATTTTAAACCCCATCATTGTTGCCTACTTCCACGCTAGCTTTTCTCACAAATTTCTTCAGTCGGTACACCTCTCTATCAGTGAAACACCCCTCACTCATTAGCCTCCGGGATCTTTCTACAAATAATTGAGCATTCGGGAAATGATTTTCAACATTTACATTCCGCTTATTTTTTGTAATTCTCAGAAAATGTTTAATGTTTTGAACATCATAACCCTGAATCCGATAATCCGACTGAGAATAAACACTACCAGAATCAGATGAATCTTCCTCACTTTCATCTTCTTCTCCATTTGACAACTCATTTAAACCTACTTGAATGACTGTAAATCCACTTTTTCTGTGATAGAAACATCAGAAACCACTTCAGATAATTTCCTATCACATTCAGTAGGCCTACTACTATTCTGCATTTCGCCTTCCACCAATACAGCCATTTCTTCCATTGGTTCTTCAGACCCGGAAATTCTGTTCTCCATGGTCTCAGATACACTCTTATCAACAGCCACATTTACCTCTGCCTCTTTTTCAGCAACCTTTTCAATATTCAAATTGGCCCTGGAAACCGCTGATTCCACCAATGCATCTGCAGATGTCTGTGGTCTAACCTCATCTTTCCCATTTTTATCTGGGCATGTACGCACCAAATGTCCTGTTCTACCACATCCAAAACATCTAATTTTATCAGTAGTTGCATAAATCAGATAATCAAAATCATCCATTCTAAAATTAAATGAGACTTCAAGTTCAGCACTTGGGCTATCCTTCAACACCATATACACATATCTCCTAAAGGAAACAACATGCTTCAAGAGTGGATTAACATTTCCAAGTGGAATCTTTTTAATTGGTGAAACCAACTTTCCATAACGTGACAGCATCTTTACTAAAAATTCAGAGAGAGAGAGAGAGAGAGAGAGAGAGAGAGAGAGAGAGACTTTTTTTTTGACTTTTTCAAAATTACATTTATTACAATAGATACTAAAACATTAAAAAAAATTTCACAGTAAATTCATTAACAATTATTTATATACTTAATGCAAAACACAACTCTTCATTCACAACTGAACATAAGGCTTCTCTATGACACCATATCGATTCAAATTTCATTAAGTTATTCATTACTTTATAAAATCTAAAAATCAACAACAATTCTGGATTTCATCATTACTTTAAAAACCCTCTCCACATCACTATCACTCCTTTGTTCTATATGATTTCTTCTACTAATATATATAGCCATTTTTGCTTTTCCAAGTACAAAATTCAACAACTGACATTCACCGCGTCTACTTCTCACATATTTGAAACCAAAAATTAAAACCTGTACAGAAAAAAACTCATTGAAACAATCAAAAAGTTTTTTTATCAACTCAAACAATGGTTTTAACCTAAAACATTGTGTAAAACAGTGAAAGACAGTCTCTTTTTCGGCACAAAAAGGGCAATCTTGACTTGAATCAGGATTTAAAAGAGAAACAAAAGCATTGACTGCGATTATTCCATGTAAAACCCTCCAATGAATGTCAGCTGTTTTCTTGGTTAATGGTGGCTTATATATCGCTCTCCACTCTGGTCTAACATTTTCGTTCAGTCCCAAAGCATCCCGCCAAGGTGTATCAACTTTCTGATGTAACCCTTTTTTATTAAAAAACTTTACACACACCTTATACAACTGTTTTCCGTTAACATCATTAAAATCCAAATACATACTCTTTAATTCCAGAAGAATACCAGAATGATCATTTAGATTGGGGGAGAAGAACAGTTTAGGGAAAGGGTCTATATCATCAGAAAGAATCAATCCTTCACAATAGTCCTTGAGCATCTTAGATTCCTCTGATGTAAGAGCAGATCGCATCCTCTGTAATATTAGAGTCATTGTTCGGACAGATTTAATCTTCACACAAGCAGTCATTTCCTCAACATTTTCCAAACCAGCCCCCGCCAAACATACAAGCTTTTTTACATTTGTAATACCAGCTCGGATAAACAGTTCAGTGAGTGTGCTGCTTGTGCTTATCACATCCAATCTTGATCCATTTATCAGTGGCTCTTCCAACAACCAAAATAAGGAGGTTGTGGTTTCAGACTTTTTCACATTAAAACAACTCCACACTTTAAAAAGATTTTTATAGAAAACAGGTAAACATGTAGTGTCAATCTTATTTGGGTCCATCAAAAACAAGGATTTGTCCATGTTCATCTTTTGAACAGATTTCAGTATCACACTGGTCACTGTTCTCCAGCTCTCATTTTTTGAACCCTTAAGAAATCTTTGCAAAAATTGCAATCGAAATACAGCAGTTCTGCTTTGCAGATGAACCAGTCCTTGTCCACCTTCCTCTTTTGGTAAATACAAAATATTATGTATCACCCAATGTAGTTTGTCCCAAAAGAATTCAATCAAAATTGATTGTATCTTAGCCAACAAATAGGCTGGTGGATCGACACAGGCCAACCGATGCCACAAAAAGGAAGCAACCAAGTTGTTTACTATGATTGTCCTTCCTCTATAAGACATTGATGATTTAAGCCAATTCCATCGGCCTAATCTGCCTTTTATCCTTTCAATTACTCCTTCCCAATTCTTCTGCATAGTATCTTCGTCCCCCAAATACACTCCCAGATATTTAAAACCATTTGTTTTCCATATTAAACCACCTGGCAAGTCTGGTGTTTTCTCTTTCCATTTTCCAAGCAAAACTGCATCGCTTTTTATCCAATTGATTTTTGCAGAAGAAATCAATTCAAAATCATTGGATACTTTTATTACACTTTGTATATCTTTTTGGCCTTTAATCATTACAATAATGTCATCAGCATAAGCAGATAACTTAATTGCAATATCACATTGTGGAATTTTCAAACCAACTAATTCTTTTCTCAATTTATGTAAAAAAGGTTCTATTGCCAATGCGTACAGTAATCCGGACAAAGAACAACCTTGTCTGATCCCCCGATTAACCTTAAAAGGAGCGCATAAGCCACCATTAAACTTCAACACACCCTCAATGTCATTATACAAAGTTTTAATTTTATCACTAAAAGCTAAACTAAAACCAAAAGCTTTAAAAACTTTCCATAAATAACCATATTCAACACGATCAAAAGCTTTCTCCTGATCGATGGAAATCAAGCTTGCATTCAAACCAAAAATTTTAACTACTTCAAAAATATCTCTAATTAGAGAAATATTTCCAAATATGGATCTGCCAGGTATACAAAATGACTGATCTGGGTTTATAACCTCTTCCAAAACCTTTCCAAGTCTTGTTGCTAACACTTTAGAAAGTATTTTGTAATCGCAACATAACAAAGATACAGGTCTCCAACTTTTTATATTAGTTAAATCACCTTTGTTTGGTAAAAGAGTAAGAACTCCTCTTCGACAACTTAAAGGTAGACATCCTTCAGATAAACTGCTGTTCAGAACTTCCAATAAATCTTCTCCTATTATACTCCAATACGACGTATAAAATTCAACTGGAAGACCATCAATTCCAGGAACTCTACCACCTTCCATATTTTGGAGATTCCTATATAACTCTTCCAATGTAATGGGCTTATCAAGCTCCTCATTTGACTTTTCAGACATCTGAGGTAAATCTCTAAAAAAACATTGTTCAACAAATTCATCTTCTTTAGACTCCTTTGTGTACAATTTTTCATAAAAATTAACCACTCTCTTACGTATTTCAAAAGGATCTGAAAGTAAAACCCCTCTTTCAGATTGTAAAACATTAATAACACGTCGCTGCCCATTTTTCTTTTCTAACCCAAAAAAAAATTTGGATGGAGCATCCATCTCATTGGAGTTATGAAAACGTGATCTTATTAATGCTCCTTGCGCTTTTAAACCCAACAGATCAGATAAAGCAGATTTTTTCATTTTAAAATCAACAATAAGGTCTTGATTTCCAGTTTGTGTTAAATGTTGAAGTCTTGTGATTTCAGCCTCTAAAATCTGAACAGATCTAGACAATTCTTTAGTGACATTCAGGGTGTATTGTTGACACAATTGTTTTATTTGAATTTTCCCAAAATCCCACCAATTTTTTAAGGACTGAAAATCCTTCTTTTCCTTTTTAAAATTACTCCAAAAACAAGCTAAAATTTCCTTGAACTGTGTATCATCTAACAAAGTTGTGTTAAAATGCCAATAGGCGCTATTTGGTTTAACAGAATTAATAGATAATACATATCCTATTAAACTATGGTCTGAAAAACCAACCGGAGAGATAAAACATCTTTTAAAAATACTAAGATGGTGTTTAAAAACATACAGCTTGTCCAACCTTGCTAATGATAGCAAATTATCCCGTGCATGTGTCCATGTATATTGCCTAATGTCTTTGTTGAAATGCCTCCACACATCACACAAATCATGCATTTCAATCATTTGAATAAGCCTTCTGCGTGATGGCATATGTTGCTCAATATGATTCCTGTCTAGACTACTTGCTGCACAATTAAAATCACCTCCCAAAAACAGGTATTCTTCATCTTTATACTCCTCCAAAGTATTACAAAGAGTGTCTAAAAAACACATTCTTTGTGTTGGTTGAGTTGGGGCATAAATGCACATAAAAATCAATACATATTTTTCAAAATTTGCAATCACTTTTAAAAATCTTCCTTTTATAATTTCTTCAACTTTAAAAGAACTGGGAACAAACTTTTTATCAAACAAAATACCAACTCCACCACTAAGGGAAGTGTTATGGCTTAAAAAAGATAGACCATTCCATTCTTTAAGCCATTCAACAGCATTCTTATCGTCACTATGAGTCTCTTGCATAAATAAAACATCTATTTTTTTCTGTCTCATTAACTCATATATTTCTAATCTTTTCCTCACCTCTCTGGCCCCATTTACATTTAAAGAGGCAATGTGGATATCACCCATTGTAATGGATAAGATTAGCCATACAAAACTGAGTAAGAGACAGACCCACTCATTTATTGAATTAAACTTCATTATCGCTGTTGTTCAATTGACTTTGGACTTTGATCACAATTTTCTTAAGACGGTACACTTCTTTATCTAAGAAAACTCCTCCATACATTGAACTCTTGGTAACTTCAACAAATCTTTTAAGATTTGGAAAGTAATCAGCAATTTGTACACCTCTTAAATTTTTTGTCACTTTAAGAAAAATCTTAATTTTTTCGGGGTTACAATTATGACATGGCCACTCGCTCTGAGAACAACCTGAAATACTTGAGTCAGAGGAATCACTCTCACTTTCAGCCTCTTGATCATTTTCACTAGCCTGTTCTCTTGCTTTTCTAGCTTGTTTGTTTACAGTGCAGTCTTCTTTTTTCTTCCTCTTCAGAGGTGTTTTAAATATCTCTTGATCTACTTCCATCAATAACTCACTACTCTCTTTATTTGTATTTTCAGAAGCAGAATCAACATCAGGAAACTGATTTACTGAGCCTAACTCAAGCTTTTCACTTTTTTCATCCACATTAGACTCAGATATATCAGAGATTAATCGCTTAATTCCGTGTTCTTCACTAACAGTTTCCTCATTTCTAGTCTCAACTGCGAACTCTTGATTAACACCTCCATCAGTTGGGCTTGACTCAACAGGATCAGCAGCAGTAACAGCTTCCCGCTGTGCACTCGAAGGACCGGGTTTACTAACATTCGCACTGCTGTTCGGACAAGCACGAATCTGATGACCAGTCTTACCACATCCGAAACACCTCATGTCAGTCGACACAAAAACTGTGTAGTCAAAGTCATCTATTCTGAATTTAAAATTCAGATCAAGTTCATTCCCATCTTTTAAAATCATGTAAGTAAATCTCCTAAAAGAAATGACATGTTTCAACAGTTCCGATTTACTACCGATTGCAATCTTTTTAATTGGTGAAACAACTTTGCCAAAGCGTGAAAGCTCTTTTACTAGCACCTCATCTTTAATAAAAGGTGGAACATTCGACAATGTAACTTTCTTAGCTGGTGTAGAAAGAGGAAGAACCGGCACAAACGTACCCTTCAATTCAATGCCCCTTTCCACAACCTCGTTTGCCTTTTCGACCGAACTTACAAAAAGTACAACTGCATTATTCATTTTTGAGGCAGCTAAAATGGATTTATGTCCAATCACATTGCCAACCGCTAAGCTACACTCCTCTACACTGCCCGCCGACACGATCTTAACTCCATGCCGACGCGTGAGGGAATCTAGCACACCTGCATGAGCCGCCATGGTGTCTGAAAACACCTGCGGCGTATAACGCCCTCAACAGCCTTTACACACAGTCACAATACACACAAGTCTAGACAAAAAAATAATAAACATACAACATAAAAAAAAAGTTTGAAAAAGAAGCCACAGCGGGCACAAAACACTCAGACTCACCACACGCTTCCACTCGCTACACTCCCACCACTCGCACATGCGCAAACAGAGAGAGAGAGAGAGAGAGAGAGAGAGATCTTTAAAATGTATTTTAAAACATTACATACAAATTCTTCCCTTCAATATGTTCAAAAATAAATAAATAAATAAAAACAACAAACATACATATTACAAATAATTACCAGTGAAAAAACAAACTACCAGATTCATGAACAGTAACAATTGCCTTTCTGACACCCCATATCATTTCAAATAAAATAAAACAATTTGTTTGCAGATAATAAGCGTACTCATTCTTGGTTTTCATTCTTGCACTGATGGGATTTCAAAATAGCCAATTTTGCCTGTCCCAACAAAACATTTGCAAGTGTGCACTCCCTTTGCCAAGAACGTCTATTCCTATTTCCAAAAATAAACAATGTCTTGTTGAATAAATACCAGAGTTTAGACATCAAGCAACAAAAACAAAAGCACTAAACGATGACAGTCACAAAATAAATGAAAAAACATTATCAGTATTATTACAAAATGGACATGTTAATGAAACCAATGGATTAAACCTGGAAACAAAATTACTAGTGGCCACATGAATGATCCTCCACTGAAGATCCCCACTTCTCTTTGGTATTGGAGGCTTATATAAAAGTGTCCAAGAGGGAGAAACGTCTCGGGTTATGACTATAACCCTTGTTCCCCGAGAAGGGGAACGAGACACTGCGTCATCGTGACGACACTTTGGGGGAACGCCCCTCGCGTAAAGCGTCTGAAGAAACTGTAAAATCAGCCCAATCCGATTGGTGTTGCGTGATGACGTCGTATGTGACGGCATACCCGGAAGATACAAAGAGACGTCTGAACGAAACAGAGATAGCGTTCTTTGCGATGAAGCGAGCGCTCTGATGATTGGGTGGACACGAGACGCAGTGTCTCGTTCCCCTTCTCGGGGAACAAGGGTTATAGTCATAACCCGAGACGTTCCCCTTCGAGGGAACTCGAACTGCGTCATCGTGACGACACTTTGGGGAACGAGTACCAACTATCCCGCACCAATCATACCCACCCCAGTGTGAAGCTGGAACCAGGCACAACTAGGGGGCGAGCACTCTCGCGCCAGGCGTCTCAGGGAGATGCAGACTTTAAAAACGAATGAAGGTGTGAGGAGTGGCCCACCCAGCTGCCTCGCAGATGTCTAGCATAGAGGCCCCAGAAAGGAGGGCTACCGAGGAGGCCATGCTCCTGGTAGAATGGGTCCTCACGGCTAAGGGTGAAGGCAGGTTGCGCACCCGATAAGCCATGGCTATAGCCTGGACAATCCAGTTACTAATCGTCTGCTTTGACGCAGGCAGCCCTTTCTTGGGTGAACCAAAACACACCAACAGCTGGTCTGACTTTCTCCACTGAGCAGACTTCTCCAGATAAATCCTCAATACCCGCACGGGGCAGAGGAGGTGAAGTCTGCTCTCTTCCGCCGTCACGTGAGGTGGAGGATGGAATGCCTGGAGAACCACTGACCTTGCCCTGTTAGATGGCACCTTGGGCACGTAGCCCTGGCTGGGATGCAAGATGGCTTTAACCATGCCAGGGGCAAACTCCAGGCAAGTCGGCGTGATAGCCAAGGCCTGGAGGTCCCCCACTCTCCTCAGAGAAGTGATAGCAAGGAAAAAAGCCACCTTGAAGGTCAGTATTCTTGCCTCAGCCGACTCCGGCGGCTCAAAGGGGGCCTCAGCCAAACCCTCGAGCACCACCGCCAGGTCCCAGGTTGGGACCCTGGAATGAGCCGCAGGCCTCATCCTCCGAGCCCCACGGAGGAATCGTACAACCAGATAGTGCCTTCCCAACGGCCCATCACTTAGAGGTGCGTGGAAAGCCCAAATGGCAGCCACATACACCTTAAGTGTGGACGGGGAAAGACCGGCGGAGAAGCGGTCTTGACGGAACTCCAGCACTGAAGCCACCGGGCAGATAACTGGGTTCACCTCCCGCTCTCTACGCCAAGTGGAAAACCTTCCACTTCAGGCTGTACAACCTCCTGCTGGAAGGAGCTCTGGAGCTGAGTAGGGTCTCTACGACATCCGCAGACAGGCCCTCTACTAGGTACTGGGCCCCCTCAAGGGCCAGACCCAGTGACCCCACACCTCTGGCCGGGGGTAGGCTTAAATCGTGCCCTCGGCCTGAGATAGCAGGTCCCTCCTCAGAGAGACCTGCCATGGGGGACCGTCCCGCAGGTAGATGATGTCGGAGAACCATACTAAAGTGGGCCACCGGGGTGCTACTAAGAGAAGGCTGATGCCCTCCCGGCGGACACGCTCCAGTACTCCCGGGAGCAGAGTGATCGGGGAAAAGCGTACAGACGTAGCCTCGGCCACATCTGTGCCATGGCATCCAGCCCCAGCAGGGCCGGATGAGTGAGGGAGAACCACAGCGGGCAGTGGGACGTCTCTTGAGACGCGAATAGATCCACTTCCACCGGGCCCAACCGCTCGCACATAGCCTCCACCACCTCGGGGTGGAGTCGCCATTCCCCGGGCCTCAGCCCCTGCCTCGACAGGATGTCTGCTCCCTAGTTTTGGTCCCCGGGGATGTACATCGCCCTGAGGGATGACAACCTCCCCTGGGACCACAGGAGAACCTGATGCGCCAGTCTGCAAAGAGGGCGCGACCTCAGGCCCCCCTGGTGGTTTAGATACGATACTGCCGACATATTGTCGGATCGTATCAGGACATGGTGGCCGCGGAGGTCCGGGAGAAAGCTACTCAGAGCTTTGTAGACCACCAGCATTTCCAGGCAGTTGATGTGCCAGGAAAAATGCCGGGTCTCCCACAGACCTCTGAAAAAGCGGCCTTCCATGACCGTGTCCCAACCAGTGAGGGATGTGTCTGTTGAAACGGTTTCCCGACAACATGATGCTCCCAGCACTGGCCCCCGGGACAGGAACCAAGGTCTCTTCCATATGACAAGGGAACGAAGGCATCTGCGCGTTACCCTGATCATACAGAATGAATTTCCCCTCAAGGAAAGCCCCCTGGTTCACTTACGCATCAGGACATGGTGGCCGCGGAGGTCCGGGAGGAAGCTCCTCAGAGCTTCGTAGACCGCCAGCATTTCCAGGCAGTAGATGTGCCAGGAAGAATGCCGGGTCTCCCACAGACCTCTGAAAAAGCGGCCTTCCATGACCGTGTCCCAACCAGTGAGGGATGCGTCTGTTGAAACGGTTTCCCGGCAACATGAAGCTCCCAGCACTGGCCCCCGGGACAGGAACCAAGGTCTCTTCCATATGACGAGAGAACGAAGGCATCTGCGCGTTACCCTGATCATACAGAATGGTCTTCCCCTCAAGGAAAACCTCCCTGGTTCCCAGCCACCACTGTAGGGGTCTCGTGCAGCAGGCCAAGAGAAATTCTGTTGGACGCAGCTGCCACAAGTCCCAGCAGTCCTAAACTGCTGTACAGTGATGCCCGAATGGAGGAACCTGATAATGATACGCTTCACCCCCGAAAGCGAACCTCAGGAATCCCCCGTGACACAGAAGGATGGAACATGGAAGTATGTGTCCTCTTTAGATACACCGTAACAGACCAGTCCTCAGACTGGATCTGAACCACGACACTCAAGCATCTTGAATCTGAATCTCCTCGGAGAACGATCCAAGTACCTCCGATCTAAAGTTGGACGCAACTGGCCATCCTTCTTAGGAACTATGAAGTACCGGCTGTAGGACCCGGACTCCCTGACTGGCGGAGGAATACGTTCAAAGCCTCCTTAACCGACAGGGAGTGTACTTCCTGTTCCATTACCCGCACCTGCTCTGGGCCGACCACAATCCAGACCACCCCGTTAGACTTCGGGGGAGGGAACTGAACTGCGGCCTGTAACCCCGTTCTACAGTACGCAGGGCCCATGCAGATATATTCGGAGGCATAACCATGCGCCGAGATAATCTGCTAAGGGAACCAGCCTCTCGAGGCCGGCCTCGGGTGTCAACCGAGCCTCCTCCCCGACCCCCTGAAGCGGCTAACCGGCAGGGCGAAATCGAGGAAGATTTTCGGTGTGCGTACGCGTTTGCTGGACCGCCGCAGGTCTTTGCTAGAGGCGGCTGGTGCAGCGCGCGTGCGCTGAGAAACGATGTGGCCCGAAACGTACTAGACGGCGGGAGCACAACATCGATTCCCAAAAGCTCCACAGGGGAGGCGACCTCGATCGCTCCTACCCGGGAGAGGGGGCCAGCCAGCAGGGGCCTCATCTAAGGGAGCAGCTCGACAGGGCTGCAACCTCCAATCTTAGATGGATATCCAGACAAGTCAAACACGCTTGGGCGACAGACTGATTAAGTATCTAACTTAACAAAGTCAGATAACATGACACTCAATTCCTCAGAATTAAATGTCATCATAATCACCCAAACCGTGCAACCTGGTCTGAATGATAGGCTGAGTAAAAAATACATCTAACTCCTCATAGTCAGATAATATTTTAATTTAATTCCTCGGAATTAAATGCAGCCATAGTAAGGTGAAAGCGAATACTGTTCGATTATATTATATACGGCTCGAAAATCACACGTTGCCTCAGCAACGCGGCTCAAGCAGTTATAATACAATTGGCCTTCCTCCCTCGAGAAGAAAGCCAAACAGTATCACATTTCACAAATACGGTGAACATGGTCTGAATAATAGGCTGAATATCTAACTCCTCAAAGTCAGATCATATTTCATTTAATTCCTCAGAATAAAACGCAGCCACAATTATCAGACAATACTGCTTAATTGTATTATATACAGCTCGTAAACCACACGTTGCCTCAGCAACGCGGTTCAAGCCGCTATAATACAACTGGCTTTCATCCCTCGAGAAAAAAGCCAAAGGGCGCGAGGCTGAAACACCCGAAGGCGCACGGCAGTCCGCGTCGAGATATTTCTGAATGAAAACAGCCCGTCCCCTCAGGAGCTGACTGCATGCCTCGCACCCACAGTATCCCTTCTCACCGTGTCACGTTGTATCACTCTAATAACAGACCCAAACCTGCGCGCCGCCTCGGCAACTCGAGGTTGAATCTGCATTAGGAAAGGCGAGCCTCGATACGGAGCCCATCTAATTCCTCAGAATCAGACAGCTCACGCATCGGGTCCTCCACCCCGGGGGAAGAAGCCGCAGCGCGGGCTTCCACGCGGGGAAGGAGAACAATGGAGCTGTCACCGGGAAGGAGAAGATGCATAAGCACTCTCAAGTTCCCCTGACAGACCCATCTGCGAGTCCATGATAGATCAACCGTGCTGCCTCAACAGCACGGGACCGGCCATGGAATTCGCGAGCCCTGTATGCTTGTGAAAACAACGTTGGTAGATAACAACACCAAATACTCTCAGACTGGTAACACAGAGCGCTAACGCTGAAGAGCAAAAAAGCTATCTCTGTTTCGTTCAGACGTCTCTTTGTATCTTCCGGGTATGCCGTCACATACGACGTCATCACGCAACACCAATCGGATTGGGCTGATTTTACAGTTTCTTCAGACGCTTTACGCGAGGGGCGTTCCCCCAAAGTGTCGTCACGATGACGCAGTTCGAGTTCCCTCGAAGGGGAACTTCCTCAGGGGCAGAAAAATGAGCCCTCCATTTACTATCAACCCTTTCCCTTAATTCTTTACAATGAGCATATTTTATACATATATGAGACAAAATCTTTTTTCCAAGGGATTGAAAATCCAAAGCTTCGTACCCCTTCAACAAGAGACACTGACCACTTACATTAATTTCCAAATTTTCGGGGTTAACTTTTAAAACAGGAAATGTCAGAGTCACTGCATCACTGTGAATAAACTCATTTAAAAAGGACAAGAAATCAGAAGGAAAAGAGACTTTAAGACTATTGATAAAACCATCCATAGTCCTTACTGATCTAAGACCAACTTGGTCAGCAAGAGTCTGTACACTTTTCCATTGACTATTGTGCAAATCAATAATTCTTATTATCCCTACTTTACTAAACATTGCAATAAATTAATTCAGTACATTTGATTGTATTTTAAACAATGGATTAAAAAGCAGAGGTTCAAGAATACCATAATGTACATTGTTATCTCTTATCATCTTAAACAGTCCCCATACTTTCAGCACTGATGCATAAAAATCAGCAAAAAACAGTCGAGTGTCTGGATCATAGGACTTTTCAATTAAAAACAACTGTCTGTCCAGCTTTACATTGGTCATATTTTGAAGCAAAATGAGGCTGAATGATATCCAAGACACTTTGTCTGTACAATAAAGTTTTATGCCACAGCATTGAAGCTGCCAGATTGTTTATGATTAAAACTCTTCCTCTGTATGAGAGCTGTGGAAGAATCCATCTCCACCTCTGGATTCTCCCTATCACCCGGTCAGCAAGTCCCTCCCAATTTTTCTCCATATACTCATCAGTCCCAAAGTAAATCCAAAGGATTTTAAAACAATCTTGAATCCACTGACACTTTTGAGGTAATTGAGGAGGTCCCTCCATTTTCCCATCAAAAATGCTACAATTTCAAAATGGTACACTTCTCCCAGTTTATACATGCAGATGTAGCTTTTTGAAAGCAATTTAAGCAGTTTTTTAAGTTATGTATATCATCAAATATGCATACAACAACAGTAAAATCATAGGCATATGCTTTAAGTTTTACAGGGGTTAAATCTGGATAACCAGAAATGCTCACACCATGTAGCCTATTCCTTAATAAAACCAGCAGCGGCTTAATTGAAATGGCATACAGTAATCCAGAAAGTGGACACCCCTGTCTTATACCTCAAGTTACAGGAAAGTGTCTGGTTAAGGAACCATTCATTCTCAGCATACTGTAAACATTATTATACAGCAGCTTAATAAGAGACACAAAATTTAAACCAAAACCAAAAGCCTCTAAAGCCTTAAAAAGATAAACATGATTTACCCTATCAAAGGCTTTTTCTTGGTCAAGAGAAAGAAAAGCTATATCCAAATCATATCTCTTCCCAATAGATATTAAATCTCTTACCAAAAAAAGATTATCAAAAATTGTTTGTTTGGGAATACAATAAGTTTGATCTTCGTGAATCACACTTGAGATAAATTGCTTTAATCTATTTGTTATAGCTTTTGACAATTTCTTGAAGTCCACAGTTAAAAGTGATACAGGGTGCCAGTTTTTCAAAAAACCCAAATCTCTTTTCTTGGGAATTAGTGTCAAGACAGCTCTTCCACAGCTCAGAGGAAGAATCCCCTGATCAAAACATTCTAAAAGAACTTCATAAAAATCATATCCCATCAAATTCCAAAGACATTTCTAAAAGTCTGCTGTCAGGCCATCTATCCCAGGAGACTTCCCATTCAATTCTAAAACAGCTTTTGAAATCTCAGAACAATTAAGAGAACTCTCTAAATCTTTTTTTATCTGGCTCTAAAATCTGAGGAAGATCACATAAGAACTCATTCACAGCTGATTCTTCACATGATTCTGCTTGATACAATTTTTCATAAAATGACAAAGCAATAGCATTACTTTTCTGTTGGTCAGTTATTTCTTGACCATTGGAAAGTTTTAAATAATGCAAATACTTCTTGTCTCTGGACTTTTTTTTCCAGTCCAAAAAAAAAAGCTGTAGGAGCATCCATTTTATTTAAATAAGTGTATCTGGCTCCTGTCTGATCGATTGCTCCTGATCGATTGCTCCTGTCTCCTGTCTGCCTCCTGCCTTGTTTGTAGCTCTGTACAGCCTTGCTTGCTTTTGTATCTCTATTTTGATATATTTTCTGTGTTCTACTGCTAAATATAACTTACTCATCCCCTTACATTGTTTAAGTATTGCCTATCACGTTAAATTTGACATCGCTAGCTTTTAATCGAAATCACCATCACACATTAGTATTTCGCTAGCCTGTTAGCTTGTCATCTCTGCACCCGGGTCTCCTGTTTTCTGAGTTCATTAAACAACCGTGGTGAGTTGGATTAGTAAATAGTGTCCAGCAAACAATTGTGGTAAGCTGGATTAATCAACAAACACGGTAAGCCATGTCATCTTCTCCTGCCATTGTCACTTGCACTGCTTGCTGCATGTTTAGTATAGGCTTCTCCGTTGGCTAACAGGGCTTCACTGTGATAAATGTAAGGAGATAGTTAGGCTGACGGAGAAGATTTCAGAATAAGAAACACGCATCCATACTTTATCTGAGAGTAGTGAGGATGTAACAGCTTTAGACACTGATTTGGATGCAAATAGCTTGGTGAACTCTGTACATTCTTCGGTTCCGGCTGCAGGGCCCCCGCAGCAGGGAAACTGGGTGACAGTGAGACTGCATAGTCGCGGATCTAAAAAACGCTTTTCCGTTCTGGTTAGAACATCAACCAGGTTCTCCCCTCTCAGTGAAGCACCCACTAAGTATCCTGTTGAAAGTGCCCTAGTCATTGGCTATTCTATTACACGGAAGGTGAAAATAGAGACACCAGCCACCATAGTCACATGTTTACCTGGAGCCAGAGCGTCTGACATCATAGCAAATTTAAAAGTGCTCGTAAATTCTCTACGATTATTATTCACTTTGGCACTTATGATGTTCGACTTCGCCAGTCAGAGATCACCAAAATTAACATTAAAGGGTTAGTTTATCCAAAAATGAAAATTCTGTCATTAATTACTCACCCTCATGTCGTTCGACACCCGTAAGACCTCCGTTCATATTCGGAACACAAATGAAGATATTTTTGTTGAAAGCTGATGGCTGAGAAAGGCTTCAGATAGGCCTCCATTGGCTATGTACATTTACACTCCCAAGACCCATACAAGGCACTTAAAACGTCGTTACAAAGTCCATCTCACCACAGTGACTCTACAATAATTTTATGATGCGACGACAATAGTTTTTGTGCGCCAAAAAAAATCAAAATAACACCTTTATCCAACTTGTTCTTGTCTTCCGTGTGTGCCTCCACGACGCATGTGCGAGAATATGACGCAGATCCGGCGTTCGGACACATGACCAGAAGCGATTTGTTTACAAGCGGAGGAAGACGCGCATATCTAAGCTGTTGAATTCTACATTTATCATGCTTTGGGTCTCGCCGTAGTTCTCAAAATCGGGCTAAAGTGTGCATTTCATGGATTCCCGAACCCCGGCGCTACGTCATATTCTCGCGCATGCGTCATGGAGGCACACACGGTAGATAAGAACAACTTGGATAAAGGTGTTATTTTGATTTTTTTTTTGCGCACAAAAACTATTGTCGTCGCATCGTAAAATTATTGTAGAGCCACTGTGGTGAGATGGACTTTGTAACGACGTTTTAAGTGCCTTTTATGGGTCTTGGGAGTGTAAATGTACTGAATGCCAATGGAGGCCTATCTGAAGCCTTTCTCAGCCATCAGCTTTCAACAAAAATATCTTAATTTGTGTTCCAAATATGAACGGAGGTCTTACGGGTGTCGAACGACATGAGGGTGAGTAATTAATGACAGAATTTTCATTTTTGGGTGAACTAACCCTTTAAAGAGGTGTGTGAACTTGCTAGTACGATGTCAAATGTAGTTTTTTGTTCTGGACCGCTCCCTGTTAAAAGGAGTGATGAGATAGTTAGCAGACTATCATCACTCAATGGCTGGTTGTCTAAGTGGTGTCCGCAAAATAACATAGGGTTCACAGACAATTGGAAAAGTTTTTGGGGCAGACCTGACCTGTTGAAGAAGGATGGCATCCAGAAAAAAACGGAGTTCTTCTTCTTTCCCGCCAGTCCCACTATGCAACATGACTTCACCATGTTGATGTTACATTTGATGACCAGTTGTCCTTCAGAGAACACATTGCTAAGACAGCTCTCTCGTGCAGGTTTGCGCTCTACAACATCAGGAAGATCAGACCGTTCCTAACAGAACACGCAACATAGCTTCTTGTCCAGGCCCTGGTTATTTCTAGACTTGACTACTGCAATGCGCTTCTGGCTGGACTCCCCTCTTGTGCGATCCAAACACTTCAAATGATCCAGAAAGCAGCGGCACGCCTGGTCTTCAACGAGCCCAAAAGGACCCACGTCACACCACTCTTCATCTCTCTACACTGGCTACCACTCGCTGCTCGCATCAAGTTTAAGGCGCTGACGCTTGCCTACAGAGCCACCACGCGCTCAGCTCCTGCATACTTTGACTCGATTCTACAAATCCACACCCCCACTAGAAGCCTTCGTTCAGCTAAGGAGCGAAGGCTTGTGGTACCATCACAGAGAGGCAAAAAATCCCTTTCCAGAACATTTTCATTCAATGTTCCCAGCTGGTGGAACGATCTGCCCACCGCCATCCGAAATGCTGATTCGTTGACAACATTCAAAAGTCAACTAAAAACTCATCTCTTCCATGAGCACTTAACCTCTTAAAAAAAACAAAAAAAAACTTTCCTTTCCTCTTTCTACTCCTCTTTCCCTCCCTACTCTAGCCTGTGCTACACTGAGAAAGGTACACGGACTAAGTATTTCAGGCACTTGTTGCGCTCACTCGACTCTTCACGACCAATCGCTTATTGTACCCCCAAGTTGTAAGTCGCTTTGGATAAAAGCGTCTGCTAAATGCATAAATGTAAAATGTAAATGTAAATCCCTCCTGGGGTGGTTCCGCTCTTCTCTCTAGTAATTTGGCACATAGTCTTATGTGAGCGCGCATAGCTAAACCTTGACTCACTAGGGCCCAGGTCAGGAAGCAGACAAAATGACTAAACGGCCCGTCTGCTAGCTGTCTCACGTCCCCGGTGTCAGATAAATCCCAGCACATAGAGACTCCTGCTCACTTAAAAGACAAACTCCAGCTGGTCCAAAACGCAGCAGCTCGAGTTCTTACTAGAACCAGGATGTATGACCATATTAGCCCAGTTCTGTCAACACTGCACTGGCTGCCTATTAAACATCGCATACATTTTAAAATCTTGCTTATTACTTACAAAGCACTAAATGGTTTAGCTCCCCAGTACTTGAGCGAGCTCTTAACACATTATACTCCATCACGTCTACTGCGGTCTCAAAATTCTGGCCAGTTGATAATACAGAGAATATCGAAATCAACTGCAGGCGGTCGATCCTTTTCCTATTTAGCACCTAAACTCTGGAACAGTCTTCCTAACATTGTACAGGAAGCAGACACACTCTGTCAGTTTAAATCTAGACTAAATACACATCTCTTTACTATGGCATACACATAAAACACTTTTTCAATTAAATGATTGTTAGGCTGCATTAACTAGGTCAGCCGGAACCGGGAACACTTCCCATAACACCTGATGTACTCGTTACATCATCAGAAGAATGGCATCTACGCTAATGTTAGTTTCTCTGTTTTATCCCGAGGTTTACTGCAGTCAGCCGGTTCCGGGCCGTATCCAGTTCAGATGACGGACCTGCGCCCAGACATGACCAACGCATGACCATGAAGTGTCTGCAGAGACCGTGTCAATTAGACTGAAATTGCCTCGTCGACACGGCATCCCCAATAAACCCGTCTCCGGCGTGATGGCTCCGGTTGTTCGAATATTACAATTTAATAATTGTTAAATCGATATGTCATCCTCAATAAACCCGTCTCCGGTGTGTTGCCTCCGATCCTTCGAATATTGCACTTTAATAATTATTTAATCAACACATCATCCTCAATAAACCTGTCTCCGGCGTGCTGCTTCTGATCTTTTGAATAATCAGATCTATTATGACCTCTGACCTGTAAAGTTGCCAGAATAATAATCATACGCTGCTTGTTAATTGGCCAGAGGAGAACTGGCACCCCGACTGAGCCTGGTTTCTCCCAAGGTTTATTTTTCTCCATTAGGTCACCTGATGGGGTTTTGGTTTCCTTGCCACTGTTGCCTCTGGCTTGGCTTGCTCAGTTGGGGACACTAAATTCAAAATCCCAAGTCTCCCGGAAGTTCCGGGAGTCTCCCGCATATTGATAGCGGCTCCCTGATGCCCGTGAATTATTTAAAATCTCCCGGAATCAAGAGCGCGCATGCGAGACAGAGAGACTGTGCTCCAAACCGTAGCGCGCGCTCACACGGCAGAGAGGGAGGGGGAGCAAGAGACCTAGCGTGTGTGTGCTAGTGTGCGTGTGTGCCTCATGAAGCGTCCTGATTGGCCTGTATCGGCAAGTCAACCAATCAATTGTCAGTGTGGGCGGGCTTTTATCTCTTTTCCCGAACCAAATTAATCAGTTCAGTGTAACTGTTATCTAGAAACAGGAGCGCCATGGCAGAGGGAGAGTACCCCAAAAAACGAAAATATAAGACCTCACACTTTACGCCAGACTACACGAAAGTGTACCCATGTCCTATAAGTGTTAAAAAGAATGACAATCTTGCACGCTGTACAGTTTGTAACAGTGACTTCAGCATTGCCCATGGCGGGTTAAATTATTGTAAAAGACTGATTGATGAGGTGAGTTCAACCAAATATTTTTCAGGCCGACTAGTTGTCAAGGCTACATGAAAACAACAAACTCCTTAGACCTGTTTAAAGTTGCAATGGAATATAGATAAAATAATTTTACATAAATAGTATAAGCAGCTTATTTAAATAGTAAAATTGATCTACATATTTAAACATAATTAAAGCTGCTGTCCGTAACTCTTTTTTGTTCAAGATTTACAAAAATTATATAATGGGAATGTACAACATGAATCCATTTTCCAAACCGTGTTTTTGTCTTACCCTGAATCATTATGGTACACTTATAATAAGTGTTTATTTTGGGACTATTTCAGGCCAGACTGGTCGGAACCGCTGCGGAGGAGCACAGTCCCTGTGTGACTCGCCATAGACATAAACAGAGAGAAATAGCTCCGGCTGCAATTTTCTTCCGCATGACGCATGCAGTTTTGTTTATTAACCGCTAGAGCACAAAAAGTTACAGACTTCAGCGTTAATAAATAATTGCATAGGCCTATAGAAATTATATATTATGCTTTTATATCCTTTAGGGACCACAACATGTTAGGGAGACTTAGCGCAGGAAAGGCTGCTCCAATATATCTCAGTTCTTCAATTCAGATAGGCAAAGTCTCACTGAGAACGTGACTACAGCTGAAGTGTATTTCACATCTTTCATTGTGGAACATAACCTGCCATTCCATGTGTGTAGGCACACAGGCAAGTTATTTAGGAAAATGTTTCCAGACTCTGAGATTGCAAAAAATTATGCCTGGTCTTCCACTAAGACGGAAGCTAGGATGAACCTGGCACTGGAACCTGAATGTTCAGAGGATTTGTACAAATTAATCCAGACAGAAAAAAGGCCATACAGTATTATGGTTGATGAAAGCAATGACATCATGTGTGAGAAGGAGTGTGCCATTTTAGTCAGGTACTACAGTGAAGCACCGGATGAGGTGACAGTTGGATTTGTAGAGATGCCAGTGTGCAATGATGCCAAAGCTGCCAACATATTCAACTGCATTGCATCATCCATGCATGAAAAAGACCCTGAATGGTCTAATTGCGTAGGATTCAGCAGTGACAACTGCAATGTCATGATTGGTAAAAACAACGGTCTTATCAAGAGTGAAAGCACAGGCACCTTATATATATATATTGTTGGCTGTCCAAGTCACTTGGTTAACATATGTGCCAAAACTGCTGCTAAAGAGCTCTCAATGTCACCTGAGGAATTGCTAATTGACATCTACTACTACATTGAGAAAAGTTCAAAAAGAAGAGAAGACCTTAAGCAGTTTCAGGACTTTTGCAATGTAGCCCAGCAGAGAGTACAAAAGCACTGTCCAACATGTTGGCTTTCTTTGGGAAAAGGTTTGGACCATCTGCTCAACCAATGGCCAGCCTTTAGTTCTTATTTTGAATCACACAGTGAGAATCAGAAGTCCTGTGACATTCAGAAGATGTTAACAGACCCCACTATGAAACTCTACACTTGTTTTCTCCAAAATTTCACACAGTGCTTTGAGAAATGTAATTAGATTTTTCAAAACAAGAAACCAGTTCTTTTCAAGTTAAATGACAGTGTGGAAGAACTGTGGAAGAAGCAAGCAGATTTATTGTGCCAAAGGTATTGAGAGAACTGAAATTGCAGGAGATAGATGTGAGCAACCCTGAAATTCACTGTCCAGATGAAGGAAGGTTCTTGACGAGGAGGCATTTGCTAAGTGAGGAAGCACTCTCCACTCACAAGATGAAGCAATTCTTCAAAGATGCCAGAGCATTCTATGTCAGGAGCTTTCAAAAAGTAAAGGAAAAGTTCCCAATGAGAGACCAAATCTTGACAAATCTGTCAGTGGTCAATCCAGAGAACCAAGATGATGTGAAACCAGAGCAAATTTTGACTTTGGCAGAGAGATTTCCAAATGTGATGAAGGCAGATGCCAGAGAAAAACTCCATTTAGAAATCCTGGATTATGTCCCAACTAACCTGGAAGCACACCAAATTACAAGAATTTACCAGTCGATGAGTTCTGGGGGAAGCTGTTCAGAGTAAGATCTGTGAGCTCAGGGCAGTTGAGATTCAGGGAGATCTGTCAGCTGATGAAGGTGCTACTGGTGCTGCCAAATTCTAACTGTGATGTGGAAAGGGCATTCAGCATTGTGCGTCACATCAAGACAGAATTTAGAAGTCAGATGTCTCACCAAACACTTGTGAATCTGATGTCCTGCAAGATAAACAAATTCATTAACACAGAGTGCTATGAGGTTGAGGTTTCTGGAAAGTTGCTCAAATCTGCGAAGCAAGCAGCAACAAAGTACAACGAAAGCTTGCAACAAAAGTAAAAGGCATAGGATGTAGGACATAGACCTAGGCCTACATGTAGGCTACGGGGGGCTCGGATACCTCCCTGAAATGACTTTTTGCAGGTTGGGATGTCTGTAAATTTCACAAATTTTTTCTTAATTTTTTCAAGTAAATATCCAAATAAATCTAATTATTAAACTAAATTAACCATATAAACTAAATTACTGATCTAATTACTGATCTAAAGCCCACACTGTCACTATATGAAAATTTAACTGATGACATCACCGTTTTCTCCGGAATGGCTATACAGCTGAATAAAATTCTGTTGCATTATTTTGCTGTTTAACACTGTAAAGCTGCTTTGAAACAATCTGCATTGTTAAAAGCGCTATATACATAAAGTTGACTTGACTTGACTTGATAGGAATCTGGTCTGTGCCCAAAGAAGCACACAGCCTGTACAGGGGAAGAGAGCGCAAACCTCCTTGACGATTGAGGGATGATATTACTGTCATGTTGTCTGTCCTGACTAACACATGACACCCCTTCAAATGAGGCGAAAACTGTTTGAGTGCTAGAAACACTGCTAGCAACTCCAAACAATTTATGTGCCACCCACAATGCACTTTGCTCCAGACCCCGAAAATTGGGTGACCCTGATAGACTGCCCCCCAGCCTGTAAGGGATACATCCGTTGTAATCGTGTGAACTCCCTTGTGGAGCAGCGGGAGCTTCATCCACGGATGCAGAGTATGATAACCTCTGCATGTGACCAGGGGGTGGCAATGGGGGGAGACACCTAGGCTCTTCATCCACCACTGATATGGCCTCATGTGGAGCAGGCCCAACTGAACCACAGGGGACGCTGCTGCCATAAGGCCCATCAGTCTGAGACAAAGACCGACGTGGATCAAGCAGCCTGTCTTGAACTGGCTCAGACAACCTTGTAGTGACTGCACACGTGCAGGAGACAACCGTGCCCGCATCACGCCAGAATTCAGATCCACACCCAGAAAAGAAGTCTGCTAGCTGGGAATTAAGACACTCTTTTGATGGTTTATGCGTAAACCTAGGTTCTTCAAATGGCAAAGAGTCAAATCTCAATGAGCTACTGCCAATTCCTGGAACTGGGCTAAAATCAGCCAATCGTCCAGGTAATTTAATATTCGGACTCCCAGAAGCCGCAGTGGGGTCAGAACAGTGTCCATGCATTTTGTGAATGCTCGGGGAGCCAAGGATAGTCTGAATGGAAGGACACTGTATTGGTAAGCTTTGCCCTCAAAAGCGAACCTGAGGAACTTCCTGTGTCTCTTGACAATCTGGATGTGAAAATATGCATCCTTTAGATCGATAGTTAAGAACCAATCTCCAGTTCGAACCTGAGAACCTGAGACTTCAGCGTCAGCATCCTGAATTTGCTCACTCTGAGTGCAAGATTTAAGCGACGCAAGTCTAGAATCGGACGTAGTCCACCATCTTTTTTGGGCACCACAAAATAACGGCTGTAAAAACCTGCCTCTGCCTGGGTGGGTGGAATCTCTTCTATAGCACCCTTCTCTAGCAAAGATACGATCTCTTGTCTCAAGGCCTGAGCTTCCCAAGGACGCACCGCCGTGGGAAGAACACAGCTGGAAAGGGGTGGGCCCTTGCGGAACTGGATGGTGTAGTCATGGCGAATAGTATGCAACACCCATTGCAAGATCACGGGCAGGCGTTGCAACGCGGCCCAGTAATCTGCTAGGGGCTTTAACCATTCTGTTTTTGGTGCCTGGTGAAAAGTGGGCACCAGTGCGACTTCTGATTGTAGAGAGCCTCTGGCGTCTGCAGAAACAGGAAGCACATGTGTATCTGGAACATTCTCTAACACAGAGTGGTCTGACTGTATAGAGCCCTGAAGCACACGAGTGACAGAGATGTCTAGTACAGGAAGTTGTCCCACTGCCTGTTCGGGCTGACCCCCCATCCCGGTGCTGGGGGTTTTTTAACGCTGTCATAAACGGGCCACACGTGTGTGACCCTAAGGCTTTTTCTTTAACTCCGAGGCCTGGAGCACGCAGAGTGTTTGGTATGATGCTCGTCGATGAGGCCCGACCTATAACTGCCCGAAGCGCTGTTAGCGGCGGAACCGTGAAGGCCTGAGCCCAGAGGCCACAATGAAAGAGGCAAATACGCTTGCGCGGTTCGTCCAAACTCTCCAATGGAGGGCCTGGCCTCCGAGGACGAGTGAGTGTTTCAGGAACTACTCTTATACACCTTTTCCACCAAGGCAGTGCTAGAGTTAGTTCAGAGCCAGAGCTAGTCCCAGTTATTAGTTGGTTCAAAAGAGGAGCCTTCTAAGAACCGTTTGCTTTTCCACATGCTGAGAGCCACAACAGAGCCAGTCTTACGTCACTGTATACGTCTCATCTCTCTCAGCAACGCTAGCGAGGCAGCGGCAGTGTTGCCGAGTCCGGCTACTTCATCCCTGTTGCCGCGGGCTGTTTTTCATGTCCACGGGTTGAAGCGACCCCAATTATGTGATATTTAGCCCCGGAAATGCAAATTTTAGTAGGCAACCATGCCAAAAAAACACATATTTTACCCCCAAATGTGATTTTTACCGGGGAAGCCCCCCTGAAACGCGATTGGGCTCGTTTTGAGTAGCAATTGGGCGGGTTTTGTTGTGAAAACCTGGCAACCCTGGGCAGCGGAAACACACACACACCAGGCTGGTTCGAGATGCATCGGCATTGCGCAGACGATCCACGTAGGATATTAAAAAAAACATGAGTGAATCAAAAGCATAAGGAGTCGTGTGCTCTCGCTGGACTCGTTATCATACGGCGATCGGTCTCTGCACAGCGCCGCTGAGAACAAGCCTTCCCTCAACAAACGTTGCGTTTCCATTGATTCACACGGCTTTACGATCCTACATCGGCATCAAAACACAACGAAAACACAGCGAATCCAACGCATTCATGCAGTTCGGCGTAATTTGTATAGACAGAGATTACAAACGAGCAGCAGCTGTTAGTTAGCTGCTATTTCAACAATGGCGGATCTCAGGTTTGTGTTGGTCTTGTTGACTCCGCCCCCAGCGCCTGACGTAATCGGTTCTTACTTCTAGCCCTGTTCAAGCCCAGCAATGTTTTGGTGCTACTTAAGAACCACTTTTCCTGGCTCGGAGCTGGGGCTTTGGGTGTGGAAACACAAAGAACCGATTTGAAACTAGGCTCTGGCTCCGATCTAGCTCTAGCTCTGCCTTGGTGGAAAAGGGGTATTAGGAACCTGAGAACGAGGGGCCTTGGCTGTCGAAATCCATAGGCACAGGTTCATTTCGCTGGGCCTCACGGGGGCGCTGAAAGGAGGATGAGCGTGAATGAGCTGGAAGCGGTTGTCGCTCGAATTCCCTGGATCTGCGCGGGATGAGTTGGCAAAACGCGGCGGACTGTTGTTTTGTCGCTCTAAATTTTTCGACCACCGTAGTTATGGACTCCCCAAATAAGCCGTCATTGGAAATGGGGGCATCCAGTAAGAAGGACTTCTCTCTTTCTTTAATCTCAGTGAGATTAAGCCAAAGATGGCGCTCGACTGACACCCTTCCTGCCATGGACCTGCCCACTGCAGCGGCCAATTCAGTCGCTCGCCTGAGCTCTTTAACAGCCTCAGGGGTCAATCCTTCTTCTTCATCCAGTTCCTTAAGTAGGTCCGCTTGATATGCTTGAAGCACAGCCATAGAATGAAGGGTGGCTGCTGCTTGCCCAGATGCCATGTAGGATTTCCCTACTAAGGATGAAGTAATCCTGCATGGTTTGGAAGGCAGCAGTGGGCGAGACTTTTTAAGAAAACCTCTCGAATTGAAAAGTAGCTAATTAAGTGCACATTCAACATCTGCGTTTTTTTATATTTTTATATTGTAATAAGTTCACAGTTACTCTCCAAATGAATGTAGAAACAACTTAAAGACAGTATATTTGAAATATTTTTTGTAATGGCATCTTTTTATGTAGGCTAGTATCACTGATACTAAAACTGCTACTGATGTCTCAGAATTTTTTTTCTTTTTTAACATTAATGATAGACATTCAACATTACAGTATAAATAAAAGCTATATCAATTCCAAGTGAACTTAAAACCATATTCACATCATTATTATAAATGTCTGGGGGTCATTTGGACCATTTCAAACTTGTGTGGGAAAAGGTTACACAAACGAGGCTTTGTTACAGTATTATTATTTCTACATTATTTTCTGAATTCTACAGTTTGTCTTGGGCAGTGATGCCAGTAACGCGTTACTTAGCGTTACTTAGCGTTACTCTAATCTGACTACTTTTTTCCAGTAACGAGTAATCTAACGCGTTACTATTTCCAAACCAGTAATCAGATTAAAGTAACTTATCCAAGTCACTGTGCGTTACTATTTTGTCATTTTCCTTACTAAAAATATATATTTTTGCTTTCTTGTTGAGTCTCAGCAGGGGTTTTCCTGCATAGACCATAGAGGAGAATTACGAGGCGACCGCTCCGTCTGTCCAAAAAACTCAAGACAGGCAGTCACTTGCTCAGATTAGGCATGTCGTGATAATTAAATAATCATCAGAAATATATATTGTCACATTATCCTTCAGCAATCATTATTCACATATTATTATTTGCTAGCAGCCTACAAAGTAATCTAAAGCCATTCCATAGCTGAATGTCTTTCCTCCGCTGCTCTGTCATTCTCCGTTCGGCAAAACTGCGCGTCGCGTTCGGTTACAGCCAGCAGCACGGTAAAGCTCACTCCATATGATATATTCCCGTTATAATACTTGATATGTTTATAAAATAATTTATCTTGCTGGAGTTTATCTAGCGGTTTCTGAAAGATGTTGTGCTCGAGCTACCCAGGTGACAACACAAGGGCTATTAATTAGCATCACACGCACAATAACCGGAATTTAAAACTGTGAAGAAACAAATAATCAGTGAATGTTTGGACCGATATAGGCTACATAGTAGACTAGGATTTGTGGGCTCAACAACACTCATCTTCTCTTTATGCCGTGAACTCTTCAATGTGCACTCACGCTGCACTGCGCCCTCTGATTCCATGTTGCTTTAAGCGCATCATTCTGCACACGGGATGCGCATAAGCGCTTTGTTGCCGCTCTGTTTTGAAGCGTTTCATATATTTTCATAGTTTTGTGCACTTAAAGATTATTAAAAAATATATTGTTCTCACGTATCGATCATATAATTGTTGTCCCTTTACAGAGCTGCACATCAGGTTTACAATAAACCATAAATCTTGAAATTTTATATTATTTGTGTAGGCCCATATAATTATTTACATTCATATATAAATATAAATTAAAAAATTAAATATAAATTGTTTTTCATAAATGTATTTAATAAGAACACAAAGTAATTTGTACCTTTTCATTAACATGTTTAGATTTTATAAAATTAGTCAAATATTTTTTTTGGAGATACAATTTCAGGAGATACATTGTTGACGTTACTATTAAAAATGCACTTCCAATAAAGTGTTGGCAAAAACGGTTGTCATTTTTATGTTGAGGCTGCAGAGGTGTTGTCGGCAACTGATGAATGTAACTAATAAAGTAACTTGTAATCTAACTTAGTTACTTTTAAAATCAAGTAATCTGTAAAGTAACTTAGTTACTTTTAAAATCAAGTAATCTGTAAAGTAACTAAGTTACTTTTTCAAAGTAACTGTGGCAACACTGGTCTTGGGTTAGTTTAATAATATAGCCTACGCATCATTGATAACCCCTTGTTATAAATAAAAAAAGGGGAAATTATTAGTAATTCTCTCTGGCCTGATTAGCTAAGCCCTCTAAAAACACAAAACAAGCAGGGCCGTAACCACCACACAATTTGAAGGGGACTGCCCCAGTATGTAATGTAACTTTTTTTAAACAAACATTATATCACAAGCTTTATTAATGTTTTTACTGTAAAGTTGTGCAGTTTAAGGGGGATTTATGGTATTTTTGTATTATTTATTTGTCTCAATTTGTAATAATTTAAATAAATACATTTATATAAAATGGCAACATTTTATGTAAAATCCACTTTTAAAAAAGATCTACATTTCTCATTTTTATTCATGATGATAACGTGAACATGTGCTTTGGTTTAGTGGAGAATTGCTGCCATCTACTGGAAAACAAACACTTTTAAAATGAAAATAATACAAATTTTTACCTACAGCCATTATATGACTTAAAGGGGGGGTGAAATGCTGTTTCATGCATACTGATCTTTTTGCACTGTTAAAGACTTGGATTCCCATGCTAAACATGGACACAGTTTCAAAAGCTAAGGTGGACGTTTGATGGGAGTATTTCTTTGCCAAAATTAGTACTTCCTGTTAGTCATAAGTTTCGGAAAGTTTTTTTCGATCATGGGTCCGCTTGACGTCAACAGGGCGGAATTTCCTTGTATGGGCCGTACGGACAATTCTAACGGAAGAGCGCGCGCGCGAGAGAGAGAGCGTGAAAGCAATAGGCTACGCCCATCAAAGCGCTGGCTCGTAGCCAAATAACCCCGCGTTGAGGCAAAAGTGGATGGAATTTGCTTTTCCGGATTTTCAAATCGCCTAATACTGAAGGATGGAGCGGTCCCAACGATAAAGGTCCCAACGTTGGAACCGCAGGCAGTGAGTAAGACTGCTTCAAATGTCTGTTTTTGCCTATGCCCATCAAGTAGCCCAAACATGACCACGTATTGATCAATGGAGCATGCGATGTATAGTGTGTACATTTGTTTAGCTGGCCACTATATGTGTATGTTTGTGTATTGTAAAAGCACTCCAAACAACAATACATAAAGAATGGGGAAATATGTTGAACTAAATAAGCGCGCTTCTTCATTCAAATGCGCTACTATTCCATGTCTTTCTATGTAAACACTAGCCTGACGCGCAAAACCAGTCCGCTTACTACAAATCATGTCTACAAAAACCACGCGTAAACACACACACACACACACACACACACACACACACACACACACACACACACACACACACACACACACACACACACACACACACACACACACACACACACACACACACACACACACACACGATATAATTAAAGTATAAATGTGTAAATAACACAAGCCGCTAAGCATATTATATAGTTAGTGTAACTTATACCACATAGAGATGTCCTGCTCTAGTCGTTTTTGCTGCTGCTCCTGTTCAACTTCAGCCTCTGGGTCTGATTCCGGATCATAGATGTATGGCTGTATCTGATTAAAAGCCATTTTTTATGTTGAATAAAGTTTTTTCCCGCTTTTAGGGATGACGCAGCTTTCAGACGCACTCAACACAGTAACAGCGGCGCGCGTTCGACATTCTTTAGCTCCGCCCACACGATACGCCCCCAGCCGCACGGCTTTTTTCCAAGTAGGACTCGCAAGACTCGGAACAGCGCATCTTCCTTTTATAATTATAATAAAAATAAAGACTTTTCGGAGATATGCAGGATGCAATGCTACTCTATAGGTACTCAAGATTGACATGAGACTGACTGAAACTGAGTGCCCCCCCCCCCTTTAATAATAAAAAAAAATTATTTATGTTTAGACATTTCTAAAATCATTATTATAACAATAAAAACGACAACAAGATATGATAGAAATGTGAGATATAAGTAGCTAAACATTTAATATTTGACAACTGTTTATGATAGATGTATTCAACGACCACAGTAATAATACAGGGATGTAAACTGTTCATATTTTTTTATAGAATTTTGCCTTCTTTTATTAAAATATGTTATAAGACACGTTTTGCACTTTTGACATATTAGTGAATAGTGAATGTGTGCATATTTAAAATAATATACTATATGCAAAGAGTTTAGCCTAAATTGATTACCTCACAGCTAGGCTACAATTAGACTAGAACTTATTTTACAGTTCTTATCTTTTCTTTATTCCCTTAAATCCCTTTTAATCCTTATTTTATTTTTCAGGTATCTACTACATGCTTGTCCATTTCCAGTTTTGACCAGCATGGGTCGCCATTTGTGTGTGTTTTGTGCATATCTCGCTTTTATTTCTGGATTACAGTGTGCGTTTCTGGATCTGTTACTGTTTTCACACGATATTAGGCCTATATCATATCGCCCTAATTCCTTAATGTTAAATATTAAGGGATAACAGATTATGGCTCGTAATGCAGCTTTGAAATGATATGTATTTGAAAGCGCTTTAGCCTACAGTACTGAAATGTTTTACTGGACTTAAATGGAACAAGTATATTCCTTCTACTGAGAGAAGCTGAACAATGAAGCATTTCCAGACGTGTTTCATACATTATGGTGTGAGCACATAAGCGGTTCAGAAAATATTAATCTGTAATATATCTGTTATAAATAATAAATATGTAAAGATACATTTTGGTCATGTTGTTTATGTCCACTGAGTTTTACTTTTACTTTCACTTCTTGTTTCCAAGCTGGTAAACTGAAAATGTCGCGTCATTTAAGATAATCGTTTTCCACGCAGGCTGTGAGAGCGGCTATAGCAGTCCATAACACAGCAAGAGTTGACCATTCTCATGTGTTTTTAACTGTATAAAACAAGTTTTGTCGTCTACCTCCACTACTACTCATTCTAATGTAGTGTCTGAGCCCTAAAGTCCAAGAATGCATTGCGTTGCTGACGTCGCGTTCCCGTTAGTTGGAGCTATAGTTGGAGTTGCGCATACACACCCACAGCCTTTTATCAGTATTATTCACTTGCGCGTCAGGATGATCATAGATGATGTTGACGCTCTGAAATCCTGGCTGGCTAAACTTCTTGAACCCATGTAAGTTATGAACAGTGACATTTTAAGCAGTGAAACTAACCTGCGCTGCTATGCTAACACATCAGCCGGGGTTCAAATCACTTATCCGCGCTGCAAACAGATATCGTTTCCTTTGATTTTGTTTTGTTTTGTGTGTGACAGTTCACTTGTGTATGTTTATTTATAAGCTCCTTGTGTGCAGAAGTCTAAAACACATCCTAGTTTGAACCTAAGCTAAGCTAAGAGGGTTTTGCTGGTCATCAAAACAGCCTGATAGTTTTCATAGACTGTGCCAAAACAGGACCAGGCACGAGTTATTTTAGTTTTAGAGCCTTGGCATGAATGATCAGCTGGAAGACAGTCAGTATGAGTTTGCTTGGTGGTTCTTGTTTTAGCTTCCAATGTGTCATGTACAGTGTTGGGGAAAGTTACTTTGAAAAGTAATGCATTACAATATTGCGTTACTCCCTTAAAAAGTAACTAATTGAGTTACTTAGTTACTTTTTAAGAAAAGTAACGCTTTACGTTACTTTTGCGTTACTTTTTCTCACCTGGACTGGGCTTGTTTTTGTTTATAACAAAAAAGTTATATTTTTGTGCAAAGGTAAAGACCTCTTCATACCAAAATTGAAATAATAAGCCCCAGGCTGAGGTAAAAATGCAAATTCACGCATGAACACTAGAGGGCGCAGCTCTGGATAATGTAGAATAGGATGCAGGAGAAAAAAGTTTTACCAATAAAAACAAAAAATCTAGTAATTTTCATCATCAAAGGTCAGCAGCAAGACATTGGTAAATTAAATATAAAGGTAGATTGTGCATAAAAATAGTTGTTTCATTTGACATTTAATTATTTGAGGTTTGCATAGTACTCTGATTTTGCATTTGACTGATTTTATTCATTTTGAGGAGTACAGCATCTTTTTGTCTGGAACTGCAATAACCATCATGTTTACACACAACGCCTCTGCACTTATTTTATCTCATCATGGGGGCAGGAGAGCTGTCAGTCAAATTAATGTGAAAAAGTAACTTGCGTTACTTTTAAAAAAAAAAAGTAACTCCGATATTTTGTTGTAAATTTGAAAAGTAATGCGTTACTTTACTAGTTACTTGGAAGTAAAAGTAATATTATTACGTAACTCAAGTTACTTGTAATGCATTACCCCCAACACTGGTCATGTATTTGATCTCAGTGCATCTTAGTAGATCAGCTAGTAAACAACGCTGTTGTTGTGTATTGACCTGCATGAATGTGCTTGACCTTTGGATTAAATAGAAGGCTTGCATTTACACAAATGAACCTGAGCTCTTTTACAGATGTGATGTTGACCCATCTGCACTGGCGAACTATGTTGTGGCTTTAGTAAAGAAGCATAGACCAGAGAAAGAACTCCGAGCATTGTGTGCGGATCAGTTGGACGTGTTTCTTCAGAAAGGTATCAACTAAAAGTCTTCACATCCCTGATATTCTGTGTAAATACCCATGCAAATATTAGTGAATTCAGACCCTTTCTTACATTCACTGAATCGGTTATTTGTTCTGCTGGTTTCACAGAGACTACAGGGTTTGTTGATACACTCTTTGAATGTCTAACCACCAAAAATTATTTGGGAAATCCAGCTGCTAAAGAAGAAATTAAAATCCCAGTGCAGAAGCTTGAGGAGAAGGAAGAGGTAAAACTTATTTTTTTATGTCACAGCAAAAAAAAAGTGAACATGAGTGAGGGTAATTTCTTTCTTTCTTACTATTAAAACTTTAAAATGTGTTATCCCTATTATGGATTTAAATCTGAAAGTGCACCATATATAAAGTTATTGTCTCTCAAAAGCAAGAGTTGACTCTGAGTTGATTGAAAAAATTGTTTTAAAATGAATCCCAAACGGTTTCGTTGTGACGTCACGAAACATTAGCATATTCAGCGCATTTTCAGCCTTGCTTGGCATTTTGATACAATTCCCACCTGATTGAATTTGGCAATTAATTTGTCTGTGACGCGTTACACTGAACGAATGGCGACAGACAGCAAGATCAATCAGATTACAGCACGTCACTACTCACACTTTCTTACTCCGATTCTGCATGAAGTGCCATAAACTACATTGTAGGGATGGCTCAATAACACAATTTTGGCTTCGGTACGGTACCACAATCTAATACCGAAGTACCGATATTAAATCGATACCATACAGGGTCGGAATTTTGGGGCGGATATTGTGCCTAATTTTACTCGCTCTCGCAAGTTTGGGGTTTCTAAAGCTGGAAATTAATGCAAAGGTATATTATTAAAAGAATCAACAAAGATTATCACATCAAATCAGTCATTTGAAAATTTTCTTGTGAGAAGTAATTTCAGCAATACTCCCTTCCCTAGCTCTCAAAATGAGCAAATTGAATTCTGGCTTGAAAAGACATCGCACATGCACTATAAAAGTAATCTGCGCGCTCAGATTTAACACTTTTGTTTTTGTTTCGGGGGAGCTGACAGAAATCACTGCCCACGTCTTTTTAAACCTTGCCAATTACAAGCGATTGCATGTTCAAAAGAGCTAAAGAGCTTGCACATTCCAAATTAAGTTGTTTTTCCTTAGTCAAATACACACAATTTATTTAAAAAATGTCCATCTTTAGTGGTCACATAAACACAGTCTTGAGCGAATGTAAATAGTGCAATAGTAGCCTATGCATTCAAATATTATGAATTCTAAACGAATGCTGGAGATTTCATTTTATTTAAACAATACGATCTTATGTATGTGCGTTGATCGGTGTTAAATGAAAATAAATGTCTAAATTAGATTGATTTATTCACTCACCTGTCGATGTCTTGTACAAGTCAGGATGGGCAAGTGACTGATGCTTGGCAAGCTTTGATGGTTCTTCATCAGTTTTATAAGCAAAGTTCCAAATTTCACTTATACTCTCTTTATTAATTCGTTTTGGGCGTTTTGAGTGAGATCAGGGTTGCCAGGTTTTCACAACAAAACTAGGCCAAAACAACCTCAATCTCGTTTCAGGGGGGGTTCTCGCGTTTTTTGGGGGTAAAATATGCGTTTTTTTTGGCAGGGTTGCCTGCTAAAATTCGCATTCCCGGGGCTAAATAGCACATAATTGGTGTCGCTACAGTCCACGGCAACAGTGTTGAAGTAGCCCAGTTTTGCCGCGGACTTGGCAACACTGAGTGAGATTCAACTGCTATATTCATTTTGTTCTATGTTGCAACATTTGCCAGTTTTGCGTCAGTTTGGGTAGCGCACTGCCACCTAGCGGTGAACTTCGGAACAGCAGCATATACCGAAATGCGCAAAATCATGATATCGTACCGTTTGAAATAAAATATATACAGGTATTTTCCCAGTACCGGTATACCGCGCATCCCTAATATAAAGTTATTCTCTTTCAAAAGTAAGAATCTTTGTCTGAGCTTTTAAAATGAATCCCAAGCCGTTGTGACGTCAAGACGAAACATTAGCATATTGCCCACATTTTCAGCCTCGCTTGGCATTTTGATACAATTCCCACACTTGCACCTAAATAAATATTTTTTTTCTGTGACGCGTTATACTGAACTAACAAATGGCGACAGACAGCAAGATGAATCAGATTACAGCACGTCACTACTCACACTTTCTTACTCCGATGCCATAAACTACATTGACACTTACACACAAAAAACATAAACTCAGTATTAGGGGTGTGCCATATCATACCGTCCACAATAATACCGGTATACATTTTTACATGATAAAAAAGTGTCATATCACGATATCAATGATATAGAGACAGAGCGACACGCGTCATAATCTAAAGACCATGCCCACCGGGGGGGAAAACAATCGAACCGTCTCCATTGACTTTGCATTGCGTGAGGCTGCCTCCTTGTCATTTTTGACTTATAACAAAAAACAGAACAATGTCTAAAAGCTGATATGTGACAAGGTGTACAGCAAACAAGCTAAAAACCCCAGAAGTTTTTATAAGCTGTTGACCCAAAAAAACGAGCTTATAAGGACACAAAAGTGGATACAGGCCATTGAGACAGAGCAGGACACTGAGAACTACACCCACTGGAGGGGAACGTAATCAGAGACAGGAAATATAATGTATAAAACTGACATTTGGATATTTGACTTAACAGTGACGAAATGTTTACTGCACACTTTACGGCATACTGAGTGTCAGGATCCCAAAACTGACCCATTCTTCCTGCTGATGCTTCACGTCTTATTGCCTGTCTCCACTTTTGTCTCCTTAAACGCTCGTTTTTTTTGGGTTGACAGTAGGGCTGAAACGATTAGTCGACATTGTCGACGATGTCGACAATAAAAAATTGTCAACAAATATCTTTGTTGTCGAGTAGTCGTTTGATCTTGTGTGACCTAATGTAAGGGCCTGCAATATCGCGATTTGACCCGATTTGGTGTACCGCGGGTATTAACTAGGGATGCCACAATTCTCAATATAATATTGAACCGTTCGGTACGGCATTCACGGTTTTGCATTTAATTAATTATTTTTCTACAAATTCTATAATTTGCCTCCATCCCAATAATGAACAACGCGACATACATTCACATCACACGTTAGTGGTGGAGTTATACTCACGGAACACTATAGTTATTCACAATCACCAAAGTTCATTATTTGCATGCGTTTTAAAGTCTTGCAGGTTAAACATTTCATTCGCGTGCTTATGCACTGTTTTAACATGCGCTTTTCTGAGCGCACCTGTCAATCACGTGATTACTGGACTAAGTAGTCGTCTTACTGCGCTAATACGGTCAAATACACACAAGGTTAACATAAATATAGTCAGTTATGTCTAAAGTGAAAGTAAAATTGCGTGTGTCTGTATATTAGATGCACGCAGGTCTTAAAGGGACAGTTCACTTCTAAAATTGTAATTATTTACTCACTCTAATATTGTTCCAAACCTGTATTCATTTCTCGATGACAGAATTTTCTTTTGAGCGAACTATCCCTTTAATGTTAATACAACAACAAAAGACAAAGAGAAAATCACACTGCTCTTGGCTGAAAAACTAATACATAGCTTTAATAAAAATCAATGTATATTTTATAGTGAAGTCTATGTAGTGTTTTATTTTTACATTTATTCATTCAATTTCATAATTGGATGCTAATGTACAGCTCTGAGCTATCACTGTAAATCTTTATATATTTATTTTATATTAATACACTAGGAATGTGTAGGCTACAAGGGTTTTTTTAAGTAAAGTTTTAAGTTTAAGTAAGGTTTTTCAATTATTTTAAGTAAAATAAAGAAAGAGTATTGCAATAAAACAATTCCTGTTCCTGTCGCTTAAAAATAGAATAGCAAAAAACTGATGTGACAAGCCATCAGAACCGAACCGAACCGAAAACCGTGGGTAAAAACCGAGGTATGTATTGAACCGTGGACTAATTGTATTGTTGCATCCCTAGTATTTACAGATGGCCGCTTGGATCATGTACCTTTCCCGCAACAGCTCACAGCTTCCTCCACTATTTTTAGATGCATTTTGTCCATAAAAACAATCAAAAATACAGCATCAGGGCTATAATTTGGCGCGACTGGTGGAAGCGCACTGTGCACAGAGGACAGACCCGACTAATCGATTATGAGAAACGTTGTCGATGATTTTTAATACCGATTTGATCAACTAGTTGTTGCAGCCCTATCGTTGAGCGAATCCTTTGGGAGTTGTTAAGCAAAAAAGGTAAAAATAAATGCATATTATAAGACAATGGAAGTGTTTTTTGACCTTGCATGCATGTAAACCTGTTGTTAGGGACTCCCAAAACAAAAATAGGAACCTTTAAAATGCCACAAAAGGGGCACTTTAAAATGTTTGGTTAATTCACTTCTTCTTGCTCTGTTTCCGAAGATAATGTTATTTAAATTTGTGTTGCTTTGCCGGTGTTTTCCTATCAAAACAACCTTTTCACATTCAGTTGACGTGCATATATAGTGCATTATACACCTTAGTAATCATGACCGCTTCCTTGTGTAAATGCATAAATAAATAGTGTTAATATTTATGCAATAACATTTGTTTTCAGACTGGTCATGTTGAAGATGATCGGGATAACAGAAGAAGGAAAAGCCCATTAAGGAATCGTTCAGACTTCAATAAATCAAGGTTGGTTTCCAAGAGCCGAGTCTTTTTTTTCCTGTTTTGTGTTGGCGGATTTTCTTCATATAATCTAAACTTTACATATAAAGGTTACAGGTTTTGTTTTGTGTGGGTGTTCGATGTTCTCATTTTATCGACTTTGCTTTTAGTGCACACTGTTTTCTGAAACTACCAAACAATACAATACTGTGGCGATTACGGGGATAGTATCTATACACACACATTGATGAGTCAAACATTATGACCACCTGCCTAATATGCTAATATGGTCCTCCGCGGGCTGCCAAAACCCGCCCCGACCCGCCGAGGTATGAACTCTACAAGAGCCCTGAAGGCGTCCTGTGGTCTCTGGAACCAAGATATTAGCAGCAGATCCTTCAAGTCCTCTAGGTTATCAGGTGGAGCCGCTGTGGATCAAACTTGTTTTTCCAGCACATCCCACAGATGCTCGATTGGATTGAGATCTGGTGAAATTGGAGGCCAAGTCAACACCTTGAACTCTTCATGTTCTTCAAACCGTTCCTAAACAATGTGTGCTGTGTGACGGAGATTCACACTCCCTCCGCCGGGTCATCGTCGTCCCACAGTGACCCTGGTGAATCACGTCCCGAGGTATATAGTGCACACATACACGCTGTCCACATGATGTAAAATAAAACTGTATTCATTGGACCAGGCGCCCTTCTTCCACTGCTCCAAGGTCCACTTCCGACCCTTGCCCATTGTAGGCGCTTTCGGCGGTAGACAGGGGTCATCATAGGCCCTCTGATTGGTCTGCTTGGCCTCATACAGAGTGAGGTGACACATTCCTCCCACAACCATCATGTGTGACTTGTGCCACAGTAGACCTTCTTGGCTTAGACCAGATGGGATAGCCTTCATTGCCCTTGTGCATCGATGAGCCTTGGCCGCCCAATAGCCTGTCGCCGGTTTTTGGTTTGTTGCTAACTCAGTTAGCTGGATTTGATTGTTGACGATTTGGCATGATCTTGGATTGTTTGGTTCTTCGAAGCTCATCCTGGACTTGCTGTCATAGCAACAGGTCCGTAAGCTTAAACCTGCTCGCGAGCGGCTTATTTCATGTAAACAGGATTAGATTGCATCTTGAGGTGATACTTAAAATCTGTCCCAGCCACTGCTACTTTATTACAAGAGTTCATTTCTGAACCAGGGGCAATAATAATAATAAAAAAAAATAGTAATATACAAATTTTAAATTGTATATGTATATAATATTATAATGTTGTGTATAATAGGCCTACTATAGACACCGCCACTTGATTGAGCGATTTATTTGTGATGGAATAATACTAAAAATTACACTTTATAATTTTATTGGAGGTTTACACACATGTTGTACAGTTAATCTAAGCCGTGCATTAATTGAAGTGATGACGTATATTATGGGATGGCTTGATGCAGTGCAGGCAATGCAGAGAATTTGATCTTGACCCTTAAGAAACTTTAATAATGTCACGTTACAAATCTGCTTCAAATTGAATTAAAAATGTAATTACAACATTGAAATAAAAATGTAAAGAGTGTACAAATACTGTATAAAATCGTGAATATAAAAAATTTGTAATCCTGTAAAAAAAAAAAAAACATTTATCATTTATCTATTATAACTTTTATGTTGGTTTGGTGGTTTGGCTGTTTCCTTATAAAGGTCCAGATATTCATGTGGTTTTTTTGTGTAATTTGACAAGTTTTTTGCCAGGTGGCATTTTTAATTATATGATGTCATTACGTTGCTGTCTTGACGCCAGCCAATCGCTGCATTGCTGATCATGGTTTCGAGTATCGATGCATCTGCCCTCTTCAGGGAACACAAGAACGCTCAGTAATCTTAGATCATTTAATCCAGATATTTTAATCCAATCCGCAAATTCGTTTGAAGAACCAAATTAGCCAGAGATCAGTGATCACGATTAAAAGATCTGGGATCTGTCAAATCATCTCAGATGTATTAAGCGAGGTACGGAGAACGGACCCCAGGAGCGACACAAATCTCGCCGTTTTAGAGACACTCTGACCCAGTCGCCTTGCTATAACAATTTGGCCCTTGTCAAAGTCGCTCAGGTCTTTATTCCTCCCATTTCTCCCGCATCCAACACGCTGATTACGAGAACTGATTGTGTGCTTGCCACCTTAATATGTGGCTTGTTAGGAGATGATTCAAAAAAAATCAACGCTTAAAGCATAATGTTTTGCCTCATCAGTACTATCAACAGAATATAATTTGAATCCTCTGTTTTCTATCTGAATATATTTTGAAATATAATTTTTTCCTGTGTTGTCAGCTGAATTTTCATCATTACTCCAGTCTTCAGTGTCACATAATCCTTCAGAAATCATTCATTGCTCCCAAGTAACATTTCTTATTGTTATCGATGTTGAAAACAGTTTAGCAAACTTAAAGGTCCTGTTCTTCGTGATCCCATTTTTCAAACTTTAGTTAGTGTGTAATGTTGCTGTTAGAGCATTTATAATACCTGTAAAATTATAAAGCTCAAAGTTCAATGCCAAGCGAGATATTTTATTTAACAGAAGTTCCCTTTCAAAGCCTACAGCGAACAGCTGGTTAGGACTACATCCTGGTATTTCCTGCTTTAATTACGTCAGTAGAGCAGTAGAACAGACTAAACTCCGCCCACAAGAACACGCGAAAAAGGGGGCGTGGTCTTGTTGCTCCTGCGTGGAGAATAGGAAGTGTTGCGTTCGGTTGCGTTCGTATAGTTTGTTTGTCGCCATGTCGTCGAGACGCTGTTATTTTCATCCCGGAGTCAAGTCACCTTTGTTTGGCTTTCCCAGGGACGCTGTACTTAGAGATCATTGAGCGCATGCATCCCCGTTATGGTGAGAGGCGTGCCCTTTCCGGTAACGTGCGCTCTGCGTGCGCTAAGCTGCTGTCGAATCACAACACGGGAACCGCTGGCCCAATCAGAACTCGTTACGTGTTTCTGAAGGAGGGACTTCATAGAACAGGGAAATCTTTCAAGCCGTTTTGAGGACAGTGAAAACAGCAGTAAACAGATAAGTAAATTGTGTGAAAAATACTGTTTTTTTACACGCGAAACATGAACACATGTTATATTGCACACTGTAAACACAATCAAAGCTTCAAAAAAACACGAAAAACGGGACCTTTAAAGGAACACGCCGGCTTTTTGGGACTTTATCTTATTCACCATATCCCCCAGAGTTAGATAAGTCCATACACACCATTCTCATCTCCGTGCGTGCCATAACTCTCTGACGCACACACTGCTAGCCTAGCTTAGCACAAAGACTGGAGGTAAATGGCTCCAGCTAGCCTACTGCTCAATAAGTGACAAAATAATGCCAACATTTTCTTGTTTACTTGTTGTGATGTGTATAGTGGCATCATGTACTAAGACCGACGGAAAATGAAAAGTTGTGATTCTCTAGGCCATTATGGCTAGGAACTATTCTCTCATTCCTGCGTAATAATCAAGGAACTTTGCTGCCATACCATGGGTGCATCGGCACAATTACACAGCGCCTGAAAATAGTCCCCAGCACTAGGGCTGGGCGATAAAAAAATAACTATATTTATCGCGATAGACACGTAATCGATATCAATAAAAAATACATTCGATAATTTTCTTCGTCAGAAAGAAACAAACCAGAGGTTGCGAAGCAAGTTTGGTTGCATGAACAAAGGCACTCGCTCTCTGGTAACCAAGCAACGTAGGGAGTGACAGGCTAACAGCCAATCAGGTAAGTGTATCATGTTTGGTTGCGCCATATCGTTGTCTCGTGTTGGATTCATTCTACAGTAACAGAACCGGCGTGGAGTGATAAGTGGAAAATGAGTGCCGTAGCGAGCGAGGAAATTGTTTATAAAACACCAGTATGGCAGTTTTTTGGCTTGTATAAGTCTGACTGTAGTCAGACCAATGTCGTCAAGTCAACTTTATTTATATAGCGCTTTTAACAATGCAGATTGTTTCAAAGCAGCTTTACAGTGTTAGACAGCAAAATAATGCAGCATAATTTTATTCAGCTGTATAGCCATTCTGGAGAAAACAGTGATGTCATCAGTTCATTTAAATTATCATACAGTGACAATGTTGGCTTTAGATCAGTAATTAGATCAGTAATTTAGTTTATATGGTAAATTTAGTTTAATAATTACATTTATTTTGATATTTAGTTGAAAAATGTAGAAAAATGTAGTGTTTAGTCGTCTGCAAGACTGTCGTCCCCACCAAGACTGGTAATACCACAAACTTGTTTTACCAGCCTTGTTTTATACTTTCGTCTGGCTCCGCAACGTGAGCCTCCGCTGACAGCGTTCATTTGGGGACGTGATTATACTCGACACGCTCGCCGTTGTGCTATTCTTGACTTTGGCTGAATGCGAAATCGCCCCCTAAACGATGGCGGCGCGAGTAGATCGCGAGGCTCAGCGTCTCTCCAGATTCTGCAATTTTGCGGTATTTTTCTTGTTCATCTCGGGTCTGTTCGTACAGAACAGTTGTGCTTTTACATCGTACACCCCTTGTGAGCTTTTGGATATTGGTTTGCGAATTTCCGACAGTTTTATGGACAATCTTCAACTCCTTCCTGAGATCGCTAGGACGCCCGAGGCGATGCGCTCTGCCCGGCCGGGCGGAAGTGCTAGAAGGCGGCGCTGTGATCGTAAACAAAGGCGGGGTAAGCGTGGAGGTCTAAGAGCTAAGCTAAGGCTAACTCCTTACCGGCTCTCTTTACCCAGCATTTTCCTTGCCAATGTACGATCGCTAGTGAACAAAATGGAGGAGATTCGACTCAGCATTACACACAGTAAGAAACTTTTGAACTGTAACGTCCTAATCTTCACTGAAACCTGGTTAAACAGCGGAATACCGGACACCGCTATTGAGCTAGCGGGACGCCACACACTCCGGGCGGATAGAACACTAGATGGCTCCGGGAAGAGCAGAGGGGGTGGATTGTGCATTTATATTAACAAAGCTTGGTGCACAAACTCTGCTATTGTTGGGAGTCATTGTTCAGCTAACCTGGAGTTTCTCATGGTTAAATGTAGACCGTTTTATCTACCGCGGGAGTTCACCTCCACTATTATCACTGCAGCCTATATTCCCCCGGATGCTGATGCTGATGCCAAGCTTGCTATGAAAGAACTTCACGCAGCCATCAGTAAACAACAGACTGATCACCCGGAAGCTGCGTTTATTGTTGCAGGTGACTTTAATCATTCAAACCTAAAGTCAGTGCTACCCAAGTTTCACCAGCATGTTTCCTGCCACACCAGAGGAAACAAAACCTTAGACCATGTTTACACAAACATGGCTGGCGCTTACGTTGCGACACCCCTCCCCCACCTGGGACAGTCAGACCACCTCTCTTTGTTTCTATCACCCAAATATTCACCCCTCATCAACCGTGTGAAGCCATCAGTAAAGACCATCAAGGTGTGGCCTGCGGGGGCAGACTCCACACTCCAGGAAAGGTTTCTAAACACAGACTGGAGTATGTTTGCTTCTCAAGCCACCAGTGGCGCTCACACGGACATTAACTCATTCACTTCCTCTGTATTGGATCATATCAATTAGGGGTGCACCGATCCGACTTTTTCAGTCCCGATACCGATACCGATGCCTGGGCTTTGTGTATCTGTCGATACCCGATACCGATCCGATATATTGTTGAATTAATAATAAACTGTATATCTTCCACCTTATACCTTCCTTGAAGAGACTAAAGGCACCAGACTTTACTAACTAAACATAACTAAGACAAAATAACAGATGTATGTAAGTGTTGAATTCTTATTTATTTAAAAAACAATTGTGCATTCAAATCTAAAATAGAATGTAATCTAACTTCTTTAAATAAATAAAATGTAGCAGTGGAAACAAAAAACAGTCAAACATACAATAGTAATCTGACAGTTACCAAACATTTTTTACACTACAGATAATTGTTTTGGTATATAATCATATCAATATTAAAAAGTAGCATTACAAATTAACAAATAGTCTAATTTTCTACCATATGCAATTTAATAAAAATTTTCAGCTAGCTAATAACAACTTTGTTCTGGTTTCACCTCACTCCAGATTAAATGATTGTAGGCTAGGCCTATTTATTTTACTACACATTGTCAACAGAAATAAGATGAAATACTGTTGATAATTAAAAATAATTCTTACTACCCACTCTTGCTAAAATGGGTAAGCACACTTGTGTTCTCATTTCAGTTGCGTTCTGAGTAAATTAATAAACTGAGTTCATGAGTTCAGTGTTGGACAGATCAGTTGTTCTGGCCAGTCGTTAAAATGATTCGGTTCAAAGGAGTCATTAGGTCCCGAATCGGACATTAGCAGACGCGTTGTGTGCGAATCCCGTCTGTTAGAACATCGCGAAAGATGTCAACACACAGAAAACACTTCATAACTGGATATAATTTGTCTCCCGCTTATTGAAAGTATGCTTTATGTCAGCTGGTCAGAGAAGAGTCAATGTTTTTTGAGTGCAATTCACACCCAGTGATAATTCAAGGACAAAATTGTCCGAATGTGTCACGTGCAACATGGTTTCGGTCTTCCGAGCTTTTGATTTGGATTAATATGTGAAATATGAGAGCGAACACTGATTATTTTGAAGACCCAGAGAGCGCGCGCGGGGGAGGAGCTCTCAGATCGGTCTCTCTGTCACTCAGTCAGCGCAGCATCTGTTCTACATCACTCGTAAATCACAATAACTCATCAAATTAGGCTTTGGCCGTCAAAAAAATGTCAATGCAGGAAAGACCCTGACTTTGCAGTAATACCCTCGAAACAGCGACGAACTAGTTGGCGTGGCAAGCGTGAAATATCTCCTCCACACAGCCGACTCTCTGGCTCGCTCCCTTCTAGCATGCGACACACGTGAAGCTGACGAATGACGTAGGTTCTGCTGCGAGGGAAAAAAAAACACGTGGATCGGCTTGTGGATCTGTTAATTTTTCCGATCCCGATCCAGCTATTTTGTCAGTATCGCGGCCGATATCCGATCCTAATATCGGATCGGTGCACCCCTAATATCAATACCACCATTGACAGTGTTACAACCCAGAAACAGATCACCACATACCCTAATCAGAAGCCTTGGATGAACAGGGAAGTTCGACTCCTGCTGAAGTCACGCAATACTGCCTTCAGATCAGGTGATGCACAAGCCTACAGTACATCCAGAGCTAACCTGAAGAGGGGCATCAAAAAGGCCAAGCACTGCTACAAGCTAAAGATAGAGGGTCACTTTTCCAACTCTGACCCTCGACGCATGTGGCAGGGCATCCAGGCCATCAGTGACTACAAACCCACCCACTCCACCCCCGCAGCCACTGATGTCAACTTCCTGAACGAGCTAAATTACTTTTATGCTCGTTTTGAAAGAGACAACAGAGAAACTGCCACCAAGCTCAAACCCTCAGCTGACCACCCACCAATCACACTCTCCTCCACAGATGTCTGCAAGGCACTGAGCCGGATCAGCGCACACAAGGCTGCTGGACCAGACACATCCCTGGACGTGTGCTCAGGGCATGTGCGGAGCAGCTCGCTGGGGTTTTTACAGACATTTTCAACCTGTCTCTTGCCCAAGCAGCTGTACCGACATGCTTTAAACGCACTTCCATTGTGCCAGTGCCGAAACACTCTAACCCGAGGTGCCCTAATGACTACCGCCCTGTAGCACTCACACCCATTGTCATGAAGTGCTTTGAGCGGCTGGTCCTGGAACACCTAAAAGACTCTATACCATCCACATTGGACTCACACCAGTTTGCCTACCGCAGCAATAGGAGCACAGAGGATGCGGTTTCCATGGCACTGCACTCTGTGCTCACCCATCTGGACCATAAGAACACGTATGCACGCATGCTGTTTGTTGACTTCAGCTCAGCATTCAACACTGTCATCCCATCCAAGTTAATAGCCAAACTTGGAGACCTGGGCATCAACACTTCAATGTGTAACTGGATTTTGGACTTCCTAACTGACAGACCCCAGAATGTTCGTTCAGGATTCACCTGCTCCACATCCATCACACTCAACACTGGTGTACCACAGGGCTGTGTGCTAAGTCCGTTTCTCTACTCCCTCTTCACCGCCGACTGCAAGCCTGTGTATGGATCTAATTCCATCGTCAAGTTTGCGGACGACACTACGGTGATTGGGCTCATCAGCAACAACGATGAGACTGCCTATAGGGAGGAGATCCAGCACCTGGCCACATGGTGCGCTGATAATAACCTGCTCCTCAACACCACCAAAACGAAGGAGCTCATCGTGGACTTCAGGAAGGAGTCAAGAGGCACACACGGCACCATCCACATCAATGGAATGGCTGTTGAACGTGTCTCCAGTTTCAAGTTCCTGGGGATCCACATCTCGGCGGACATGTCGTGGACGACCAACACCTCCAGCCTGGTCAAAAAGGCTCACCAGCGCCTCTTCTTCCTGAGGACACTGAGGAAGAATCAGCTCTCCTCAGCTATCCTGGTGAACTTCTATCGCTGCGCAATAGAAAGCATCCTGACCAACTGTGTGGCAGTATGGTATGGGAGCTGCTCTGTTGCGGAGCGCAAGGCACTGCAGCGGGTGGTGAAAACTGCCCAGCGCATCACAGGGACTCCACTGCCTGCCATCGAACACATCCAGAGGAAACGCTGTCTGCATCGAGCTCGCAGCATCCTCAAGGACTCCTCTCACCCAGCCCACAGACTGTTTTCTCTCCTGCCCTCCGGCAGGCGTTTCAGGATCCACCGGACCAGGACCAGCAGACTAAAGAACAGTTTTTTCCCCAGAGCTGTCTCTTTATTGAACTCAAACCCCCGTTGATCCACTTCCCTCATAAACTGATAACTCTCCTACCTCACATCTTCCTTCACTTTGTTATTTGCACTACCGACTGTTTATCACAGTAACAACTGTTTACATATGCATCTTGCACTGCCATATCTTAACTGGATTATGCTCATTTGCACTGCCGACTGTATTTATAGTACCAATGTTTACATTTGCATTTTGCACTGTACTTCTAACTGTAATATGCAACCACTTTCCACTGCACTTTACACTTTTTTTTTTTTTTTTTTCTCCGTATAGCTCTGTCCATAATTTATTGCACTACCCTAATCCACTGCTATTCCTCATATTAGCCTAGCATATTATTGTATACCTCTATCTGTAAAATTCTGTTTATAGTAATAGCCATCTGTATATTGTATTCATAGTACATATTCACCTGTAAATTCTGTTTATAGTAATAGCCATCTGTATATTTATTCACTGTACATATTCACCTGTAAATTCAGTTCTGTTTATAGTAATAACGTCTCTCTATTTATACATATTTATACATATTCAGTACATATCCATGTCCTGCACTTACGCATCCATTGTATATCCTGCACTTGCTGCTATTGCACTTCTGGTTAGACCTAAACTGCATTTCGTTGCCTTGTACTTGTACTTGTGTAATGACAATAAAGTTGAATCTAATCTAATCTAATCTAATCTAAACCCTCAATCACTATTCCCTACTTTAGTCTACTGATACAGTTCACTTGAAGGAGTGAGTGAAAACAAGTGAGTGAATTTGGACAGAACCTGTGTGTACATTGGCTGTACACTCGTTATTGCGGTGCAATGTGGGATAGAATGAGTGCACTCAATAACGTCCACTATCGTTTTGGACACCACTACAAATGGCTGTCCCCTCAAATAGTGCCCTATGTAGGGTATAGGGGGCGATTTCGGATTCAGCCTTTGAATCTACATGGAGAGGTAATGTTACTCTGCATCAGTGCCGTATGACAAAGCATCTAAACGGTAACATTTACAAAGAAATAATGGAGGCGCTGCACCTTAATGTTAAGAGATAATTGAAATTTGAGACTTGTTTATATTTTAATTATTTGAGTGTTTTCCATGGTTGTGTTGACATTTCTGCCTTTATAACTGAGGGGATTATAATCAGAGGAAGGTTACGTTTAAAACAAAAATGTTTAAATATAAAATATTTTTATTTTAAATAGGTCATAAAACATATAAATAATTATCGATATCGACCGATATGAAACATTTATATCGTGATACAGTTTTCAGCCATATCGCCCAGCCTTACCCAGAGCTCTGTGCAAGCAGGTTGTCACGTTGGTGATGTTGACGTAAGTTAATGCTGTTTAATAATAATGTAGAAATATTTTTTTTTCTGTGTAATAAATTTAATGGTGAATAATTGTTGTTCTTTTTATTTTAAAAAATCTTACTGAACCCCAAACTCTTGAACATTAGTGTACATGGTGCTCTAAGTATACCATAGTACTACCATGGCAAGTGTCCAAAACCCTCTTACACCTGACATGAGGCAGTGTCAAAGCTGACCCTTCTCAGTGACCCACAGTATCTGTACGTCTCACCTCAGGGTTAGAGATGACCGCAGGAGAAACGACCGCAAGCGGAGGGAACTGGACCGGCACGGGAAGAGCGGAGAGTCATACCGGGAGCGACGAGGAGGAAGCTCGCGGGGAAGAAGCTACAGTCGCAGCAGGAGTCGCAGCCGCAGCAGCAGCCGTGGAAAGAGCAGAGAAAGAGAGCACAATCCGAGGAGAGGTACTGGCCATGCCAAATCACTTCCTTCACATTACTATTACTTATACTTGTATTCATTTGTGTGAAACAGAGGAGTTCTTAGAAATTTAATTGTATTCATAAATGCATAAAAAAATGCAATTTATACATCCCTCTATATAATAAGCATTTAGCTTTTTTTTGGTATAAAAAGGTCAGGGGGATGTAACTGTCCTGTAAAGCTGCACGATTAATTGTCTCTATTCAAAATTGTGTGGCTCTATTTAAAAAAAAAAAAAAAAAGTGACAGCTTTACTGTCCTGATTTCATAAAGTCTCATTAAAAGAAAAAGGGAAACCTTAAAGGGGGTACAACGCACGCAGTTTCTGTCTTGAGTACCTTTAGAGTAGTATTGCATACTTCATATCTTTAGTTTTATCATATTTATAAAAGACAGATTCGCTGTACCGATTCTTTCCCGAAACAGCTGAGCTTGTGCAGGTGTGCAGTGGGCGGAGCTAAAGAGACACAAGCACACACACACACACACACACACACACACACAATACATCATGGCATACACATTCACTATAAGTTTGTGTTGCTTACATCATATGCACTTAAGCATATAAAACACAGACATTTGATGCAGTTTCACTCACCGCCTGCGGTTTCCACTCATGATCAGGAACAAACAAACACACTTGCAGAACTCCATTGCTGCTCCGGAAAAACAAACTGCATTCAATGTTTCATTAACGCTGGGTTATTTGGGAAGCTGAACAAGGTTATCTTTCCTTCACAAACAAAAAAACACACTTCTTTAGTGAAATTGTTGATTTTGTGGTCTAAAAACAAAATGACAGCGCTGACGGCTCAAATAACCGGAACAAAGTTTGTTGATGGGCGCGCTTTTGCTCTGGTTGCTCTCGCTCTTTGCACGCCCTCATCCGGGAGAAGTGCCTATACAAGAAATTACACCCCTTTATGACGTCATACAGGGCCATACTCTAAAAAAACTTTCCGAAACTTATACGAATCCTTTAACAGTGTAAATAAGTCAGAATGCATGACTTGACATTAGACATCCCCTTTAAGTACTTTGGCATACTTGTTTGTTGTTATTTTATTGGAAACACAACAGCTCATGTGACGCAAACAACATGCCAGGAAATCAATTCTAAACTGAAGCTTTTTTTTTGTTGAAAAATATATTTCAAAATTTGTGTGAAAACTTTCAATGTGTGAATATGAAAATATTTTTGTAACCAAGCAAAAAAATATTTGCTTGTTCGTTATGCCTCATGACATTTTTGGAGAATTTTGAAGGATTGTCACCTTTTTAAAATGTTTTTTTATTACTGAGGACATTCTTATTTGTCATTGACTGTGCTGTTAATCAAACAAAAATATTGACAATAATTCTTTCTTTGCACAAGTCTTCAACAAATGAATCATTTCAAATGTGCACAGAACCAAATTTGAACTCAAACATCGCATGACATTACTTCTGTAGTGTTGGGGTAACCACTTAGGATCCAGGACCAGTAGTGAAAAATGAAGACTAAGAGTCAGGAGTTAGATTAATTAAAGAAAAATGTACTGAAGAATAGTTTACAGTTTCATCAGCAGAAGCCAGCTTCAAGTCTCACAAGGAGTTCGTAGGCCGCGCTCCCTCTAAAAGTCTCCCCCCGTCCACCTATCATACAAACAATTTCTGAACAGTTGTACTGTTTTCAAGGTCTAACCACATCATTACTGCCATGTGAAATGATTCTGTTTGGCAGAGAAAATGCAGAGTCACGGTAAATTTCCACACAAGGATAGATAGCAGAGCATATCACTAAACTAGGTAGACTAGTTGTCGCCCCATCACTAGAATTAGATCATTGTTAACCTCGGAGGTCGTAGAAAGGCGTCTTCAAGTATAGTGTCGTGTGCAGAAAATGTCCATCTTCAATATTGGGCCTGCACAGATCATGCAACGCACACACAAAAGCTCCCTAGAATCACAGCTCTCCCAAGGTTGGAGAGTCTTAACTACATATCAACAAAGCACTTCACCAAAACATGCTGATAGCATGTGCTTCTCTCTCAGTGAGAGGCAGACAATAGTACAATTGTATTCATACAATTCTTTAGGGTTTCAGTAAAAGGAAATATAAAATAAAATGAAGGACAAATCCATATTTCATCTCTGTAAACAGTCACCACTCAGAGACCAAATACAAACTTTAGGAAATATAAAGGAAGAAACAATCATTGGTCCTCTTGATAGCAAAATCATAACTGGAAAGAATCATTAAAATCATAATAATTATATAGGAGGATGACTATTGATTGAGGCTTTGATTATGAATTTAATTAGGATATATACAATTATATTGAAGCGGTAGTGGATTTCAGAATCCATCTTTCAGTAGAAAAGGAAGGCAGCCCTGAAAAAAATACAAAAAGTACTTAGTACATAAATAAAATTCCTTGACGCAAAAATTATGGCAAGTATATAACTGGTAAATGAATAAACAACAGGACAAATTACAACAGAAAAAATATACAAATTAAATAAAGTAAGTTTTTCAGGTACAGTAGCCTAGTTTTATTAACATGTCTTAAGAAATACTACAGAAATTGAATATACTGTTGCACGTCCGATTTGCTCTCAACTGTTTTTGTTCACGTAGGAACAGACTGTGTTTATATGAATATTCCACACTATGTTCATTTTGCCGTGTGTGTGTGTGTTTGACCATGCAAGCACAATAAGCTGTGAAAGAACTGAATTTGGGATTGCAGGCCTCTAAGCTCCCGCTTTTAGCCGTGTCTGGTAGCATGGGCTCCACATTGAGTCCTTTTTCATGGCTTATTTGGCTTGGCTTATTTCATGGCCAATGTCCAAAGTTACTAGTAGCCACTCAGAATTTTCACTGGCCAAAATGTTTTTGTTGGGAAATTTGTTGTTGTCTATATGTAAAGGACCACTGTAGACATCCAAATCAAGTCAACATGAAATCTAGACTTGCTCTAATCTAGACAGAGAAACACTAACAGTTGCTTGTCTGAAAAAAATAAGTTTTTTTTTTTGGTGTACATATAATCTCAAATATTATCTCTGTAAATATATTCTCAAGCAATATTCTCATCAGTGTTCATTCAGCTATGAAGCATTTAAATCCAGCATATTTTGTGTATGAGCCAATACAGTATCCTAGTGAAATAATGCATATCCATATTTTCATATGATTTGACAGTTTATTTTATATATCAAAAACCCAAAAAAGGTGCGCATCATACTTGACACCAAGATAAACACTTTACAGTCTCCAGCTCTTCAAATGCTATTGAAGTTAGAAATGTATATACCAATGTCATATAACTTTAGAGACTGTCCCTAAATGTGCAAATATCGAACAGCTTTATGCCAGTCATATCAGATGCGCTGTGGTTCTGCTATGTTTGTTTGAAACTGTTTTTGCTGCTGAAATAGAACAAAAACAGTCAACCACTGTATGACGAATAAATCCCTTGCGCATGTTCATCTCTGCTTTGAGTGCAGATTTCAGCTCTGAACAAAACTCCAGCTAATCTGAACGCCTCTGATTATTAGACATTGCATTCATAAACTCAATAGAAACACGTGTGATTGGTTATAATGCGCAACGCGATTATAACAAATGGCTTTTGAGAAGACTATAATTTCAACCAAGGCTAGTGTGAGTGACTTTGTTACACGCCACAGCCGAAATACACCCGCAAATGGCTGCACGCGCTAAATTAAAGTGACAGCACATTGTTTGCACAGAAATAAACATGGATTGATTCCAAAATGTAGTAATTTCACCGTAAATGCATATAATTAAACTCTACTGCGTTTCACATCCAATTCAGGGCTGTTTCCGAAATCGCCATCTATACCTTTAAAAGGAGCATTTGTTTATTTGAGGGGACAGACAATTGTAGTGGTGTCCAGAACCATAGTGGATGTTATTGAGTGCACTCGTTCAATCCCACAATGCACCACAATAGCAAGTGTACAACTGATGTACACTCAGCAGCTAGAGAATACACATTGGCGCCCGCAGCTGAATCATCCATTTTCCAAACCACTGGTCCAATGTGGGTACATATTGCATGTTCAAGATGAATCTTTTCGTTCACTCTTTCTGGAGCTAGGGTATCTTTCACACTGGTGGGAGTTGGAGAACGTCCACAGGGATGCCTGCGGGGTGGATGGTTAGCTTGATTGAATAATGATCTAAAGAAATTGTGATTTGGCACATTGACGAGCGCGAGACGTGACTATCCATACAGCACTGTTTGTTGAGCAAACTCCACTGAAGAACGACCTCAGTCTCCCAACCAGAAGTTCATCCACTTTGACAAGTGGTCCCACGCCAAGGACAACATTTCTGCTTTTAAATCATGTAGAAAAACTGCTGTGATTTGTTGATTTTTATATATTTTTTATTTTTGTTTGCAGCGAAAGGATTTTGTATACGAGGTGATCTCTGTCCTTTTGACCACGGTAATGATCCTCTGATTGTGGATGACGTCACACTTCCTACCATGATCCCGTTTCCACCACCGCCAGGCCTGTCACGGATGCCCATGCCACCCATGACTGAGCCTCCTTCTGGCTTGCCCATGTCCCCCCCTCCCCATGGACAGCCCCCGCCTCCAGGCATCTACCCCATGCCAGGTAGGCGTCATTTTGATTCCAGCATGCTAGACTAGGTTTTTCACATATGAAATGATCATGATGTGTGTGTGTACGTACACGTGTCTCAATCTGCTAAGGCAGGGGTGTCCAAAGTTGGTCCTGGAGGGCCACTGTCCTGCAGAGTTTAGCTCCAACTTGCCTCAACACACCTGTCTGGAAGTTTCTAGTATGCCTAATAAGACCTTGATTAGCTGGTACAGGTGTGTTTAATTGGGGTTGAAGCTAAATTCTGCTGGACAGTGGCTCTCCAGGATCAGGATTGGACACCCCTGTGCTAAGGGGTAATTAAATGTAACAAATCATTAAATAATGTATCATCTTTTATTGGAAAATGAAACATTTTATCAAACTTTGATTATAGCCTTGATCTTTTAACCCTCTTGGGTTCTTCGGGTCAAAAATTAACCGAAGCGTTTTTTTTTAAACATTAAAAAAATCGTAGCTAAATCGGGATGGTCCGAAACTTGGTGACTTTATTGGTACTTGGTATATGAACACCCAAAAAAATTGGGGACAGGATTTGAAAAGTCTAAGTGGTCGTAAAAAAAATTGTCACACTCAGGACCTTCGGGTCAAAAATGACCCCTATAGGAAATGAATGGGAAATCGGCAAAAATATGAAAATACAGAGTTTTTTTGTGCATAAAATCTACAAATCAGCCAGGATGCAGAAAAAAAGGACTCAACAGTGAAGGGGTGAATCTCTAAAACATCAAGAGTGCAAAACAGACAAAAAAACTCACACACACACACACACACACACACACACACACACACAAACACAATTAGTTTTTGGAATGGAACACGTTCATTTGTGTGTGCGTGTGTTTTTATGTGTGTTTTTTTTTTCTGTTTTGCACTCTTGATGTTTTAGAGATTCACCCCTTCACTGTTGAGTCCTTTTTTTCTGCATCCTGGCTGATTTGTAGATTGTATGCACAAAAAAACAAATTTCCCATTCATTTCCTATGGGGGTCATTTTTGACCCGAAGGTCCTTAGTGTGACTATTTTTTTTTACGACCACTTAGACTTTTCAAATCCTGCCCCCATTTTTGGGGTGTTCATTAACCAAGTACCAATAAAGTCACCAAGTTTCGGACCATTCCGATGAAGCTACAATTTTTTTTAAAAATTTATAAAACGCAAGATCCACTATAGTGGTAAAAATGTGCTATTGCATGATAAAAATGCTCAATGGGCCCTATTTTAACGATCTGAAACGCAAGTGTCAAAACGCGAAGCGCAAGTAACTTTGTGGGCGGGTCTCGGCGCTGTTGCTATTTTCCCGGCGGGATAAATGGCTCTTGCGCCCGGCGCAAATCTAAAATGGGTTGGTCTGAAGTAGCTTCATTATTCATAGGTGTGGTTTGGGCGTAACGTGAATAAACCAATCCGAGCGTCATCCAACATTCCCTTTAAAAGCAGGTGCGCAAGTTCCATTATGGATTGCTATTATTATGGCGTATTTACCAGGCGCACGCCAGGAGCGGTTCACAGCCGAGGAGACTGATGTTCTTGTTAGAGCAGTGAAAGACAGAGAAGTGAAGTTGTAATGTTGTACATTATGATAAAGGTGATTTCACAGTCTTTTTTTTTTCAGTCTTTCAGTTTTTTCAGTTTTTCAGTCGATTTTTTTTCCTGGTTCTTGACGGACAAACCAATTTGTCAGATGTCCTTATATACATATATGTCTTGCCACTATTGGGCAAACAGGTCTTATCCTTAATTATTACAATTAGCCTGAATAATTTGTAAGCTAGATTTATGCCTATTTTTTCGAATCTTCGTGGCACACCACAATGATTTCCGTCATCTCATGTGTTAATATTTTTTTAGTGTAACAATTTATGATTTGCAAAAATAACTGTTGCATCTGTGTAGGTTACATGAGCAAAGTGTATGCGCGTTGTGCACGCTATACATTATGGTCAAGCATGCGCCCTTAAAATAGCATAATGAACAACGCGCAACGCGCCACTGACTTTAGACTAGGTTTTTTCTGGTCAGTGGCGCAATTGTTTAATGGAACAGCAAAATAGCACCAGGGATTGTTTGCGCCGGAACACGCCTCCTTTTTTGCGCTGAACCGCCCAGGGAGCGCAAGTTCATTCACTAGTTTAGCGACGTGCTTCTGTGGAGGGAAAAGCGCGCTTTGCGCGGGTGCAAAATAGGAATGACACATGCGTCGGTGTACAAAGTCAATTGCGCTGGGTGCAAGATAGGGCCCAATGTGTCCAACGGATGGCACCGATCTCATTAAAAAAATTACTTTCATGAGGCCTAGGCTTGACTCTAAAATGAATACAGCTTTAATAAAAAAAATTATAATATATATATATATATATACATTTTTTAATATATTCAATGGGAAAAAATGGATCATAATTATTGCATAAATATTAATTATAAATAATAAAATTATCTCAAAACACCAAAAAAGAAAAGAAAAAATATTATTGAACAAAAATATATTTCATTGATTTTACTCAAATCTTTTTTATCTTAATCCCGCCCTCCGGGTCATTTTTTCCTGAGTGTGACCAATAAATGAAGAACCCCAGAGGGTTAAACAACTGAGAAGATGGTGATCAAACTGCATTTTATAAAAATCACCTGTCAAGTTTATAATTTATATTATATCAGCATGTGAGAGTCAAATTGGACGACTACAGAGACTCGTCTCAGGATCACTCTTTTAACAGTTCATCTATTGACAAAATTATGGAAAAAAATATCAAAATGATTGAAAATATTGAAATCCGGATTGTCATAATAAGAATGCAAAGTTCGTGCATAAATGTCCATCAAAACCAGCACATGTTGAAAGAGAACCCGGTGAAGGTTTTGAATTGGATTGGCGTTTATTCTCTTCATTATGCACTGTGAAGTATTTCACTCACTTCCTTGATCATTCCCATTCAATTTCAGCAAGTGAAGAGCAAATTTATACTGACGTGCGTTATGTATTATGCACGTTATCGTCTCTGACAAACAGCATTTTCTCCCTCTTTTTGGAAAGCGATGACTTAGTCAAAACATCCGGTAGTTTGGGTTTTACAGGAAATGCGTGACATCTGCTTCTTGTAAATACTACCGTGTATTGTGCACGTTATTTTTTTGACAGACATCTATATTGTGATATTAAAATGATGTGGGTTTGAAAACGGATAAATCGTAATGTAAAAATTATTTATTTCTTAGCCGGCAAGTATTCGGTGAAGTGACTGATGCCCATGAGTGTGTTATGGTGATGTATTTAGTTCTAATATTACACCCGAAAGCCAGCCTAGTTTTGACTGTTCAAACGATGTTTGATTTTTGAGGTATTGGTAATTCTTTTCGCATTGTTCATTATACTTATTTTACGGAATTACATTTTTTTCATGTTATTTAGAGACGCGTAAAACTTGTTTAATACTTATCTGTAAATGTTACAAATTCCATCTCGCATAAATGATTATCTTGATCTTTTGACGCTGATTTAATTAGATTGGTAACAGTCTGGTTGTGTCTTATTGCTCTAACTGAATTTTTTGTTTAAATTAACATTTTAAAAACAACTTTTCTATTTTAATTGAAGAAATTGACTGAAGATGATGCATACATTTAATAAGATTAGAAAACATTGCTCTTATAATGGTAAAAATGCCCCTGGACATTAATTTAAAGGGACAAAGATCGTCCTGTAATGGGAAAGTTATAATTGGAATGCATGTTATTATTCAGAAAGTGCTCGTAAATTTTTGACTGTACTCCTAATTTTTTAAAATTAGGAGCACAAGTGCTCCTCAAGAAAAAAGTTAGCGTAGAGCCCTGTGTGTTCTAGAAAATATGGTAAATGCTTTTGTTAACTGTTAATTTAATTGTTAATTAAAATATAGCAAAATTTTGGACACTAATCTTGACAATGACTTTATGTTAACCACTCGGAACGTGTAAGAGTGCAAGTTAGCTGAAGATGTTAGTGTGGTTGAGTTTGCTCTTGTCTTGTTTTAGGGCCTCCTCTAATCCCAGCTACTGGGATAGACACTCCACCCCACTCCAGAACCAGCACCTCTTCCTCTTTGGCCCTGCCTGGAGTGGGACCACCTCCTCCTCCTCCTCCACCACCACCACCACCTCCTTCCTCTTCTTCCTCCTCTTCTGCCTCTCTCCACCCTCTCTGAATGTAATGTAAGCCACTGCGCTTCTCTCTTCTCAGCTTGAGCAGTGTTGCTTAGAGCGTACTGTCTATATGTGTGTTGTAAAGGGGTCATCTTTCTGGTTTTGAAGAACTACACAGATATTCAAGCTATTTTTTTTCCTGTCTGAAATTGATTTTACACTTAAATCATCAATGCGGTTGACATTATAAGCGGCCTTCAGGGAAGAAAGTCTGACCCCTTTAAAGAAAGCAGTTGCAAAACTAAGCCTCTTTCCTGTCTGTTGGTGGTGGTTCTGGTCTTGTCGTGTGTTCATCAGTTTATAGGGCTGTAATGGTACATGTATTAGTACCAAACATTTTCAGTATGGGTCTTTCAGTTCTGTATGCATGTGTACAATATTGTTTACATTGATATACATTGATGTTGCAAACACAACAGGACACAGAGTGAGCTGCTACCGGATAAGAGCATGATCCAGCTTGTGTCAAACATGAGACTTGCTTTATATTAAGAACTTCAAACTAAATCATATACCTACCCTGCGGAATCCAGTCATAAAATTGGAATTTTATATATTTTGTCAAATATTTGATGAATAAATTAAAAGCAGGTCAGTACGCTTGAATCAAATCGTAATATAGGCTAGTGTGTGTGATATTACAGTTTTTCTCAGTCGCTTTGGTACATTTCTCGAATCATCCTCAGCATTTGCAAAACAGTAAGTGCATTTCTCAAAACAATTCGTACAAATAGCAAAACACCATGGATTACCTGCAAAAGCCAGTCTCTTGCTCAAAATCCTTAGTTCATCTCTCAGAAGTAAATATCTGTGTCAATGAACATGTCAGTGCCAGCAGAATGACAAGTCCTTGTGTCATTGTGTATGAATAACACAGTCAAATTGCTTAGTCATGTTGTCAATATAACTGTACTCTGGAGGGATGTTCTGATGTAAATATGGCTAAAGTTTTGATGACAATTATTGTAAATTGTTGGTTACACCTTAGTGTATGTGTGAGTTTGAATGCAAGAGACTGGACAAGATTCACATTTATGCTTTTACTGTTTGTACTGTAATTTGTTGACAGACCATGTCACTGCGATACAGAGAGAAAAAAAGACAGCACTGCATAGCACAAAGAGAAAAATTAGTAGAACAAATTAGAACAAAAGTAGAAATATGAACGTCTAACGGAAATGTATAGAAATATGCTTGACATATTATGACAACTTGTTCAACCATTTTGCATGTAAAGACTTATGCTATGAACTAATGCCTAAATGTTGTGGGGGGTAAGACTATTCAACAGAGACCCATTATAATACATTCTGATCAACATGACATAAGCAACTGATAATGTAGGAAACAGCAGAGAATTGTACATAATCATTTGCATGGATGTACACAAGCATTTGCAACTTGTTCAAAGAAATGAGAAACTGCTTTTTTGATGTGCACAAGTGACACAATGATGTGAAGATTGAACAGGTAGTTTTGAGAATTTCAATTCTGATCTGAGAAATGTACCAAAGCGACTGAGAAAAACTGTAAAACGCAAAAAGACTATTTAAATATGAATCCTGCATGTTCTGTGTTGATTATTAGGCCTATATCTAAAAATAAATAGCAACTGAATTTAGGCCAATAGTTTGGGCTCTGTTGTTAAAGGTGCTCTAATTGATGTGCGTTTTTTAGGCCAAAACTTTTTTTTGTCACATACAGCAAACATCTCATCACTATCCGCTAGATGCCTGTCCCCTGAACACACTGTAAAAAAATGCGGTCTCTGTAGTCCGCATAAGCTCCACAAACTGCAACAAAAACAAACGTGGGCGGTCTGGACCACGAAGCAGAATGATTTCCACCCCCAAATCATCAACCAAATCATTTGCTATTGGCTGGAGCACTGTTTGTTAGGCTTTGTTGTCCAGACTGCCCATGTTTGGTTGCAGAGACCGCGTTTTTTTACAGTGTGTTCAGGGGACAGGCAGCTAGCGTATAGCGAGGAGATTTTTGCTGTATGTGACAAAAAGTTTTGGCCTAAAAAAACGTGTGACATTGCTTAGAGCACCTTTAACCTTTAATAGTAATGTGCAAGTAAGGGCTCCCTATATAGTTTACAGCATTATCTTTAAGGAACTTTTAGTTATAATTTAATTAATTGGACAGACAATTTTTTTCCCGTAAACCACTGTTTAATAAAAATAAATAAAAAGCAATTTTGTAAAACTGCTGTACCGAACCCGTACCGAACCGTGACTTCAAAACCGAGGTAAGTACCGAACCGTCAGTTCCCTTTCAGTCGGTCACGTTCGACGTACGTCGGAACTGACCGACGAATTGGTATCTGTTTCCAGAGACCGACCTACTTCAAGTGATTAAAACGAGCCAATGGACATTGGCATGCGGTTCACACATTCCATGCACCGCCCCGCAGCGCGGGTATAAATACGGAAGTGGAATACCGCATCATTGCTTTTCAACTTCGGAGCCGAACGGTTTGCTGTATCAAGCTGTTTCTACGAAGAGTGTTTAGACGAGTCTCGAGGAGGATCGCTCTCTTACCTGGGTGCTGGTGTGACGGCGCGAGTCAGTGAGTGGCCGCTGCAACATACACTTGTTCCTGTGTTGGTTGGCTGGGCGTTTCCGTTCTTTGAGTGCTCACACGCAGGCTTGCAATCGGACTGCTGTGAGCCGCGGCCATCTCCCTGGGTGCTTCAGCACTTCTAAAAGAGCATTTCCTTCTAAAAGAGCAACACGGTTTGACCCTGCGTCTTTTTCAAGATGTCACTCAAACCATGTGTTTCTGGATGCGGTTGTTTCCTGTCCTCATTTGACGGCCACGATCTCTCTCGCATATAAACATGTGAGATTGCTTTCGTGGGTGATCCATGCGCTCTCAGGAGAGCATGGTCACGTCGGCGCGTTGTTCGTCTCACCTTTCTCGTAAGGGCTTGAGCGTTCAGCGCGCCGTGTGCCGTCTCGCGCCGGCTGATAGCGGGGGTTGTCACGGCAACCCAGCGCGTCACTCAGCGCTCTGATGCGCGGTCGAGACTATGAAACCTCAAACGGGGTTGAGTCCCTTTGCTTATTCCCCGATCTAGTTTCTTTTCTGGGGCCCCAGAAAAGGATTACTTTGGCTAATAATCGTTGGTGGTCTGAGGATTACAGTGGGGCTTCCCCGCCGAGTACATCTCTTCGGGCCCCCACTCCTCTATCGCATCACGAGCGTGCTGAGACTTTGTTTGTGGGTGGTTCATGTTCTCTCACGAGAACATGACCACGTCGGCGCGTTGTTCACCTTGCTCTTTCATAGGGGCTAGATTGTTCAGCGCACCGTGTGCCATCAAGTCTGACGGCCACGCTCATTGTCTCACATGCCTGCTGGTAGCTTACAGATGGGATTGCTGGTCCTTTAAAAAAAAAAAAAAAAAAAAGGATCTAGCGTTTCATTTGGCGCTCTGGCGGAGGACAGATGTCAATTGCTGCATCGGAGAGAGGGCTGTTATGCGCTGGAAATGATAATGCTGAGTTTCCCACTATAATGGTGTGTGCTCATGCTGAATCAGATTCAGAGTTGACAGCAATGCTTTCCGGGGTGGCTGCCCGGATGTGCATTGGAAAAATTTAACAGCATGGAACTATTTGGTGTCAAAATATGGAACACCAGGGGTTATGCAGGAACTGCGTGCGGTGATGGACCTCGTTCTCCGGGTGACGAAAGTCACTGCACGCTCCCTGGGTCAGGCGATGTCCACACCAGTGGTCCAGGAAGCTGGGGCTAAACCTGGCAGATATGCGTGAGCCCGACGAAGTTCGGTTCCTCAACGTCCCTGTCTGTCAGGCTGGCCTCTTCGGCGACGCCAACGAGAACTTCGCCCAGCAGTTCTTGGTGGCCAAGAAGCAGACGGAGGTGGCTAAAAAAAAAAAAAAAAAAAAAAAAACCTGCCCCGACGACCAGCTGCTGCCTACACCCAGTCGTCGGCCGCAGCACCTCCATCTGCTTGTCGCCGAGGGCGCCACCCTGCGTCCGCCTCCACCCAGGCAGCAGGTGGCCGGGCACAAGGGAGGCGCCCAACCCGTCCAGGGTCCCGCGAGCCTGCTAGCAAGCACAAGGGCAAGCGACCCTGAAACGGGAAGCCCAGCGAGAGAGGAATTGCTCGGGGAGACGGTGTCCGCACCCCTCCCTCCCCCGGAGGAGGACCGGGGGGAGAATATTTCTTTGGTTTCGGTCCTGCCGCTGGCTCCCCGGAGTCCACATTCGGTACCCACATTCTCAGAGCAGTTTCTTCCCTCCCTGAGCCCCGAGAGGGACAGGTTGGCAGTGTGCGACGCCCCCGGGCCTTGCCACTCCTTTCCTCCCCTCTCACCCATCGCCAGGGGGCAGCAGATTGGGCACAGAGGACGCCCCCCGGGCCTTCTCAGCCACTCTCTGCCCCACCTGGAGTATTCAGGCAACACTCCGGACCGCCTCCGGGCCTCCCGAGTCGGGTCTAAATACTCCACCTCGCTGCCTCACCCCGGGTATGTCTGTGGTGCCGTTGGTCCCGCTAGTTCGGTCTCTGGGGGCCTGGTTAGGTCTCCCCAGGCCGTCTCGCTGGCTCATCCGTACCATCAGACTCGGCTATGCGATTCAATTCGCACGCCGGCTTCCCAAGTACAGGGGCATCCTCTTCACCTCCGTGCGGAGCAGCGATGCCCATGTCTTGCGGTCCGAGATCGATGCCTTGCTGGCGAGGGCGCGATCGAGCCGGTTCCTCCTGCCGATATGAGGTCGGGGTTCTACAGCCCCTACTTCATTGTACCCAAGAAAGGGGGTGGGTTAAGGCCAATCTTGGACCTGCACATTCTGAATCGGGCCCTGCTCAAGCTCCCGTTCAAAATGTTAACGTAGAAACGCATTTTCCAATGCATCCGTCCCCGAGATTGGTTCGCAGCGATCGACCTGAAGGACGCGTACTTTCATGTCTCTATCCTTCCTCGACACAGACCGTTCCTACGCTTTGCATTCGAGGGGAAGGCATATCAGTACAAAGTCTTGCCCTTCGGGCTGTCCCTGTCGCCTCGCGTCTTCACGAAGGTCGTCGAGGCAGCTATTGTTCCGGTCAGAGAACGCGGCGTTCGCTTACTCAACTATCGTGACGACTGGCTTATACTCGCCCAGTCTCGGGAGCAGTTGTGCGAACAAAGGGACATGGTGCTCAGTCACCTCAGCCCGTTGGGACTTCGGGTCAACCGAGAGAAGAGCAAACTCTGCCCCGCACAGAGGATCTCTTATCTCGGTATGGAGCTGGATTTGGTCAGCCGGACAGCGCGTCCGGTCAGTGTTGAACTGCTTGAATACGTTCAAAGGCAGGACAGCGGTCCCACTGAAATTCTTTCAGAGGCTCCTGGGGCATATGGCATCTGCAGCCGCGGTAACGCCGCTCGGATTGCTTCATATGAGACCGCTTCAACGCTGGTTGCACGACCGAGTCCCGAGATGGGCGTGGCAGAGCGGTCAGTACCGGGTCTTAGTTACTCCTTACTGTCGCCAAACCTTCAGTCCGTGGTCAGACCCCTCGTTTCACCGGGCCGGAGTGTCCCTAGAACAGGTGTCGAGGCATGCTGTGGTCTTCACGGATGCCTCATCCACAGGCCACGTACAACGGGCACGCAGTTTTGGGTCTGTGGACGGGGCCCCAACTGCGTTGGCATATCAATTGCCTAGAGTTACTGGCGGTACGTCTTGCCCTGGCCCGGTTCAAGAAGTCGCTTCGGGGCAAGCACGTACTGGTCCATTCGGACAGCACTGCGGCCGCTGCGTACATCAACCGTCAGGGTGGTCTACGCTCCCGTTGCTTGCTCTGGCTCGCCCGCCATCTCCTCCTGTGGAGTCAGAAGTTTGTGTGGTCACTTCGTGCCATTCACATCCCAGGTGCGCTGAACCAGACAGCCGACGAGCTCTCTCGCCAGTCGACACCTCCGGGCAAATGGCGACTCCACCCCCGGAGCGTCCAGCTGATATGGGACCACTTCGGAGTTGCACAGGTAGACCTGTTCGCTTCTCCGGACTCAACCCATTGCCAGTGGTACTACTCCCTGACCGGAGGTACCTTAGGCACAGATGCACTGGCGCACAGCTGGCCCCGGGACCTACGCAAATATGCGTTTCCCCCAGTGAGCCTTCTCGCACAGACACTGTGCAAGGTCAGGGAGGACGAGGAGCAGGTCTTGTTAGTTGCGCCCTACTGGCCCAACCGGACCTGGTTCCCAGAACTCACACTCCTCGCGACAGCCCCTCCCTGGCCGATCCCCCTGAGGAAGGACCTGCTTTCTCAGGGGCAGGGCACTCTATGGCACCCGCGTCAAGACCTCTGGCATCTCCATGTCTGGTCCCTGGACGGGACGCGGAGGTTCTAGGTGGCCTACCACAAGCAGTGGTAGACACCATCGCTTCAGCTAGAGCCCCCTCTATGAGGCGCCTCTACTCTCTGAAGTAGAACCTGTTCGTCGAGTGGTGCTCTTCCCACCGGGAAGACCCCCGAAGGTGTTCGATTAACGTTGTGCTTTCCTTCCTGCAGGATGGGCTGGAGCGAAGGCTGTCTACCTCCACCCTCAAAGTATATGTCGCAGCAATAGCGGCGTATCACGATGCAGTAGACGGTAAATCCTTAGGTAAGCACGACTTAATCGTCAGGTTCCTCAGAGGTGCGAGGAGACTAAATCCTCCTCGTTCTACCTCGTTACCCTCTTAGAACTTAGCCCTGGTGCTCAGAGCACTTCAGGGTCCTACATTTGAACCTTTGCAGTGTGTTGAGCTAAAAATCCTGTCCATGAAGACAGTTCTCCTGATTGCATTGGCTTCAATCAAGAGGGTAGGGGACCTGCATGCACTCTTGGTCGACGAATCGTGCCTAGAATTCGGGCTGGCCAACTCTCACGTTGTCCTGAGACCCTGGCCTGGATACGTGCCCAAGGTTCCTACCACTCCCTTACGGGACCAGGTGGTGAGCCTGCAAGCGCTGCCTTCGGAGGAGGCAGACCCAGCCCTAGCTTTTTGTCCCGTCCGCGCTCTTTGCGCTTACGTTGACCGGACTCAGAGCTTCAGATCCTCACAGCAGCTCTTCATCTGTTACGGAGGCCAGCAGAAGGGAAAGGCTGTCTCCAAGCTGAGGTTGGCCCACTGGATAGTGGATGCCATTGTCTTGGCTTACCAGTCCCAAGACGTACCTTGCCCGTTCGGGTTGCGAGCACACTCAACAAGTGTTTGCTTTTGCAACGAGTGTTGCTTCTTCCTGGGCATTGGCTCAAGGCGCCTCGCTGACAGATATATGTAGAGCTGCGGGCTGGGCAACACCTAACACGTTCGCTAGATTTTATAGCCTCCGTGTAGAGCCGGTATCTTCCCGCATTCTCGCCCCCAGTGGCCAGCAGCGCTAAGTGCCCGTTCTAGTGTCGGCTTGCATACACCACTCCCGCCCTCTGGGCCGGATATGTGCGTCTATTCTGCTCCAGTTGTGTTCCCCGGAAACGGCTAACCCTGTGAGTTCCTCCGTCACCCCTTCGGTGTCAGACGTGGCGGCCGTCTGATGCCAGGCCTGCACCGGTATGCTTGTGGAACGTGTGTGTAGGCTGGGTTCCATATGTTGCGGTCCCCTCACGGCTACCCCATATGTGTATTCTCCACGGTACCAGCTACCCTACTCGGCTAGCCCCGTGTCTTTGCCTCGACAGAGCTTCCTCTGTCGTCTCTGGGTATGTTCTTCCCCCCCTGGAACCAGGTTGGGTCCACTCCAGAGACTGCCATTTGTTGCACTACCCTGTTAGGTTAGTCCTTATGTGTATTCCACCTCTCCTTCCATTGAAGGACGTGGCTCCGCAGCGCACCATCTCCCGAGATGGGCACGCTTTCCCAGCGTTATCCAATAGTCACACTGAGTGGGTCTTGCAGGAACAGCAGTGACTGTCCTTCCCTGCCCGGAGCCCTGACTCACACTCTAACATAGGAGTGGTCCAGCGAGCTCAGGCAGGACGCTGGAAGGGCCAGCCTCCTGGCGTGTTGGTAGGGATCCCAATTCGTCGGTCAGTTCCGACGTACGTCGAACGTGACCGACTGAAAGGGAACGTCTCGGTTACGTATGTAACACTCGTTCCCTGAAGGAGGGAACGGAGACGTACGTCCCGTCGCCAGGTGCTGTGCTTCAGCTGAAGGCCGAGTCACTTATCTCGGCTCCTCAGTTGAAAAGCAATGATGCGGTATTCCACTTCCGTATTTATACCCTCGCTGCGGGGCGGTGCGTGGAATGTGTGAACCGCATGCCAATGTCCATTGGCTCGTTTTAATCACTCAAAGTAGGTCGGTCTCTGGAAACAGATCCCAATTCGTCGGTCAGTTCGAGGACAGCTAGTCCGCCTACTCTGCTAATGGACAAGCAGCGTTCTTGACAGTATCACTCAGTATATATGTAGTGCAGGCAATGCATATTATCTTTAATGCATGTTTATAACAAAACGAAATATAAAAAACCCTTTTCGTTTACATTTAAAAAACACACATACACACACACACACACACACACACACACACACAAAATATAGGCATAATATAGGCTATGATTATCACTGTAATAAATTAAATATGACACAAAACACAACCCAGTCTCTTTTTGTTAAATGTCAGTTTATGTGTGATCATCAATAGCAATTATAAAAGTATAAGTAAAAGGTATAAGAAGCTATAAAATAAATAAAGCAATCCAGTCAAAGTCAGCACTAGGAGACTACAAAGGTAAAGTTTAATATCTTAAAAATATAAAGTAATGAAACTTCACTTTGCCCTCAGACAAAACGATCTGTCTAGGAACAAATTATAGATTAATGAGAGCAAAGATCAGCCGTTAGATCTACACAAGACGAGACGGTTTAACCACTACAGAGACATCAGAGCCAGCGGCAGACGGCAGAAGGACTGGCCGAGGAAAGGCGCCTCTCGTGGGGTTAATGATCGATTGAGCGCCGCTGAACCACTGGAGCTCACAACTCCGAAGACGGCATATCAAATTTAAAAAAAGGCGCTCTCTTTATAAATAAACCACATATTTGAGCTTTAAACAACTACATTCACGCCTGAAAAGGACTTAAAACTATATTTTGTAAAACATTAACACTACCAGAGGGCTCTCGCTAAGACCCATTCGTTTAGCCACCAAAGGGCCAAGCTGGTATCAGACTTTTGCCGAATCCAGTCGGTTAGACAGCGATAAGATCTTTTTTAGATATGAAGGCTTCGAGTGTTGTTCTTTGCTCGGGTTTTAACAAAAAGGAAACGTTTAAATCGCTTAAAAAAGACGCGATAGCTGATTCGAACGAGTGATGCTCCACGTACAAATCTGCTTCAATGTCGCTGCGCTGTCGTCATCGTGTAAAGCCCGCCCCAACGTTTCTGATTGGTACCGCGATTTCTAGGGTTTAGAAATGGGTTTGAATGGACTCTTTGCCAGACTACTTGCAGAGCAAATCTAAATTTGCTGGAAGTTGTCTGGGTTTTCCCAGGCTAATGCTTTTGATTACTACAATTTAAATTAACAATTAAAATTCCGATCTTCAATCAGATGGAACTGGACATATATTCTGAATATTCCGATCTAATATGTCTTCTGACCTGTAATGTAATCATAATCATAATCATACACTGTTTGTTCATTGGCCAGAGGAGAACTGGCACCCCGACTGAGCCTGGTTTCTCCCAAGGTTTATTTTCTCCATTCTGTCACCTGATGGAGTTTTGATTCCTTGCCTTTGGCTTTTGGCTTGCTCAGTTGGGGACACTATTCAACTATATTACCATATTCAGCCTGCAGTGACACTATATGATAATTGAACTGAGCTGAACTGTACAGCCGAATCAAATTACCTTTAACACTGTGAAGCTGCTTTGAAACAATCTGCATTGTAAAAAGTGCTATATAAATAAAGGTGACTTGAAGTCCAAAACAAAAATGGAAAGATAAAACCGGTTTCGTAGGGCCATATTTAATATGCTTGAGACGCGTTTACCTCAGCACTCAACTTGCCTATTACGATTGTATGTATCTCTGTAAATGTTACAAATTCACATTTCCATCTCGCGTAAACGCTTATCCTGACAGCGAGCGAATCTAACGTCACAAACTCTTCCTCCAATTACAACAGCACCATAAAGTCTATTCTTATTTAAAGACGCACCAAATAGAAATCCCACCCTTCACTGAAAAAAATACCAAACTGTGGCTAGGTTATTCATTCTGAGAATATAAGTTGTGTTGAAGAGAAGTTGTAAGAAGTTATAAACAACAAAGATTAAGGGGAAAATATGTCAGTTTTTCTACTTCAAAATATCATGTTTAATTAAACGTGCTACGTGCGGTTTCTTTGTAACTATTTGTGAAAATTGCTAGCAATTTCTGTGTGAAATAGTTTCAATTTCCCCAGTGCGGAATATCAGGGATATTTATTTTTCTGAAGGCTGCAGTGACAGACTCTGGCCATGTAGTTGTGCTGCTGTTGCATTTTACACTCCGAGCTTATGGGATGAATCTTGTAAACAAGAACAGAGAATTTGGTTGTGGTAAATGTTTAATTAATCAAGGGGAAAGAACCTTCATGTAGTGTTTTTATCCTCGGCACACAGTGCATATGGTTAAACATGTCTTTGTTCTGTCACGTACAGACAGCTATGACCCTGAGGCCTATTACCCAGAGTCCCCAGCACTGACCGGGCCAGGCAGAGCTCAGTACCGCCATTTCATCCCTCTCGTCCAGACGCAGAGACCCAACCTCATTGGCCTTACCTCTGGGGATGGACAAAACTCACGTGGTATCAGATGTAAAATATCAGTTCCAACCAAACATATGACTTTTGCATGAGAATTTTACACTTATTCATAATAGCAACATCTGTTTGAACTTGGTGTTGAACTATTTGATTGTGTTTTTAGCAGCTAACATAGTGATTCAGACAGAGCTGTCTGTCCCGAGTGTGTCGAGCATCGAGATGAGGTACAACTCTGAGCAAAAAAAGAGGAAGAGGTGCCTGCTGTCTGCAAATGGCCCACAGGTCAAAAAACTCTGGATGGACAAGTGAGTGATGAGCGACTCGAACTGTTATAGATATTATTTTGCAATTTTTCAAGAAAGTATATGTGGTGTATGTTAAACTTTAGAATTTGTATTATTCTACTTTGGTTATAATTGTAATCAACGGACCCTTTTCACAGATTCTGCGTTTCCACAGGGCTGCATTGTCAACCTAGTGTAACGGAGGCCAGCTAGTAGTTGCTGTGCGAGTAAACCTCACTCCCCTGATCTCAAGAGACGCTCTAGCGACTGATGCTAGAGGTTGCAGCCTTTAGCCTCCCGAGTTCGAGTCCTGCTTGGAGCGGGCGGTTCGAACATGTGGGGTTACACTAGCAAATCTAAATTTAAATCTAGTTTTTTATATTTTAATAAAAAAATAAATAAACATATTTTGTGTAATATTAACTTAAATTAGATTACAAAAAAATAAAAAAAATAATTAAGGCTGTTGCAAGGGTGTTTCTAATACAACGGCTAAAACTGGGGCCACACTAAAATATTTTTTAAACTCTTATAAGATTTTCAAAATGTGAGCGACCACAAACATGACGATAAGAAATCATAGATTTAACCGTTTTGTTCTTCTAGTGCAGGGATTTCCTATCCTGCTCCTGGAGGGCCACTGTCCTGCAGAGTTTAGCTCCAACCCCAATTAAACACACACCTGTACCAGCTAATCAAGGACTTATTAGGCATACTAGAAACTTCCAGACAGGTGTGTTGAGGCGAGCTGGAGCTAAACTCTGCAGGACAGTGGCCCTCCAGGACTGCGCATAAACTACGATGGAAATGCATAAAGTCCCGCTTGTTCACTTCGAACCGGAAGACGCTCCCACTTTTGACGCAAGGCTTCATGGGATGTAGGAAACTTGTGGATAGTGTATGGAATGGTTTTTACAGAAAATTTGCGCTGGGGAAAAGGGAAACTGTTTAGATGAAGTCATGCAGGTAGTGTGAAAATGGACTTTACATGTTACAGTGCGAACTGGGGGTGAGTACGACATATCATTCATTACAAGCAAAATATGTAGGCTTCCATCGCAAAATGAAAGCACTTTTTAACCGAACAATTTAACATCCCTGAGAAGAATGTCCCGACGTCGATTTCAACGTCTCTCCTACAAAAGAAAATATATAAATTCAACAATAACTAATAATAAATGAACATCTCAAAATTGTAGGCAATATAGGCCTATGAAATGAACGAAAACCGTTTACTTACTTGGCAAAATCAGCTTTTTCCAAACTATTTTAAATATCCAAGCAAGAAAAGAATGTCACTGACTGATGACGGTTTCAATACCGAACGTCTTTCCTCCAAAATCCAACCCCAAAGGCTGAATCACTGCAGGCTGTATACGGGGGGGTCAATAAGATTAAGATGAAGTAAAGCGAAGATATGCTGTTCTGAAAGGATGTCGGGAACGTGATGTTAAATGAAAAAAATCATATTTACTGAATTTGATTTATTATAAATGTAATTTTGGATAATTGTGCTATTTAGTACATTTTAATCTTAAATGTTTGTATTGTTAAATGTTTATTAATAATTATTCATTTTAATTGCATTGTTTTTAGTGTCTATTACTTAATATTGATCTCTTGGAACACAAAGGAAACTACAATGATTCAGGTGGATGTCCTGATTGAGAGGTGTAAAGGGTGTCTTTTCTGTTTTACAGGCAAAATTTAAATAACCAGCATAAACCCACCTTCCCGAAAAAGATTCATTACGTCAAAACTAAACTAGAGGTCCGCAAAATCCCCCGGGAGCTCAACAATATCACTAAACTCATTGAGCACTTCAGCAAGTTTGGAACCATAGTCAACATTCAGGTAAACATTCTGTATAGATTAGAAAACATTTCAGAAACATGTTTACGTGGAATATTTTGTAATGTGTCACCTGAAAGTACAGTGCATCCGGAAAGTATTCACAACGCTTCACTTTTTCCACATTTTGTTGTGTTACAGCCTTATTCCAAAATGGATTACATTTATTTTGTTTCTCAAAATTCTACAAAGAATACCCCATAATGACAACGTGAAAGAAGTTTGTTTGAAATATTTGCAAATTAATTAAAGTATAATGCAAATAAGTATTCACAGCCTTTGCCATGACACTCAAAATTGAGCTCAGGTGCTCCTGTTTCCACGGATCATCCTTGAGATGTTTCTACAGCTCGACTGGAGTCCACCTGTGGTAAATTCAGTTGATTGGACATGATTTGGAAAGGCACACACCTGTCTATATAAGGTCACACTCTTAACAGTGCATGTCAGAGCACAAACCAAGCCATGAAGTCCAAGGAATTGTCTGTAGAGTAGACCTTTGAGACAGGATTGTATCGAGGCACAGATCTGGGGAAGGGTACAGAACAATTTCTGCAGCATTGAAGGTGCCAGTGAGCACAGTGGCCTCCATCATCCGTAAATGGAAGAAGTTTGGAACCACCAGGACTCTTCCTAGAGCTGTACACCCAGACAAACTGAGCGATCAGAAGAAGGGCGTAAGTCAGGGAGGTGACAAAGAACCCGATTGCGTTTCTCTGTGGAGAGAGGAGAACCTTCCAGAAGAACAACCATCTCTGCAGCACTCCACCAATCAGACCTGTATGGTAGAGTGGCCAGACGAAAGCCACTCCTCAGTAAAAGGCACATGCTTGGAGTTTGCGAAAAAGCACCTGAAGGACAAAATTCTCCGGTCTAATGAAACAAAGAATGGCATGTGTCATGTCTGGAGGAAACCAGTCACCGCTCATCACCTGGCCGATCCCATCCCTACAGCGAAGCATAGTTGTGGCAGCATCATGATGTGGGGGTGTTTTTCAGCAGCAGGAACTGGGAGACTAGTCAGGATCGAGGGAAAGATGAATGCTGCAATGTACAGAGACATCATTGATGAATACCTGCTCCAGAGCGATCTGGTTCATCTTCCAACAGGACAACGACCCTAAGCACACAGCTAAGATTACAAAGTAGTGGCTACGGGACAACTCTGTGAATGTCCTTGAGTGGCCCAGCCAGAGCCCAAACCTGAACCTGATTGAACATCTCTGGAGATCTGAAAATGGCTGTGCACCGACGCTCCTCATCTAACCTGATGGAGCTTAAGAGGTCCTGCAAAGAAGAATGGGAGAAAGTGTGCCAAGCTTGTAGCATCATACTCAAAAATACGTGTGGCTGTAATTGGTGCCAAAGGTGCAAAGTATAGAGCAAAGGCTGTGAATATTAACGTACATGTGAATTATTTTTTTGTTTTTTTTATAAATTTGCGAAGATTTCAAACAAACTTTTCATGCTGTCATTATGGGGTATTGTTTGTAGAATTTTGAGGGGAAATAATGAATTTAATCCATTTTGGAATAAGGCTGTAACATAAAATGTGGAAAAAGTGAAGCGCTGTGAATACTTTCCGGATGCACTGTATTCTAGATTTTTTTTTTTTTATGTCCAGTTGAAATGTTTTATATAATTATTTTCTATTTTATGGATTGTGATATTGACCTTGTGTTTGGCATGTAAATAGTTTGATGCTAAAATGCTGATAAAAATGTAATAAACAAACAAACACTATAGATTAGATTACGAACAACATATTTGCTCAACCATTTTAACCCTCTCGAGTCTGCGGTCGCGCCGGCGTGATTGGCTCTCTTTTTTTCCTATCAGTGCCAAAGAGACTCAAATACCGTAAATCCTCTAATATTGGCCTGTATTCCATTAGCGGCCGGGTCTCCAACATTGGCCGGTCTCGCTGTCACCGAAGGTAAATAAAGGCCGGTCTCTAATAGCGGCCGGGGCTATTATTAGAACCAACGTTTTTCTGGGCAGGCCTCAACATTATGCTTGCTTGTGATAGTAACATGCAAGTACCACAGGGTACTGGTCATGTCAATCACCCAGACATCCCAAGTCTCCCGCATATTTATAGCGGCTCCCTGATGCCCGCAAATTAGTAAAATTCTCCCGCAATCTAGAGCGAGCGAGCAAGAGCGCGCATGCGAGACACAAACTGTGCACGCGCGCACGGCAGAGAGGGAGAGAGAGCGAGAAACCTTACGTGTGTGTGCTAGTGTGCACCTAATGAAGCGCATGTAAGACGGAGAGCGTCCTGATTGGCTTGTTTCGGTAAGTCAACCAATCAATTGTCAGTGTGGGCGGGCTTTTATCTCTTCTCCCGAACCGAATTAATCAGTTCAGTGTATTTAGAAACTGGAGTGCCATGGCAGAGGGAGAGTGCCCCAAAAAACGAAAGTATAAAGTATAAACATAATGACAATCTTGCACGCTCTACAGTTTGTAACTAACATGTTATGGTTGAGTTAAACAAGTTTCATTTCATGTGCATATTTTTCAGGTCGGCTAGTTGCCAAGGCTTCATGAAAACAACAAACTCGTTAGACCTGTTTAAAGTTGCAATGAAATATAAATAAAAGCAGTTTACATAAATAGTATAAGCAGCTTATGTAAATAGTAAAAGTGATCTACATAATTTTAGGAGAGATACCTCCCTGAAATGACTTTTTTCAGGTTGGGATGTCTGATCACCTCACTCTTGACTCGCACGTGAGACTTCAGTCACCGGGTCCGGTAGGCTAACGTTTACGGCGCGATGATGAGAACAGACGCGCAGCGGTCAGCGGAACATGAGGAGGACGAAGAGGAGCTGTACAATAATTAATTTGTTGTAGAGGCTGGCGCGAGTGATGAGGAGTTTACAGGGAGAGATGAAAAGGAGGAGGAAACTGAGGAGGACGAGGATTAAACAGAATTGGAGGATTTTTTTTTTTATAACTTCAAACCAAACGAGACAGGAATGGTTAAACTTTGGAGCGGTAAGGTGTCTGTTGCCTTTTGTTATGAATCAATAACCTAATTATCACCGTGTATGGTTAAGTGTTTACAATGCACTACCGGTAGCCTATGTTTGCTACGTTTTTGTTACCATATTTCTACACTGGAATTTAGCCTGAATTACCGGTATTTGTTGTTAATGTTCTGTATGCATACCGTAATGTTATGGTAACTGTACGTTTTCAATAAATGAACCTAGTATTTTATAGGTTGAAATAGACGCAAAATCAAATTTTTAGTCATTCTACTGGTAGTTTGATTTGCTCAAATAGAAATTGAGGCCTGCCTCTAATTCTGGCCTCCTTCCAATAAAGGCCTGGACCGCGATGCGCTTGAGTAAAATAAAGGCCCGGGCCTATATTAGAGGATTTACGGTAACTCTGTCGTTTTTTTTATCATTCAGGCAAGTGTTATACATCATTATAATCTGTTAAGTTTCTTTTTTTTGTGTACAGTCACAATAAAAACAAAAATGTTTTGCTTTTTGCAAAATAAAGAAAACAAACATGATGTGCGATCTGCAGCCTCTCTGTCAAAGACGTTCATTCAGATAGTCTTCAGAAAAGGAACTCTAGCTTAGTGAATTCTTGTCTCACAAACATGAGACATATGTTTAAAGAAACGTTGAAATGTCAGGTTTTAAACAATGTAAACCAAATCGAAAACAAATATTCTGTGTTTATGTAATCTGGTTGAAAAGAGAGTGATGTCAGTCTTTTGCGAGCCACTTCATTACCCTCTAATGGGACCACGCCCACACAGAGCGCGCTCTTTCAGATTCAAATACTGATGATCTCCGCATCAACGCCCACACATCAACTCATACAAACACATCTAGTGAAGCGATGTAACGTTACTTCAACTACATCGTTTTGATACGCGTTGAGCTATAATTCTCCTCATGAAAAGCTGTTAATTTGTGACAGATTCAGGGCTGATTGTAAGGTAGGCTTTATTCTGATAGTATCTGTGAATATTAAACGCAAAAAGACATTAAATGTCATACACGCAAGACTGTTTAGACAAGATTTATTTGGCCTGTTTTGGACAGATTATAATGTGTTTATTGTAAAAGAGCCTAGTGTCATATCAATAAAGCTTTTATTCGCAAATGTCTGCTCAGATGCTATAAATATAGTACCAGTCAAATGCATTTTCTTATTGATGTTTAAATATTATAGCCTAATGTTATTTTTTAAATGTAATATCAGTTTGTTTTATCGAGTTAATATCGAGTTTTGTTTTGGATAAAGTTAATTGCTTTCTTTAAAGTGAATTTCGTTTTGTATCTTAATTTTAATTATTTATTATTACATTTTTAGCGAGACTACTTAATTTTTTTTTCTTTTTTTAATTTCTTGTTTCTAGTGTAAATATTTAAACATTCTTAAATCAAGATGCATTTACTAGATAAGTACAATTTTCAACTACATAAGAAGAGCATGTTTTTGCTCTCTCAGTCAGGTATGAAGCTCATTCATTATGCAGCTCATTATGCAGGCTATTATGTTCTGTTGTTACCTCAGGTGTTATATCATCATTATTCATCAGATATCACACCTCCTTGCGTACGAGCTTTGTGAAGAAAAACTCTTACAAATTTTAAATCAGTGTATTTGTGTATCAGTGTTTTATGTGAATGAGTCGGCTCAATGTTTCTCGCATCAGTTTAAAGCAAAAACTCTTGGCAAATACACACATTATTCAAAATTCTTGTGGACACGTATCTATTGTGCGTTTTGAGGCCTTAATTCTAAAACAATTTTTTTTTAGTTTTTTCAAAAATCATGCATAAACATTTTTCTCTCAAAAATACAAGCATGTACATACATGTTGCTTAGATATTATGGTAGCCCAGTTTGAGCTGAATACAGTGTAATTACACTTTTGCCATTAATGTGTTTTATAAGCAACTGAAAAAAAATCACAAATGTCAGAGCATGTCAAAACTTCTAAAGGGCCCCAAAACAGCTCAGACTCCTAGGGGTTAAATTGTATATGTCATGTTATTCTTTTGTTATACAGGCCAACGATTGTAGTTGTAGTGATTGATTGAGTGCTGATTGTGAAGTAAAAACCGCTTGCTTTATTGTCACTTCCACAGGTGTTGTTTGGAGGCGACCCAGAGGCGGCATTGATCCAATATACAGCTAATGATGAGGCTCAGAGGGCCATCTCTAGCTCAGAAGCCGTTCTGAATAACCGCTTCATCAGAGTCCACTGGCATAAAGAGGCCACATCCAGCACACAGCAGCAAGGACCCAGTCAGAACACAAACCCTGGCCAACAACAGCCCACAACACACAAGGTCTGGAGTGTCTGATGCGATTGATGCTATTTCATTGTGTTGCTCTTCTAAAATTTACCTCCCTGCCCTACTATTGATAGTTCTCCCCATAGAAAAGTTAAGAGATTGTTCACTAGGCCTGTCAAGATAAAAAAATTTGCTGGACGATAAATTGGCCAAAAATTATTGCGATAAACAATAATATTGTCGTTCTGAGACCCTTTTCATCTAAAATAATGATAATGGAATAATAATGCAGGTACACCTTTTCAAAGATCAATAAACTTTTATTTCTAAAGACTATTTAACACTGAAAATGGAAAGCATTTTAAATATCCACAATAAATGAACAAAACAAAAAAAGCAATGGACTCTCAGTCTGTTAACAAAAAAATGCACTTGAATAAACAGCTGGAAAACTGCTGCAGATGATTGTGTTTTAGGTAGTGCTGGTAATCGATTAAATAAAGTAACTAATTACATTTTTTTTTCTGTAATTAATCACGATTAATACGTTTTTAATGTTTTGATATTGTAATAATTTCAGTTACTCTCCAAATTAATGTAGAAACAGTATATTTTAATTATGAATGAAGGCCAGTATCACTGATGTCTCTATGAAACATTAATGACGTTACATTACAGTATAACTGAAAGCTCCCAATTTCAACATTTATTAGGCTTTAAAAAAAAAAAAAAACTTTTAATTTAAGTGAACTTAAAACAATCTTTACATAAATCCATTATAATAAATGTTATTTTTACCTGTGCCTTCCCTGTTAGACATATACAGAAATGTAATAGTTATCAAACATCTTTCTTAACTGCATAAATAATAAGTGAAATCTAGATTAATCATCATTAAAGCTACAATTTTCTCTGTTCCCGTTGTTCTTTGATGAACATTAATGACAGGCATCATCAGTGCTCCTGTCACTTTAAGAACAGCTGCTGATGAACATGATGTGGATCTCACGTGTTGTCCCGTGCATCTAATTTCCTCACAACTCGTTATTTAACTAATTTAAGACGTTATTGAACTCATTTAAGACTTCTAATATGAGAAAACTCAAAATTCTCTGTGTTGTTGTTATTGTTTGTTCATGAGCAAAAGAGAACTCGATGTGAGCAGGAGACTGACGCCAGTCTGTCTGTGCGTCGAGTGTGTGTGTGTCAGAGAGTCCCTCGATTAGCTGACATAAGACGCAGCCACACAGACAGGACATTGACACACACACACACACACACACACACACAGGACATTGACATACAGCGCATTCTCTTGTGTCTTGTCGCGCTTGGAAGCATCTACATGTATAAGAGCGTGATCATATAATGTAACGCTCTGCAAAAATGCATATAAAAACGGACGCTGGAAATTATCGCAGCCGGAAAAATTATCAAGCTAATTTTTTTTATTGTGCGATTAATTGATTTATTGACTATCGCGACAGGCCTATTGTTCACTCAAAAATGATTGATAATATCCTTACCATGACTGTTCATCCATGGATGAGACTATAATTCGTCAACATAACTTTGACAAAATTTAGTTTTGTGCGCAGGTCATTAATAAGCAGCCCCCTGCAGCATCTTACGTGCTGAATAAGAGCTTCCCCAAACACCAGACCGCCACAGGAGCCACGGGCATCATGGGCAGCACTGAGCCGACCAGCCCGAGCCAAGAACCATCAGTGGTAAAGAAAACGCATCAATGATTGCACACATCTATTCAGAGTTTTTGTTCTGCATTAGATATTGCGATATGAAAATAATTTCACCAGATGATTTGAATAGCTCTATTTAGGGATGCACCGAATATTCGGCCACCGAAAATTTTCGGCCGAAAATGGCCCAAAAGTGCATTTTCGGTTTTCGGCCGAAAGACTTTTATCACCGAAACAACACGGCCGAAATGTTGTGATGACGCAAACAGAAACCGCGACCAGCACGTGCTTGTCTGAAGCAACATGTCCGCGGTGTGGAGTCTGTGGACGTATTTCAGTATATCTGAAAAACACCCACGTCTGCTCCATGCACAAGCACTGACAGCGAGAGCTCATGTTCTCGATGAGAAGAGGACCAGACTTCACTGTGAACCCGAACGGTTTCTGAATGCAATCTTTAACAGTGGGCATGTTTTAAGCGCGGAACACACTTCAATCTGGCGGCGGCGCGCGCGCGCGAACGCAATCATCTGTGAGCGCGATCGATCATCTCTTCCTTAAGAATAACCATGAATGAACATCTAAGGTGTGTTGAGGATACATTACAACTTACTGTCACGTATCATATGTGGTGTAATCGCTAAATCAGTGTCTCAACGGCGGAAAGACCTCACTATAACTGCTGTAAACTAAACAGTCATGTAGCATCACATTTACCTCAGGCACCTCAGTGTCCACATCTGTTAGTTCACTAGAGAAATAAACTCTTTCACTAAATATATGACCTATATTAGCCGTTATATTCATTATATTCTACTTAACCTGTTAATGATATATTGATTATTTCATGTATGTTTAAATAAAATGACAGACACTGTGTATAAATGATTATATTTCAACAACGAATCGGATAAAAAACTATTTTATAATTAGATTTAGAAGTTATTGCAAAAACTGCCTTATGTGAAGTTTACATGTTTGTGTACTATGTTATTTGAGTGTTGATTATTAGACCTAAAAATACATAGCAACTGAATTTAGGCTAATAGTTTGGGCTCTGTTGTTAACCTTTAATATTAATGTGCAAGTAAGGGCTCCCTATATAGTTTAGAGCAATATATTCAATAAACTTTTAGTTATAATTTAATTCATTTAAGGACAGATACTTTTTTTTCAGTAAACCAATAAAAATAAATAAAAAGCCATTTTGTAAAACTGCTGTACCGAACCGTCAGTTTTGTGTACCGCTACACCCCTATTCTACAGTTAACATATGGGCTATGGCAGTCTTTGCTTTGATACACTATTATGTTGAAGGCCTACAGAGAAAATAAATGTATCTTTAAGCAGTTGCACTTGTTCTGAATGCACTTTCTTGTAGTAGTCCTACAGAGACAAATTTTAAATGCACTAGACCTAAATGCACTTTGTTTTTATGAGAGAACATTTAATTTTATAACCTTTCTGTAGGCCTGTACATTATTATTTAATGTACAAATGAGTGGGGTCAAGTTAAACATTTTAGTTTGAATTTTATTTTATACTGTGCATTGTTGCAATGTGCTAAATAAATATTGGCATAATTTGTAATTGATTTATTCTTTGAAACTTTAATATTAATTTATGTAATTGCAATGCCTTGATTTTAGTAAAGTTAGTGCACAGTCATAGCCATAAATGCAATGGTACTAATAATTGGCATAATTTCTTTCGGTGTTTCGGTTTTCGGCTTTCGGCCTTGGTTTCCTCTTTTTCGGTTTTCGGTTTCGGCCAGGAATTTTCATTTCGGTGCATCCCTAGCTCTATTTATAAAGAATTAAAGCTACACTGTGTGATATTTTCCCCCATCTAGTGGTGAAAAGGTATATGACCATCCAGTGAATATTAGTTTCTGTTCCTCTCAATTCCGATTTCGTTTTAACTCCTACGGTGGCTGATTTAGTCCAAGATTAACATGGCTTCCAGTTCGACCTCGTCCACATTCGTCACGGTGCCATCGAGTGTTAAAACACGAAAGGCGAAGCTTGAATTTACGGGTATGTCCCTCTTTGGCTAATGTACTTTCAAGATGGAGGAGCAACATGGCGACCCACATTCGAACCTTCACCCGTATGTATTTTCAATGGCATATTATAAACTTACGAGAATACTTTATTACTTGAAAGAAGTAAATATACATTAATGAGCACATATATTTTTTGAAAGAACTAAGTGTTTTTAGCTAAGAATAAACTAAAAAAGTTACACAGTGTAGCTTTAAGAATTCTAGGGTGATTTTAGTAGGGTAGTGCATCTGCATAGAAAATAATAAACAAATTACAAGCATAGATAAATACAATATAACAAAGATGTAAAATAACACCGCATAGTCTTCACTGTATAAATTACATTTAATTAATTAATGCAATTTATCTTTGTTAAAGCTACAAAAGTGATTTTCTATTTCTCTTTTGTTTGATTAAATTGGTGACACGAACAGCTGTGGGTTTATTAGGCTGCTAACAATGCATGGATCCAATATTATGATACGCATCCATTTTCTTTCTCTAATCGTGTTAGCATCATGTTAACAACATGCTGATCGTGTTAGCATCATGCTAAAATCATGCTAATCGTGTTAGCATCATGCTAACAACATGCAAATCGTGTTAACATGATGCTAGCAACATGCTAATCGTGTTAGTATAATGCTAAAAAATGCTAATCATGTTAACAATTAGTTAAAAACATGTTAACAACATGTTAATCGTGTTAGCATCATGCTAGCCAAATGCTAACAGTGTTTTTTTGCACTGCAACTTCGGCATTCTACTCCTCCGGCACCGTTTGTCGTAGAACCATGAATGAGGTGTCAAATTGTACAGCTTATTGAGGAGATGTGTGCTATATCTTTTCTAAGCGATCGGGTGTACGATGTGTGTTTTCGGCGGGCGAAAAATCGTCCCAATTGAGTCCCCATTTACTTAACATAGAGAAGAGGTTTGTGTTATCATATCTCCGCCTCAGAACATCACAGAGACTTGGGGCTGGTCTCATTTGAATCGGCCTGTCAAGCAGACAATAAGTAGTGATATAAAAACTTCATAGCCACGCCCTAGCAGCCACTTACAGCACCCTGGCAACCATATATCAACATTAACGAGCCATATCTCAGCACCAGAGCATTGTAGAAATACAGAGTTGGGCTCTTTTGACTCAAACTGGCCAATAGTCTTTAAATATCACCTCATAAACTGTATAGCCACACCCTAGCAACCATTTAGAGCACCCTAGTAACCATACAAACACGTACAGTCATGAGGGGGGGCTCTTTTGACTCAGACTGGGCAATAGTCTTTAAATATTACCTCATAAACTGTATAGACACACCATAGCAACCATTTACAGTAACCTAGCAACCGTATTGCAACATAAAGAAGCCATATCTCAGCTCCAGAACATCGTACAGACATGGGGGTGGGCTCTTTTGTCTCGGGTGACTAACCAGTCCACACAACCTAGCATCCGGTACACACAACCTAGCATCCGAGTGGATTTTTTTTTTGCCACGGCAAGCACTACTCACATTTTCTTTCTCAATTGTTTACAACACATAGCCAACTGTGTTTAAGATGATACTCGCAAGGATGTAATTTTGTCTTAATTTTGCATTCACGTGTCCGTTCAAACTCTAAAAAAAAGAGAAAGAGAACTGAATTCGGTGTTCCAGTGCTGTCTTCGTGGCTCTGTGTGCGTGCACAGAAAACAGTGCGCAAGTTTCTTGCTCTTGATGTTTAAAAACACATGCAAGTGATAAACTTTCACTCTATGATGGTTAAACTTTGCAATTAATCCGCAAATTACATGCGTCCTGCGATCTGACTATTGCGGATGCATGCAGCGGGATATCGATGCAAAAAGGATATATCGTGCAGCCCTAATTCACAGAAAATATTTATGAGCAATATCACACTTGCATGATATGGCTCTGTATCAGCACAGCTATGATTAAGCCATATCGCACGACTACGAGTGTGATCTGGTGTTTATTCAACAGTTCGACGGCACAAGTGTGTAAATAAACAACAACGGAGTGTCTTTAAAAACACTCTATTGTGCGGAACTACTTCCTTCCGCCACAGATTCAATTTAATCTCAAGTTTACAGTTTAACAGTTGAGCCCAAACCGCTGTGTGTGTCTATATTAAAAACACATAAACATGTAATGTATGTTCAAAATGAAAATCGTTTGAATTTCTCTGTTAAACAAGGGCTTGACGCCACATTCGAGTTTACAGAAGGGTCCGTTCTCACGCACGGTGTCGAAAACCGCATCAAAGTCGTTAGGAAAAACGGGCAAAGTGCTGGAAGCTCAGGAGGTTCTGAAAAAGAAGCAGGTCAGTATTTCCTTTCTCCTCCTCACCGCTGTAAGCTGATAGCAGCAGATCCACCTACTAGGATTGCACAGTCTGGAATGTACTTATGAGTGAGCTAACATGACCTCTGACCTCTGGACTTCAGGAGGTGTTGAAACTACAGCAAGACATGAGGAAGAAGAAACAAGAAATGCTTGAAAAGCAGATCGACTGTCAGAAGGTATGAAGGATTACTTAAGTAAAACAAAATAAATATACAGTATGTACCACCAGGTTAAAGTTTGGACACATACACATTTTTTATTATTTTGGTATTACTGTAAATTCTATTTTTTTACATTTTAGAGTATTTGTGAAGTCATAGTTTATGTAATAGTGATCGAATGATGCATCACCAAGGCTGATATTTAGCTGTTTTTTTCTGTTTGGCCGATAAGGGGAGAAGCCAGTCAGTTGAGTTTGTGGCAAAACCTCTTACAGTGCTTGTATATTGTTGTCTTTCAATACATATGATAAATCGTTCTCAGAAAGTAGAACTGAAGTGAAGTTGAATGAGTTAAAACATTTCAAAATGCAGCTGTAGACAATTTTTCCAATCATGAATTTTGTCATTGAGGATTTCTTAAAAATACAGGGCAAAAATCTTATCTTGTTCTCGTGAACCCAATTTCGGGTCTCGTCTCGTGAGCTGTGACTCGTCACACCCCTAATATATAATCAACTTGTACATTATGTACATTATGTTTTATAACAAATGCCAGCAGAGGGTGCCAATTGCCTAGGGATTGTTACACTTAAAGCTGGGCATTCACTGAGATTGGGGGGGGGGACCTTTGTAGCAGGATCCACCTCTGCTATTATTTTAATGGGTTTGCCATAGTGGATTCGTGTACCCCGCTTGGAAAGGGGCGATCGGCTAGGGGGTGCTGTTTTTCTTCTCGCCTCGACCCCCCCCGAGGCGGGCGGAAAAATTTGGCGGCCCTGTGACCTTGTCCAGGGGTCAAAAGCTCAAAGGGAACAAGCACAAGTTGTTAATTTTTTGGGGAATATTTATGCAGATTTTTTTTTTAAGGCGCTTCCCAGAATCCGAGCAATTCGGCTCTTTGACACGTCGTGCCCGAGTGCCCCACGTGCCAGCATTCGACGACCCTAGCGATTCGGGGCTCTTTGGTACGAACGAGAGCTGAAGAACACAAAGACATCCCACTTCCCAATTACGTAGTGGGCGCCAAATAACTGGTCCATGGACACTGCCATTTCTATGTAAATTAAGCACTCAAATGACTTGGAAGTTACATGAACGTGTTCGGTTCATTGTGCCAAGTACAGTAGAGGTGTTTTAATGTGTAAAAAATTTATATTAAATGTTAAATATCATCTATAAACACTGTGTCCGTGGACCAGTTAATTGGCGGCCACTACAGAAATGGGACGTGGTACGTCTTTGTGTTTCCAGCTCCCGTTCGGCTCTGGAAGGTACTAGGGCCACCAGACATGCAGTCCTGTCTTCTTCTCGGTGCCCTCTATTGGAATCCAGAGTTTGGAGAAGATTGGAGAAAAAATATTATTTAAAAAAAATAATCATAAAAAAAATGCATCTGAATTCTAGGAAAGATTATCACATGGTGAAGTACACCGATCTGATAGGGGGCACTGAGACGTAGACATGAGCGCAAGTCTGGTGGCCCTAGAGCCTTCCAGATAACTGGTCCATGGACACTGCCATTTCTAGAAGCTCAGGACTCTGTATTCCTTTGACACCAAGTTTGATCCGATGCGCCGTCCGCTGATTGGTGGGCCTTTTCCTCGATCTAATTTCACACTCGTTTGACATGAAGTTGGAACCCGTAGGCTATAAAAGACCTCTGTCCCAACAATCTTTTTCACTCACTTACATTTCACGTTCTGCACTTTTGTTTTCATAATTTAAAAGATGATGGGAGACAGTCAATCTACAGTGGAGGAGGGGCAGGAGCCGGGGCAGGAGGTGCAGCCCGTCTGCGATAACCCCAACTGCCGGGCAGAGGTGGACGAACTCCGCCAGCTGGTGGACAGTCTTATAGAGACTTTAGACGTAATGAATCAACGCTACACCCTGCTGTGGAGGAGCCAGCTCTCCCGGCGGACCGGCACAAGGTATCCCAATCTACAACATCTTCACGGCTGACCGCTTCTACGCCATTCATTTGGATGCAAAGCAGGCGGCCGTCGTTGTTTAACCGTTTGTGTGCGTATTTGCTGACTCTTTTTTTTTTTTCTCTTTCTCGTTCTTTTCAGAAGTGACCCAGTCCAGAAAAAAGGAAGTTCCTGATCTCCCTTTCATGGTGCTGTCGCCAATCCCTCTGGATCTTGGCAAAGCGGCAGAGGAAAGCCACCCAGTTCTTTTCATTTTCAATCTGTTCACCGTGTTCATAATGTTGTCTGTTCCATGTGTTCATAATAAATGTTTGAAAGGTTCATACTCTTATGTCTTTTCTTGGCTGCAAAACAAATGTCTTATACACATTTAATTTGAAAAGAATGTTAACAAATTAATTGTAAAAAAAAAAATGAAAATGAATTCTTGGAAACTGTTGCATGATTTCTGGGAAAGATTATCACATATGGTAAAGTACACCGATCTGATAGGAGGCGCTGAGACGTAGACATGAGCGCTGGTTTGGTGGCCCTAGAGCTTTCCAGAGCTGAACGGGAGCCAAAACACAAAGACGTCCCACTTCCCATTTCCGAAGTGGCCCCTAAATAACTAGTCCACGGACACTGTCATTTTTATGCAAATTAAGTGCTCAAACGACTTGAAAGTTAAATGAACATGTTCAGTTGAGTGTGCTAAGTACAGTAGAGGTGTTTTAGTGTATAATAAATGTGAAATATCATCTATAAACACTGTCCGTGGACCAGTTATCTGGCGGGTCTAAATAAATGTGAAATGGGACGGCTTTGTGTTTCCAGCGGCCGTTCGGAGCAGAAGGCGCCAAATCACTTGAAAGTTAGATGACTACGTTCGGTTGAGTGTGCCCAGTACAGTAGATGTGTTTTCATCAATAAAAACTGTGATATGGCATCTATAAACACTGTGTCCGTGGACCAGTTATCTGGCGGCTCTAAATAAATGTGAAAAGGGACGTCTTTTAGTTTTTTCAAACTCTGCTGCACTGTGCTTCACTGAAACCTGGCTGAGTGAAGCCATACCAGACAACGCACTATATCTGCTGGGTTTCCAGCTGTTCCGAGCGGATCGCATCGCGGAACTAACAGGGAAAACAAGAGGTGGTGGATTGTGTTTCTACATTAACGAAAGTTGGTGTTCAGATGTAACAATGCTGAAGATGATGTGCTCTCCAAATCTAGAGGCGCACTTCATAAACTGTAAACCTTTCTACTCTCCGCGGGAGTTTTCCTCGTTCATTCTCGTGACTGTTTACATCCCTCCAGAAGCGTGTGTGAACGTGGCGCTACAACAGCTGGCTGAACACATAGCTGAGATTGAACAAAGGTATCCAGACTCTCTTTTAATCATTCGTGGGGATTTTAACAGAGCAAATCTCTCCTGTGAACTGACGAAATACAGACAGCACGTTACATGTCCCACCAGAGACAGTAATATACTGGACTGCTGTTACACAACAATAAAGAATAGTTAATAGTTTCGATGTACTTTTCCTTACTGAAACCTGGCTTAAGCCAAATGATTATTTCGGTCTAAATGAGTCTACTCCGCCAGGATACTGTTATAAGCATGAGCCCCGTCTGATTGGTCGTGGCGGCGGTGTTGCAACAATCTATAGAGATATTCTTAATGTTACTCATAAAACAGGTCACAGGTTTAATTCGTTTGAAGTACTAGTGCTAAATGTTACGCTCTTAAATGTAAGAAAGAAATCCGTATTATCTCTAGCCTTGGCTACTGTGTATAGACCTCCAGGGCCCTATGCTGATTTCTTAAAAGAGTTTGCAGACTTTCTCTCAGATCTATTGGTCAACGTCGATAAAGCATTAATTGTTGGAGATTTTAACATACACGTAGATAACACAAATGATGCATTAGGGGCTGCATTTACAGATCTATTAAACTCCTTTGGGGTTAAGCAAAACGTCACTGGTCCCACTCATCGTCTTAATCACACACTAGATTTAATTATATCACATGGAACCAACCCAACCGATATAGATATTATACTGCAAAGTGATGATGTCACTGACCATTACATGGTAACTTGCATGCTGCGTACTGCTGAAATCTGTCATGTTGCGCCACGTTATCGACCAGGCAGAACAATCATTCCAACCACTATAGATAGATTCTCAAATACCTTACCTGATCTGTCTCAGCTGCTCAGTGAACCCAAACAAACAGATGAACTAGAGGAAATGACTAGCAGTATGAGCACGATTTTATCTAGCACATTAGAAATTGTTGCACCAATTAGATTAAAAAAGGTTAGAGAGAAACCTAAAGCACTATGGTACAACAGTGCTACACATGTTATCAAGAGAGAAACTCGTAACTTAGAGCGTAAATGGAAACAAACAAATTTAGAGGTCTTTAGAATCGCGTGGAAAGATAGTATGTCACGTTATAAAAAGGCCCTAAAAGCAGCCAGGGCTGAGCATCTCCGCAAAATAATAGAAAATAATCAAAATAACCCAAGGTTTTTATTTAACACCGTGGCTAGACTAACAAATAAACAAACATCGCCTGAGCAAAATATTCCGTTACAGTTTAGTAGTAATGATTTTATGAATTTCTTCACTGAGAAAATAGAAAGCATCAGAAACAAAATTGTAAATGTACAATCTTTAATGATGTCTTATGATTCAACCGCAACTATCGCCCGTCAAGAACTACTACACCGCTTTACAACTATAGGACAGGAAGAGCTAAATAAACTTATCATTGCGTCTAAACCAACAACATGTTTATTAGATCCAATACCCACTAAACTACTGAAAGAGTTGTTACCTGTAGTGGAAGAGCCTCTTCTCAATATTATTAACTCGTCTTTATCTTTAGGTCATGTTCCAAGAATATTCAAGTTGGCAGTCATAAAACCTCTCATTAAGAAGCCACAATTAGATCATAATAACCTAGCAAATTACAGACCAATTTCAAATCTTCCATTTATGTCTAAAATACTAGAAAAAGTTGTGTCCGCTCAATTGTGCGCTTTCTTGCAAGAAAATGATATCTATGAAAAATTTCAATCAGGATTCAGGCCGCATCATAGCACAGAAACTGCACTCGTTAAAATCACAAATGATTTACTTCTAGCTTCTGACCAAGGCTGTATCTCAATACTAGTTCTACTCGATCTTAGTGCTGCGTTTGATACTATAGATCATAAACTACTCTTAGATCGACTTCAAAATTATACTGGTGTTCAGGGACAGGCATTAAACTGGTTTAGATCGTACTTATCAGACCGCTACCATTTTGTCTGTCTAAATGGGGAAAAATCAAAGATGACGTCAGTAGACTATGGGGTGCCGCAAGGATCCGTGTTAGGCCCTCTGCTATTCTCAATATATATGCTGCCACTTGGTAATATTATAAGAAAACATGGACTTAATTTCCACTGTTATGCTGATGACACTCAATTATATATTTCATCACGACCGGATGAAAACGCTAAATTATCTAAACTGACAGCGTGTGTTGAAGATATTAAATACTGGATGACGTGTAATTTTCTGCTATTAAATTCAGATAAAACGGAGGTGTTACTTATTGGTCCAAAAAACTCCCCAAAAAACCTCTCGCAATACAATTTTACCTTGGAAGGATGTCCTGTCACTTTATCCACTACAGTAAAAGACCTGGGTGTTATATTAGACCGCAACCTGACATTCGAAAATCATATTTCATATGTTACAAGAACGGCATTTTTCCATCTTAGAAACATTGCTAAGCTACGTAACATGCTGTCTATTTCTGATGCAGAAAACTTAGTTCATGCATTCATGACCTCGAGATTAGATTACTGTAATGCTTTATTAGCTGGTTGTCCTGCATCCTCAATAAACAAACTACAGTTAGTCCAAAACGCAGCTGCTAGAGTTCTTACTAGGTCAAGAAAATATGATCATATAACACCAATTTTATCATCTCTACACTTGGTTACCTGTGAAGTTCCGTATCAATTACAAAGTATTGCTACTGACCTATAAAGCCCTAAATGGTTTAGCTCCAGTGTATTTAACGGATCTTCTATCGCCCTACAATCCATCGCGCTCTTTAAGATCACTAAACTCGAGGCTTCTGGTCATTCCTAGGATATCTAAGTCCACTAAAGGAGGGAGGGCATTTTCACATTTAGCTCCTAAACTCTGGAATAGTCTTCCTGATATTGTTCGAGGTTCAGACTCGCTGTCCCAGTTTAAAACTAGATTAAAGACGCATCTCTTTAGCCAAGCATTCACATTATAATTATCTTTTTATACTACAGTTAAATCGGATCAAAAGCATTAATATAATATTCTGAACAGCAGCTACGCTAATCATTTCCCATCTGCTTTTCTGTTGTTATCTCGGGACACTAGTCCCAAGGTAAATAGTTCATCAGCTCCAGTTTGTATCCAGCCCCTCATGGAGACTTCAGATGCCCCAACACCTGTGATGAGACGACTCGACGCCTGTGAAGAGACGACTCAACGCCAGCGTTGTTATGGCCTAAATTAATACACGATTGATTAACTTTTTCGAACATTATTCTTTAACATTGTCTTTCTAACATTTTTACTGTACATCTATGAAATGCACTTTCTGTAAAGCTGATTTGAAACAATGTGTATTGTGAAAAGCGCTATACAAATAAATTTGAATTGAATTGAATTGAATTGAATTAAAGAAAGCATATCACTCTGTCCCACACGCAGCTTTGGGGCTCTCTGATCACTGTGTGGTTCATCTTATACCGACCTACAGGCAGAAACTGAAATCAGCTAAACCGGTAATAAGGACTGTAAAAAGATGGACTAATGAAGCAGAGCTGGACTTGCAAGCCTGCTTCGATTGCACTGATTGGACTATTTTTGAAGCTGCTACCACTGATCTGGACGAGCTCACAGATACTGTAACATCATACATCAGTTTCTGTATGCATTCCTACCAGGACATTCTTATCATTCACTAATCATAAACCATGGTTTACTGGGAAACTCAAACAGCTCCGTCATGCCAAAGAGGATGCTTACAGAAGTGGGGACAAAGTCTTGTATAACCAGGCCAAAAACAGACTGACAAAGGAGATTTCAGCTACTCAGAAACCAGTTTTCAGCCAACGACCCTGCCTCAGTCTGGACAGGCCTGAGAAACACAAGTCACCATCCCCCCGATCTGTAGAGAATCAACAACTGGCTGAGGATCTGAATGCATTCTACTGCAGGTTTGAAAAGCCCAGTCTCACACCACACACCCGCTCTGATCTGCACTTCACACGTCCCCCATCACCTCCTGCAACCGCCATCCAATCTGAGCTTAAGGTCTGTGTGGAAACTAGGAAAGCTTCAGGCCCAGACAGCATCTCATCTGCCTGTTTGAAAGTCTGCGCTGACCAACTGGCCCCAGTCTTTACGCAGATCTTCAACAGATCATTGGAGCAGTGTGAAGTTCCCTGTTGCTTCAAACGCTCCACTATCATTCCCGTCCCCAAAAAAACCCAAATCACTGGACTTAATGACTACAGACCTGTCGCTCTCACGTCTGTGGTCACTCATGAAGTCGTTTGAAAGACTGGTTCTGGCCCACCTGAAGGACATCACTGGACCCTTGCTGGATCCTCTTCAATTTGCCTACAGAGCAAACAGGTCTGTGGATGATGCAGTCAACATGGGAGAGCATTATATCCTGCAACATCTCGACAGACCTGGGACTTATGCAAGGATCTTATTTGTGGACTTCAGTTCGGCCTTCAACAATACCATCATGCCTGATCTTCTCTCAGCTAAACTGACCCAGCTCTCCATGCCATCCTCAATCTGTCAGTGGATCTCCAGCTTCCTGACAGACTGAAAACAGCTCGTGAGACTGGGGAAACTCACACTACCATCACTGGCGTCCCCCAGGAGTGCGTTCTCTCCCCACTGCTCTTCTCCCTGTACACCAATGACTGCACTTCTAAAGACCCACGCTCAAAACGGTGGAGATGATAGTGGACATCAGGAAGAACAGACCAGCTCTCCCCCCACTCACCATCATGAACAGCACTGTGGAAGCAGTGGAGTCATTCAGGTTCCTGGGCACCACCATCTCTCAGGACCTGAAGTGGGACAATCGCATTGACTCCATTGTGAAAAAGGCCCAGCAGAGACTGTACTTCCTTCGTCAGCTGAGGAAGTTCAAACTCCCACAGGAGCTGCTGATTCAGTTCTACTCGGCTGTCATTGAGTCTGTTTTATGCACTTCCATCACTGTCGGGTTTGGTTCAGTTACCAAATCTGACATCAGGAGACTACAACGCACAATCCGGACTGCGGAGAGGATTATTGGTGCCTCCCTGCCAACCCTCCAGGACCTGTACTCTTCCAGAGTGAGGAAGAGAGCAGGGAAAATCATCACAGACTCCGCTCACCCTGGACACCGCCTGTTTGAACTGTTACCATCAGGACGGCGACTCCGATCACTGGCCACTAGAACATCTAGGCACAGGAACAGTTTCTTCCCACAGGCCATTTCCCTCTTGAACAGTTAAAATACACCCCCCCCCCCCCCCCCCCCCATATAATTTCTGTCTCATTCTGTGATGTGAAGCCTGTCAGATTACAAAAGTAGCTTATTTCAAACACTCGATTAAATGTTCTCTTTTGTTGGACAACAGGTTTGTAAACGCTTCTCATTACAAGTTTGGAAAGAGGTTGATGCTTTTTTCTAATGCACATTGAGGGGGCTTTAACACTGGGTGCGTTTGCTGTGGTCATGTCCAAACGCGATTGTTCCCGGCGTCCCCCGCAGCTCTGGTCTGGTTTCACACTCAACTTGATTCTATCGAACCCTGGTGCACTTGTTCATCTTACGTCATCAAAATTGTGCACGGCGGATGATAGAAAACACACTGCCGTAAATATATTGTGTTTTTATTAATTTGGTGCTATTATGCGCAGCTGAGTAAACGACTCTTGGGTTTACTGTATGTGCGTCGCATGAAGTTCATTTGTTGCCCTGATTGCACGCATATGTGCGAATACACGCTTATCCAAGGTAAATCATCAACACCATCATCCCTTACATGTGTTTTATTGAACTAAATATTCAATATGCTAAACTAATATGCTGAAACACATATGCAGGTTGCGTTTCTTCCTGAACAAGTGCGCACCCGAGTCCGTGTTGCTTTCACATTCACGTGAATCGCGGGACAGTTCGAGGTCCACCTCCTTCAGATAGTCTCGCGTACCCCGGTGCACACCGAGCCCGCGATTGACAGCTTTTACATTAGCAATTTTTCATGCAAACCGTGCCGCTTTTCGAACTAAAATGCCAATGACTCCATCTCACAGTGCATGCAGAGATAGAGCAGCGTTTATTGCGAACAGATCGCCCTGAACAGTGCTGCGCATCATCTACACATATATTTATTTATTTAAAAAATATAAGCGATTTTCTTAATTTCACAAAGACAAATCTCGATTTTGGTTTAATTTCAGTCAATCGTGCAGCCCTAGATTAACCTCACACGAGCACAAAACAAATTCTGCCTTCACTCAAACAAGCTCTGTCTCGCATGCTAAACTGTAGGCTATTGCACGCGTGCTACTGGGGTAAAAATATTCATCGCACAGACCGATTTTTTTGTAGCACGTGCAACATATATGTCGCACTGTACAGCCCTGCTTACAGCAGAGTAAACACTAAACACACTTGTTGTCATCAGAGAATCCGGCCAATCGTGGAACAGCTGTGTCGTCATCAGAGCTCAATGGTTAGTTCACCTGAAAGATTCACTCAAAATGCGGATTCATTCAGAAATGAAACACCGCTGTGTGTTGCTCTGAGACGCACAACAGTTCTGCTGTGACTTTATAGGTAATATTTTAATTGGCAAAACTGAGCAAAAAGACACTTCTGTGTCTAAAATATAACACAATATTAACTTCTTATTTATTGAACTATTGTATAAAATCAATATCACGTTTGCAGTCTTGCTATTCAGGACAAAACCGCACTCGTGTGATTCTCATTGCTCATGTGATATTTCTTAATTTTTAAAAAAAATTACTCACGACTTAAGCCACTCAAAGTTTTGTTTCTTTATTCTTGTAACAAACTCTATGCAATGCAATGCAATATAATGAATGACATTAATAATAAAAACACATCTTAACACTTATTCTCTGATGATGTCGCTAAGTTACAATAAATAACATCTTTTGATTGATCAGAATATCAAACTATTTACATGAAAATGATCCGAACATGAACTTTGATCACTTAGACGCCTTTGGGCAACACTTTTTCTCATGAGTCAGTAGATAAGAGGAGTGGCTGAAACTCTTCCCACATGAAGAGCACTAGTGCGGCTTCTCTCCAGTGTGAACTCTCTCATGAGCTTTCAATGTTCCTGACTGAGAGAAACTCTTCCCACAATGTGAGCACTTGTACGGTTTCTCTCCAGTGTGAACTCTCTGGTGTCTTTTTAAGTGTCCTGATGTACTGAAGGTCTTCTCACAGTCAAAGCACATATAAGGTCTCACACCAGTATGAATGCGCTCATGCACTTTTAAAGTGGTCAGTTGTGAAAAACTCTTTCCACAAAAAGAACAAACGTGAGGCTTTACACCAGTATGAACTTTAAGGTGTTTTCTTAATTCTGATGCCACAACAAATGTTTTCTCACACTGATCACAGCTGAATGATCTCACTCCAGAGTGACGGCGCAGATGATCATCGAGAGAGCTTTTGTGAGTGAAACTCTTTCCACACTGAGAGCATGTGAACGGTTTCTCTCCAGTGTGAATCCTCATGTGCACATTTAGGTGTCCTTTATATGTGAAACTCGTTCCACACTGAGAGCAGGTGAAAGATTCTTTGACTCCAGATTTTCCAGCTTGTTTCTGTGTGAAATTCTCTTCAGTCTTTGAAGCGACTGTGTTTCTATCTTCATTTGTGAGATGATGAGGTTTCTGCTGTTTGTCTTCATTCACTTCCACCGGGTCTAAAATCAACATATTCAATAAAAGAGGAACAAATGAGAAACAAAAAGAAATATGGTTCAATCTCAATTTAGCACAAATCCAGTTTACTACTGAGTCTGATAAACTCAGCAAAAAAGAAACATCCCCTTTTCAGGATACTGTATTTAAAAGATAATTTTGTAAAATCCAGCTTTACAGATCCTTATTGGACAGTGTTTAACCACTTACACCCCTGAAGGCATTTTTTAAATTTCACATCTACGTGACATGCTTAAAAGTAAAGGCTTGTAGCTCTACAAAAAACAAAACAAGAAATATACAAGTGCATGGTCTCATTTGATAGAAAACCTTTCAAATTTTGAAAAAATATATATGTTGATCATGTTTGGAAGTTCTTATGTTACATCACTGCTGAGAAACCCTCAGAAAAAGTGATGCAATTTATTGATTTGTTTGGTTATTATTGATTGACATGCTGACTAGTATAAAGTCTTTATCAAGTTTGGACTTTGCAAAATCATGTTAACTACATCTGAGCCAAATTTTGGGTTGATATCTCACAGCAATCAAAAGTTATGGCATTTGGAACCAAGGTAGCCTTTTTCCAAAAGTCCAAAAACCTCTATAAACGAGATCTGAGTGTTTTACTGAACAGAAGAACTACTTACATGTGTAAACGCCACAGTATTTTTTTTATTTTTATAATTACATAAAATAAGTAACAAGTGATAAGATCCTGGTCGATGAGTGATGATTCTTCAGCACATTTTCAGCGTGTTCTCCTATTCTACAGTGCACGGTAAATCAAGACCTGTCAGGGAGATCAGCCCAATCCAAGAGCGTCCAGCGTTAAGAGAGTGTCCGATTGCTCTCTACACATCGTCCCTGCCCACTTTACATTTGACCATTTTAATAGGATAGACAGTTGAATAGGAATCCAACCTCGTTATACTCAGGGCTCTGAACCGGTTAAAGGAACGAAAATGAAAACCGGAAACAAACTAAATTTTAAGAGGAGCAAAAACGAAAACGAAATCAAAATCAATTTGAATCGTTCTGAACAGAAAAGTTAATTTGAAAAGACCATTAACCGGTTAATAACGTTATTTTATCGTTCTCTTTAATATTTTAATTTGGCAGTGACCAATAATGAATAGAGTAGTACAGCATGTGACGTTGACGGATCAAGCGTGAGTGAAATACACCATCATCTATGAATCTACCGGTAACGCAAGTCAGTACCGGTAACGCAAGTCAGCCAGAGCGCGTATTTTCATGCCTCAAGTACATTTCTTTCTTTCTGAGGTCTACAATGAAAGCGCAGGTATTGGAGGACATTCTTTTCGTATGTTTAAATAAGTACGGACTTTAAGCTCAAATAGTCTGATTTAGGCTAGTTTATGGATTCCGTTTAAGCCTATCCAAGTAGGCTACTAGCATCTATCAAACATTTTTCCTATAGTCTTTCAGATTGCCAATACAGGACAGGTCAATGTTTCCTATATAGACGGTTGATGCTTCGTATTAAATGGTACGTTATATTGCATTAAATGATCAAGCTTTATTAGCTGACTGAATTTGATTATGTGATGCAAGGACGTGTTGCGCAGTGTTTGCTTTGAAATTACCAGTTGACAGTAAATTAAAAGAGCAATGGTTATCCAGTTTATTTATTCTTTATTCATGCAATTTTTAAAACAAGTCGTGTTGGAAAAAAAGTTATGTACAAAGAATGTTATCACTCTTCTGAAAAGAATAGGCATATAGAGGGCCACTTTCCGCTCCATTAAAACAGGTCAATATTTGTCCCGCTGTTTATGCTTTGTAATTAATGCATGTATTTCTGTTGTGGTTTTAAAAATGTTATGAAATAAATATTCAAGTTTAATTATCATGCGTTATATTATTATTGCGTGAAAATAAGTCTTTACTTATACATATTTGTTTAAAGTATAGGCTAAATTAAAATAACGTTATTAACCAGTATTTTTTCAAATCAAACCGTTTTCGGAACAGTAATGTTTATTGAGGAACGCAAAAACGGAAACGCTAAAATATCGATTCTGCTCGGAGTGAACCGATTGATATTTTTTTCCGTTTTTAAGCCCTGGTTATACTTAAATATATTTGCTTCTTCTTAGCCTAAGTGTTCCTGCAACTGAGTATTCTCGTCTCCGGCGTGATGACTCAGATCTTTCGAATATTCCAATCTAATATGACCCCTGACCTGTAAAGTTGCCAGAACAATAATCATATGCTGTTTGTAAATTGGCCAGAGGAGAACGTCTCGGTTACGGATGTAACCCTCGTTCCCTGAGGAGGGAACGGAGACGTAACGTTAGTGACTAACGAATGGGGGGTTTCGCTTAGAAGCCTATCATCTTCGAGCTTAGAGAAAACGCCCAATGGCGTGCCAATGCCATGGGCATGCGGAATTTGCATACGTGACTCCGCCTCACTGCGTGAGTATATAGGGAAGTACGTGGCAATATCGCATTATGTTACCTGCTTGAGGAGCCAAACTGAACTCCGCGTTCCAGGTAGCACAGCTGATGTGGCAAAGGGACGTTACGTCTCCGTTCCCTCCTCAGGGAACGAGGGTTACATCCGTAACCGAGACGTTCCCTTTCGTTCAGTCACTACGACGTGACGTTAGTGACTAACGAATGGGGGTCCCAATAAAATCACGCCACTCAGCTGTCTTCCAGTGCCCTGCGTAAGTGCGAGTACCCTGTCGTAAGACTAGTACGGACGAAGGACTCCCACTTAACACAGGATTACCAAGGTACACTGGGAAGCATATCCCAGTGAGGGAATGCCAAGATGCCTACCCGTGGGGAGGACTTAAGAGACACATATGACCCGATTAGGAGCTGCATATGGAGATCTCTAGGGTACCAGCCGAAGGTGGATTTTTAACCCTAGGGTTGGCGGGGGACACGCCAAGGGAAGAAACCCTCTCACTGCGGAGGCTTACGGTGAAATACACGTGTGGGGGTCGCCGGAGGGGAACCATGCACACGGGGCACCTGGCCGGAGACGAGGGTCTGGGCTCGCTTAGAGGGCAGACACACAGGTATCGGCGTAGGCAGTGCTGGAGGAACTCAGGGCTCTCTGGGAGCTCACCTGAGGGAAAAAATTGCACGTATCCAGTCCGAGGAGTGGAGTGGCGAGCAAGCGAAGACACCAGAGCCTGGTCCATTACCGGCCCCTCGGGGGGGCGAGTACATAGTTGGACACTGGCTCCACTCGGAGATTATAGAATCTGGCAAATGTGTTAGGTGTCGCCCAGCCTGCAGCTCTGCAGATGTCTGTTAGCGAGGCGCCATGCGCTAAAGCCCAAGAGGAGGCAACACTCCGAGTGGAGTGTGCCCTCACACCAAGGGGACATGGTCGACCTTGCTGCTGGTAAGCCAAAACAATGGTGTCCACTATCCAGTGAGACAACCTTTGCTTTGAGAGAGCACTTCCCTTCCGCTCTCCACCATGACAGACAAAGAGCTGGTCTGAGGTCCTGAAACACTGCGTCATGTCTACATAGGCGCGGAGAGCGCGTACTGGACAGAGCCAAGGCTGGGTCTGCCTCCTCCAAAGGCAGCGCTTGCAGGTTCACTACCTGGTCTCTGAAGGGAGTGGTAGGAACCTTGGGCACATATCCAGGCCAGGGTCTCAGGATCACGTGAGAGTTAGCCGGCCCGAACTCCAGGCACGCTTCGTCAACCGAAAATGCCTGCAGGTCCCCGACCCTCTTAAGAGAGGCCAATGCGGTCAGCAGAGCCGTCTTCATCGACAGGAACTTAATATCAACCGACCGCAAAGGCTCAAAGGGAGGCCTCTGCAGAGCACTTAGAACTACTGAGAGGTCCCAAGAGGGTACGAGAGGAGAGCGAGGAGGATTCAGTCTCCTGGCTCCCCTCAGGAACCTGATGATCAGGTCGTGCTGACTTACCTTTTTGTCCTCCAAGATATCGTGGTGGGCAGAAATAGTGGCCACATAAACTTTAAGGGTGGAGGGAGACAGCCTTCGCTCCAACCCCTCTTGGAGGAACTCAAGCACGGACCCGATCTGGCATTTCCAGGGGTCTTCTTGGCGGGAAGAGCACCAGGTGACGAAGAGGTTCCACTTCAACGCATAGGCATGCCGAGTGGACTCTGCCCTAGCGGAAGTGATGGTGGCGACCACCGTAGGTGGTAGGCCACTCAAACCTGCCGCGTCCCGTCTAGGAGCCACACGTGGAGGTTCCAGAGGTCGGGACGCGGGTGCCATAGGGTGCCCCATCTCTGAGTAAGGAGGTCCGGTCTCAGAGGAATAGGCCAGGGAGGGGCTGTCGCAAGGAGTAAGAGTTCGGGGAACCAGGTCCGGCCGTGCCAGTACGGGGCGACCAAGAGGACCTGCTCCTTGTCCTCCCTGATCTTGCACAGGAGCTGTGCGAGTAGGCTCACTGGGGGGAACGCATATTTGCGTAGGCCCCGCGGCCAGCTGTGCGCCAGTGCATCCGAGCCGAGCGTGCCCTCGGTCAGGGAATAAAACAGGCTGCAGTGGGAAGAGTCGTGGGAGGCAAACAGATCTACCTGTGCGTCGCCGAACTGTTCCCAAATCAGCTGGACCGTCTGGGGATGGAGTCTCCATTCTCCCGGGAGAGGCTGAAACCGCGAGAGCTTGTCGGCTGCGTGGTTCAGGACTCCTGGAATATGGGCAGCACGAAGGGACCTCAGGCGCTTCTGACTCCATAGGACAAGATGGCGGGCGAGTTGAGACATACGGCGGGAGCGTAGACCACCCTGGTGGTTGATGTACACTACTACGGCCGTGTTGTCTGACCGGACAAGCACATGTTGACCCTTCAGCAACGCTCGGAAGCGGTGCAGGGTGAACCGTACTGCCAGCAACTCGAGGCAATTGACATGCAGGAGGCGCTGGGGTCCTGTCCAGGAGCCCGCGGCTGCTTGTCCATTGCACATGGCACCCCACCCCGTGGCAGAGGCATCCGTCGATACGACAACAAGCCTGGAAACTCGTTCTAAGGGGACACCTGCCCTTAGAAAACTGAGGTTCGACCACGGGGTGAGCGTCTGTAGGCAGGGCCGAGTCACTTGGACCCGGAGCGTGCCAGACTGCCATGCCCATCTCGGGACTTGATCGCGAAGCCAATGCTGAAGCGGTCTCATATGTAGCAATCCGAGCGGCGTTACCGCGGCTGCAGAAGCCATATGCCCCAGGAGCCTCTGAAATAGTTTCAGTGGAACCGCACACTTGCTCTCGATTTGACGGAGGCAAGTCAGCAGAGACTGCGCGCGCTCGCTCGAAAGCTGCGCGTACATGGCGACCGAGTCGATGTCCATACCGAGAAAAGAGATCCTCTGCGCTGGGCAGAGTTTGCTCTTCTCCCAGTTGACCCGAAGGCCCAGACGGGCTAGGTGTTGGAGCACCCGATCTCTGTGTCCGCAAACCTGCTCCCGAGAGTGGCCCAGTATGAGCCAGTCGTCGAGATAGTTCAGGATGGGAACCCCGTGCTGCCGAAGGGGCGCAAGGGCTGCCTCGGCAATCTTCGTAAAGACGCGAGGGGACAGAGATAGCCCGAATGGGAGGACCGCGTACTGATATGCCCTCCCCTCGAAAGCAAACCGTAGGCGTCCTTCAGGTCGATCGCTGCAAACCAATCGTGAGGACGAACGCATTCAAAAAGGCATTTCGCAGTCAGCATCTTGAACGGAAGCCGGTGAAGGGATCGGTTCAAGATGCGAAGGTCCAGGATTGGCCATAACCCACCGGTTTTCTTGGGTACAATGAAGTAGGGGCTGTAGAACCCCGACTCCATCTTGGCTGGAGGGACAGGCTCGATTGCACCCTTCGCCAGCAGGGTGGCAATCTTCGCACGCATGACCCCGGTCACGGTATAGCGGACTCCCCTGAAGCGGGGAGGAGCCTGCGCGAACTGAATCGCGTAGCCGCGCCTGACGGTCCGCGCGACCCAGCGGGACAGCCCCGGAAGCTGAAGCCAGGCTTCCAGAAACTGCACCAACGGGGTCACGTACCCAGGGGCAGCGTTACCGGCCCGGACATGGGAGGCTGTGGGGCGTCCCGGTGTGGGGGCACGGTTAACGGCTGCGTCCTGACAGAGGAGACCAGGGAAGGACGCACGTTCCACTGGGGTCTGCTCTGAAAGGAGGCTGGCGACAGAGAGGGATGCGAGTGGCAGGACCCGGGGGTGGCGCGCACTGTCATCACCGATCTCTGGGTGCTCAGGGATGGGATTGTCAGTTCTTTCTTTAACCACATTAGGGTGAACAAAAGATTCTCCCCCGGCCCTCCACCGGGGGAAGGAGCGGCCCTGCTGCCGTCTCCTGGAAAGAACTGCCCATCCCTGAGCTGTCCGCATCAGGAGCGCCGCTTAGCCTGGCGTTTCTTCGCGGGCTGCGGGGCTGGAGCGGACTGGGACGCCTTCCTGCGGCTACCTCTGCGTGGCCCGGGTGGAGGCTGCTGCTTGGGTGGCGCAGATGTTGAGGGAGCCGCGGGAGGGCACCCTCGGCAGCGAGCAGACTGAGGCACCTGTGCGGGCAGAGGTGTGGAGGCAGCAGCTGACCGCCGGGGCAGGATATGTTTTATCGCCTCAGTCTGCTTCTGAGCGGCCGAGAACTGTTGGGCGAAGCTCTCGACCGCCCCGCCGAATAGCCCATCCTGGGATATGGGTGCGTCGAGGAACCGGGTTCGCTCGCCGTCCCGCATATCGGCCAGGGTGAGCCATAGGTGTCTCTCCTGGACCACAGTAGTGGACATCACCTGACCCAGGGAGCGTGCGGTCACCTTCGTCGCCTGGAGAGCGAGGTCGGTGGCGGCACGCAACTCATTGCTGAGTCCTGGATCAGCTCTACCCTCGTGCATGTCGCACAGCAACTGGGCTTGGTAAGCCTGGAGGGTTGCCATGGCATGCAGCGAAGCGGCGGCCTGCCCCGCAGCTCTATAGGTCTTCGCCGCCAGGGACGACGAAAACCTACAGGCCTTGGAGGGGTGCTTTGGGTCACCACGCCAGGTCGTAACACTCTGAGGACACAGTTGCATCGCAACAGAGCGTTGGACTGGGGGAACCCCAGTGTACCCTTTAGCCGCGGCTCCATCAAGGGCAGAGAAGGCGGAAGAGCTCGCCAAACGGTCGCGGGAAGACAACGGGTTCTTCCAGGACCGCGCGATCTCTTCATGCACCTCAGGAAAGAAAGGTATTGGAGGGGTGGCCGGACGGGTGTCCGGACGCGCCGCCCCCAAAAACCAATCATCCAGCCGCGAGCGCTCAGGTCGGGGCGGAGGGTTCCACTCCAACCCAAGCGCCGTGGCGGCCCGAGAGAGCATGGCTGTCAATTCTGGGTCCGACTCGGGCAATGCTGGCGCACCCAGAGAGGAAACTTCGCAGTCGATGCCGAAGCGCCCAGGGAAACGCACACCAGCTGTCAAACGGACCACTGCGCAGATCAGCAGGCAGGAAGTATGCGATCACTGGAACGCGCCGTAACACCAACACCGACTGGAAAGTTGCTCGTCTCGAAGAAGCTGACAGAGTCTCAGAAGGCTGTAGGAGTGAAGAGGTAGGTACCCTTGGCTCCGAAAGCAGAACATAATGCGATATTGCCACGTACTTCCTTATATACTCACGCAGTGAGGCGGAGTCACGTATGCAAATTCCGCATGCCCATGGCATTGGCACGCCATTGGGCGTTTTCTCTAAGCTCGAAGATGATAGGCTTCTAAGCGAAACCCCCCATTCGTTAGTCACTAACGTTACGTCGTAGTGACTGAACGAAAGGGAACTGCCCCCCCGACTGAGCCTGGTTTCTCCCAAGGTTTATTTTTCTCCATTATGCCCCTGATGGAGTTTTGGTTTCCTTGCCACTGTCGCCTTTGGCTTGGCTTGCTCAGTTGGGGACACTACATTTTCAACTAAATATCCAAATAAATCTAATTAGTAAACTATTAGGCTGTATGGCCGAATACAATTCTGTTGCATTATTTTCCTGTTTAACACTGTGACGCTGATTTGAAACAATCTGCATTGTAAAAAGCGCTATATAAATAAAGTTGACTTGACTTGACTAGAGCACAACTGCATGAGCTTAAATGCCTGTGCTTGCATTCTGGGTTAACCCCTTGGAGTCTGAGCTGTTTTGATGCCCTTTAGAAGTTTTGACATGCTCTGACATTTGTGTTTTTTTTTCAGTTGCTTATAAAAACATTAATGCCAAAAATGTAATTACACTGTATTCAGTACAAACTGGGCTACCAGAATATGTGAGCAACTTGTATGTACATGCTTGTATTTTTGATAGAAAAATGTTTATGCACCGATTTTGAAAAAACTCAAAAAAATATTTTAAAATTAAGGCCTCAAAACACAATAGATATCTGTTCCCAAGATTTTTGACTCCTGTCTTTATTTGCATATAGTTTTTTCTTTATACTGATGTGAGAATCATTGAGCCTACTCATTCATATAAAACAATACACTGATTTAAAATTTGTAAGACAGTTTCTCTTCACAAAGCCAATATGCGAGGAGGCGTGATATCTAATGAATAATGATGAGATAACACCTGAGATAACGTCTCGGGTTATGACTATAACCCTTGTTCCCCGAGAAGGGAACGAGACACTGCGTCATCGAGTGATGACACTCTGGGAACGCCCTCAGCGTTACGCATCTGAAGCATGAATGAAATCAAGCCAATCTGATTGGTGTTGCGTCGTGACATAGTAGATGACGGCATACCCGGAAGATACAAAAAGGAAGCTGATGCAAACACACACCAGCTCTTTTGCGATGAAGCAAGCGCTCTAGCCGGGATAGGTGTGGCGATGAGACACAGTGTCTCGTTCCCTTCTCGGGGAACAAGGGTTATAGTCATAACCCGAGACGTTCCCCTTCGAGGGAACTCGCACTGCGTCATCGAGTGATGACACTCTGGGAACGTTAATATCCACTAGGCCACACCAAATCACCCCACGTCCCAGTCTGAAGCTGGGTACCCAGGCACACTTAGGACGCAAGAACTCGAGCACCAGGCGTCACCGGGAGGTGCAGACTGTAGAATCTTATGAAAGTGTGCGGGGTGGCCCACCCGGCCGCCTCGCATACTTCTTGAAACGAGACGCCAGAAAGGAGGGCCACTGAGGAAGCCATGCTCCTGGTGGAATGGGCCCTCACGGCCATGGGTGAAGGCAAATTGCGCACCCTATAAGCCGTGGCTATAGCCTGGACTATCCAGTTACTGATCGTCTGAGTTGACGCAGGCAGCCCCTTCTTGGGTGAGCCAAAGCACACCAACAACTGGTCTGACCTTCTCCAATGGGAAGACTTCTCTAGATAAATACTCAGGGCTCTGACCGGGCAGAGCAGATGAAGTCTCCCCTCTTCCGCCGTCAGGTGGGGAGGGGGATGGAAAGCCTGAAGAACCAGAGACCGGGCTCCCTGAGATGGAACCTTGGGAATGTAACCCGGTCTAGGGTGAAGGATGGCCCTTACTCTGCCGGGGGCAAACTCCAGGCAGGTTGGCGTGACCGCCAAGGCCTGGAGATCTCCCACTCTCCTCAGAGAGGTAATGGCGAGTAGAAAGGCCACCTTCAGGGTCAGGTTCTTAGGCTCAGCCAGCTCCAGTGGCTCGAAGGGGGCCTCAGCCAGCCCTTCCAGAACCACCGCCAGGTCCCAGGTTGGGACTCTGGAGCGAGCTACCGGCCTCATCCTCCGAGCCCCACGGAGGAACTGTACAACCAGGTGGTGCTTCCCCAAGGGTCCATCACCTAGAGGTGCGTGGAAAGCCCCAAGGGCAGCCACGTACACCTTCAGGGTGGACGGGGTAAGACCAGCGGAGAAGCGATCTTGGAGGAACTCCAGCACTGAAGCCACTGGGCAGTTAACTGGATCCACCTCACGCTCTCTACACCAAGTGGAAAATACATTCCACTTGAGGCTGTACAGTCTCCTGGTAGAAGGAGCCCTGGAGCTGAGTAAGGTCTCGACTACCTCTGCTGACAGGCCCGCCTCTAGGTACTGAGCCCCCTCAGGGGCCAGACCCAGAGGCTCCACAACTCTGTCCGGGGGTGGTGTATTGTGCCCCCTGCCTGAGAGAGCAGATCCCTCCTCAGAGGAACCTGCCATGGAGGGCCGTCTAGCAGAGCTATGATGTCCGAGAACCATACTCGAGTGGGCCACCGGGGTGCTACTAAGAGCAGGCTGATGCCCTCCCGGCGGACCCGCTCCAGAACTCCCGGGAGCAGAGCGATCGGGGGAAATGCGTACAGACGCAGCCTCGGCCACGTCTGCATCATGGCATCCAGCCCTAACGGAGCTGGATGCCTGAGAGAAAACCACAGTGGACAGTGGGACGTCTCTCGAGACGCGAAAAGGTCCACTTCCACTGGGCCGAATCTCTCGCACATGGCCTCCACCACCTCTGGGTGGAGTCGCCACTCCCCGGGCCTCAGCCCCTGCCTCGACAGGATGTCTGCTCCCTGATTTTGGTCCCCGGGAATGTATATCGCCCTGAGGGACGATAACTTCCCCTGGGACCACAGGAGGATTTTATTCGCCAGTCTGCATAGAGGGCGCGACCTCAAACCCCCCTGGTGATTCAGATACGCGACAATTGATGTGGCAGTTGATGTGCCATGAAGAATGCCGGGTCTCCCACAGACCTCTCGCAAACCGGCCTTCCATGACCGCGCCCCAACCAGTGAGGGAAGCATCTGTTGAAACGGCTTTCCGGCAACATGATGCTCCCAGCACTGGTCCTTGGGACAGGAACCAAGGTTTCCGCCATATGACGAGGGAACGAAGGCATTTGCGCGTTACCCTGATCATACGAAACGGATTTCCCCGCGGGGAAAACCCCTTGGCCCTCAGCCACCACTGTAGGGATCTCATGTGCAGCAGGCCAAAAGGTATCACGTTGGACGCTGCTGCCCTGAGCCCCAGCAGTCTCTGGAACTGCTTCACAGTGAGGCTGCGGCCTGGCTTCCCTCTGGAGACCGACGCCAGTATGGATTCCACACGCGCGGGGGAAATTTGTGCCCGCATCGACGTGGAATCCCATACAACTCCCAGGAACGTAGTCCGCTGGGAGGGCGTCAACACGCTCTTTTTCGTGTTGAGTCTCAGCCCCAAGCACCTTATGTGGGCTAGAACGACATCTCGATGCCGAACCGCCACATCGCGCGACCTGGCCAGAATGAGCCAGTCGTCGATGTAATTTAGTATACGGATGCCCTGGAGTCTCAGTGGAGCCAGTGCTGCATCCATACACTTGGTGAAGGTGCGAGGGGAGAGTGCCAGGCCGAAGGGAAGAACCCGATATTGGTACGCTTCGCCCCAGAAAGCGAACCTCAGGAACTTCCTGTGGGTTGGAAGGATGGAAATGTGGAAGTATGCGTCCTTTAGATCTATCGTGACGAACCAGTCCTCGGACTGGATCTGACTCACGATGGCTGGAATTGTGAGCATCCTGAACCTGAATCTCCTCAGAGACCGATTCAGGAGCCTGAGATCTATTATCGGACGCAACCCACCATCCTTCTTGGGAACTATGAAGTACCGGCTGTAGAACCCGGAGTCCCTGTCCACCAAAGGAACCCGCTCTATGGCTTCCTTGGCTAACAGGGCTTCTACTTCTTGTTCCATAACCCGAACCTGCTCTGGGCCGTCCACAGTCCGGACCACCCCGTTGAAACTGGGGGGAGGAGAACCGAACTGCAGCCTGTAACCCAGCTCTACAGTCTGCAGGACCCATGTAGATACACTCGGAAGGCATTTCCATGCGCCAAGATAATCTACTAAGGGAACCAGCCTCTCGAACGATTTTCGGTGCACACGTTTGCTGTCCAGCCGCAAGTCCTGTTGGAGGCAGCGAAGACAGCACGCGCGTGCGGGAGATCAGTGAGGCCCGAAGCGTCAGTGACGGCGGGAACACAGCACTGATCTCCCGAGAGCTCCAGCTGGGGGGGCAGCTCTCAGCGATCCAGCCGCAGCTAGGACCGCTTGGTGGCAGCCTTCTTCGCCTGAAGGACGGTCCTCAGATCGGCCTAAGGCTCGGAAGGCTTGCCACGAGAGCGCCGCCTCTTTTGCAAAGCTCCCTCAGGAGGGGCGCGAGAAGCAACGCTCTCTTTCTGCACCTGCCGGTGCGAGGAGCTAGTAGACGGCCGAGACTGTCCCTTTGAGACAGCCTTCCCCGAGGAGCTGGACCGACGAGGGAGGTATTGCTGGAAGGCCGCCGCCTGTTTTCTCACCTCCTGGAACCTCTCGACGTCGGTGTTAACCGCGCCGCCGAAAAGTCCAGAAGGCGAGACCGGGGAGTATAGGAGAAAGTGTTTCTCTCTCTCCTTCATCCCCGACAGGTTTAACCAGAGATGTCTCTCCACACAAACCATGCCCGCCATGGAGCGGCCGATGGAATGGGCCGTCTCCTTGGCAATGCGGAGAGACAAATCGGTGGCCTTCCTTAATTCGAGGAAATTCGTCCGGAGACGGGCCCTCGCCCTCATCGAGCTCCTTGAGGAGGTCGGCCTGGTAGGCCTGCAACACCGCCATAGTGTGCAGGCAGCTACCAGCCCGCCCAGCCGCCATATATGCCCTACCCACCAGCGCAGATGTATCGCGCGCTGGTTTGGTAGGCAACAACGGGGCCTTCAGGGACGAAGCGGCCTCGGGAGAGAGGTAGCTCGCGAGAGACTCCTCTACCCTTGGCAGCGTCCCATAACCCTGTTCGGCCGCCCCCAGTACGTTACCGTAGTTGAGTACTGGAGGGCTGGTAAGTCTGGCCGAATAAGGTTTGTCCCAAGAACCCAACTACACAATGTCCCAACTCATTGTGTAGGTCCGGGAAAAAAGGCAGACCCCGGCGTGGAGGTTGAGACCTGCGCCTGAAGAACCGTTCATCCAGCTTACTGGGCGGCTGGATTTCAGGTTCTTCTTGTGGCCAATCGATGTTCAACTTGGCCACAGCGCGGGTCAAAACCTCCACTAGCTCCTCTGGAGCGGGTGTGTGAAGCGATGGCTCAGGCTCCACATCACCCGCCTCGACACTCAGCACATCCGACTCCTCGGAGCCGGATAGCTGCAGCATCGGGTTCTCCGCCCCGCGGGAAGAAGCCGCCTCGCGGGCTTCCTCACGGGGCGGGAGAACATCGGACTCCTCGGACGAGGATGGGGAAAGTGCCTCAGCAGTCCCGTATCCTGTCACGAGGTCCCGTTGCGAGCCCCATGATCTACGGCGCCGCTGTGCCTCAGCAGCAGCGGGCCCAGAACCCTGGGGCTCGCGGGCTTGGCCGGCCTCATTGAACACGGCCAGCCATGAGCGCAACACTTTGAGCGGCAGCTTTTCACATTCGCCACAGGCGGCTCCCTCGAGAGCCGCCCTAGGGTGCTGCACACCCAGGCATTGCACACACAAAAGGTGTGTGTCCGTGCCAGAAAGGAATCGCGGACACGGATGCACACACCTCGTGAACTGTTGCCCACTAGCCATACTTTCTGTGATATATTTTGTGACAAACAACACCAAATAGACAGACAAAATGACATATAGCGCTTCGCTGAAGAGCAAAAAGCTAGTGTGTGTTTGCATCAGCTTCCTTTTTGTATCTTCCGGGTATGCCGTCATCTACTACGTCACGACGCAACACCAATCAGATGCGTAACGCTGAGGGCGTTCCCAGAGTGTCATCACTCGATGACGCAGTGCGAGTTCCCTCGAAGGGGAACAAAGGACTCGCATTAATGAGCTGCATAATAAATGAGCTTCAGGTAGGCCTATGTGACAGAGAGCAACAGAGCAAAGGAAATATATATTTTTTGTAGTTTATTTTATTTGGAATGTAATCAACAAAGGCCTATTATATTTTAAATGATCAGAAGATTTGACTACACGGCAAAAAATGCTCTTCTTATTTGGTATTTTTTCTTGTTTCCAGTCCAAATATTTAAAATTCTTAAATCAAGATTCATTTACTAGATAAGTACACATTTCTGGGGGGAAAATCAAAATGTTTTTGCTTAGTTAGTTAACTTTATTGTCCCAAGGGGAAATTCTGCTTAGGCACAGTGCAGAGTTGCTTCATAAAGGTGGACCAGATAACTTAAAACAATCTATATTCTCTGCCACAACAATTTATGATTTATTAAACTATAATTTATGATTTATTACACCAATTGTTTTAAATAACCTTATGTGATCTCATTTGGCTTTGGATCAAAAAATCTGACAGAAAATATATTTTACAATATTCTGCATTGCATTATAATTCAAAATAGCTTTATTGGCATGAATGTAAATCATACAATATTGCCAAAGCTAGGAATATATGAACATAAATGATAATACATATATGAACATAAATAAATATTATTATAAATATTATGAGCATTATAAATATAATCTATTATGAAAACACCCAACATGGTATAAATAACACAGATAAGCCATATATTGTCGCGATTGTGTGAGTGATAGTTTCGCTTTTGAGCTGAGCCATTGACAGGCTGTTGCCTTGATTGTTTGGGCGAATTACAAAGGTGGACAGAACATATATAAGCTCAGGTCGGTCAGTTAGTTGTTAGGAGAAGCGCGCAGAGAGTGAAGGAGGCATTGAAGCCATGTGTAATGGCTTGATCCTTTCCTTACTCACCTCCTTCAGGCCATTTCTTCTTCTGTTACTCCTGCACTCACTCACATTGTCAACACCTCTCTTCACACCGGGACTTTCCCCACAGCATTTAAGCAGGCTCGGGTAACCCCACTGCTTAAGAAACCCTCTCTGAACCCAGCACTTTTAGAAAACTACAGACCGTATCCCTTCTGCCTTTCATTGCAAAGACACTTGAGCGAGTGGTGTTTAACCAGCTCTCCACGTTTCTTGAACAGAACAACCTCCTGGACATCAACCAATCCGGCTTCAAAAGCAGCCACTCAACGGAGACTGCCCTGCTCTCGGTTACGGAGACACTGAGACAGGCAAGAGCAGCTTCCAAATCCACAGTTCTTATCTTACTGGATTTGTCTGCTGCTTTTGACACAGTTAACCACCAGATCCTCCTGTCAACTCTCATGAAGATGGGCATCTCAGGAACTGCTCTCCAGTGGTTCAAGTCTTACCTCTCAGGTAGGTCCTTCAGGGTGTCATGGAGCGGTGAAGTGTCTAAGTCACATCATCTAGCCACTGGAGTTCCCCAGGGCTCAGTGCTTGGACCACTCCTCTTCTCCATCTACATGTCATCACTGGGATCTGTCATTCAGAAACATGACTTTTCCTATCACTGCTATGCCAACGACACTCAACTCTACTTCTCATTTCAACCAGATGATCCCACGGTTGGTGTGCGTATCGCTGCCTGTCTAACAGACATTTCTGCCTGGATGAAGGAACATCACCTGCAACTCAACCTTGCAAAGACAGAACTGCTTGTGGTCTCTGCCAACCCAGCACTTCACGACAATCTCTCCATTCAGCTAGGATCATCAACCATAACTCCGTCCAGGACAGCCAGGAACCTTGGAGTTGTGATTGATGATCAGCTAAAATTCACTGACCACATCACTGCAACAACCCGGTCCTGCAGATTTGCTTTTTACAACATTAGGAAGATTAGACCCTTCCTATCAGAGCAGGCCACACAACTCCTGGTCCAAGCTCTTGTTCTCTCCAGACTGGACTACTGTAATGCTCTTCTAGTGGGCCTTCCGGCATGCACTATCAAACCCTTGCAACTGATCCAGAATGCAGCGGCGATGGTGGTCTTTAATGAGCCGAAGAGAGCGCACGTCACGCCCCTCTTCATCAGTCTGCACTGGCTACCAATAGCCGCTCGCATCAAATTCAAGGCACTGGTGCTCGCCTTCAAAGCAACCACTGGCTCTGCACCAATATACCTAAACTCGCTCGTTCAGACTTACACACCCTCCAGGAACTTACGTTCTGCCAGTGAACGACACCTCGTGGTGCCATTCCAAAGAGGCATGAAATCGCTCTCACAGACCTTTTCCTGGACCGTTCCCACCTGGTGGAATGACCTCCCTATCTCAATTTGTGCGGCCGAGTCTGTAGCCAGGGTTTTTCCTGCATAGAGAATTATGAGGCGGCCGCCTCCGTCAAATTGCGTGCCGCCTCCGTCTGTCGACAAAATTCAGACAGGCAATCACTTGCTCAGATTAGGCCTGTCGTGATAATTAAATAATCATCAGAAATATATATCGTCACATGATCCTTCAGCAATCATTATTATATTATGATTTGCTGGTACAAAGTCATCTAAAGCCATTCCATAGCTGAATGTGAGGAACAGAATAATATTTACATCGTTATGTTAAAGTTCACAGAAACTCATCTTCCCTCTGCTGTAGCTGTCAATCATTCTCCGTTCAGCATTCAAACTGCCCGTCGCGTTCGGTTACAACAGTCAGCAACAGCACGGTAAAACCCTCTCCAAGATGATATATTCATTATAATACTTGATCTGTAGATAAAGGGCTGTTTGCATAAAATTACTTTATCTTGCTGGAGTTAATCTAGCGGTTTCTGAACTATGTTGTACTCGCTACCGGGTGACAACACAAGGGCTATTAATTAGCATCACACGCACAATAACTGGAATTTAAAGCTGTGGGAGGCGTAGCGTCCCGGTGTGGGGTCACAGTCAGCAGCTGCGTCATGACAGAGGAGACCAGGGAAGGACGCACGCTCCACTGGGGTCTGCTCTGAGAGGAGGCTGGCGAGAGAGAGGGACGAGAGCGGCGCGGCCTGGAGGCGGCGCACACTGCCATCACCGGTCTCTGGGTCCTCAGAGACAGGGACATGGCTGCCGGGGCAGTACATGTTACAGCCTCAGTCTGCTTTCGGGCAGCCGAGAACCGTTGGGCGCAGTTCTCAGCCGCACCGCCGAAGAGGCCAGCTCAACGTCCTCCACATCACCAGGTAAGGCCAGGTGTATCTCCTGGACCACAGCTGTGGACAATCACCTGACCCAGGGAGCGTGTGGCCACCTTCACCGCCCGGGGGGCGGGATCAGTGGCGGTACGCAGCTCATTGAAGAGCCCTGGGTCGGCCCCACCCTCGTGCATGTGCAAAGGGCCATGTCGAAGCCCTCTGTGGACACCGTAGGCGGGGACTTCCAGGACCGCGTGATCTCCTCATGCATCTCGGGAGTAAAAGGCATTGGGGGCGGGGCCCAACAGCTGTCAGGGGCCGCCCCCAAAAACCACGAGCGCAACCACGAGCACTCGTGACAGGGCGGAGTTCCACACCAGGCCGAAGCTCGCAGCTGCCCGAGATAACATGGCTGTCAACTCTAGGTTGGATCCGGCAGCGCTGACACACCCGAAGGTGGAGCACAGCCTAATCGTCATCCCCAAAGGACTCTAGCCCACCTTGAGATGCGGGGATCAACATCTCGTTGCTATCTGGAGAGTGAACGAAACGAACGGGGCGTCAGAGACGGTCCCTCTGCTTCAGTCCAGCACTCGCGGAAGGCGATGTGCGAGAGGGGGGCGTGACCCGAGGAATGATCGTCGGGGTTCTTAATACCACGGCACCGTCCTCAGGGTCACCCTGGCCACCAGCCAAAGTACCACCTCTCTCGGAGACAGTAGTTTGGGGTGTGGCAGAGGGGACTCTCTCTCCTCACGGAGATGAGATGGCGCTGTCACACCAACACCCTGGAGAACCGCTCGTCTCGAAGACTGAAGAGAGAACTTCAGAATTCAGGCTTGTAGGAGTGAAGAGATGCTCTTGGCTCCAAAGCAGAAACATAATGCGATGTTGCCAGCGTACTTCCTTATATACCCACACGGTGGGGCGGAGTTACGCATGCAAATTCCGCATGCCCATGGCATTGGCACTGCCATTGGGTGTTGTTAAATTCTCGAAGATGATTGGCTTCTAAGCGAAACCCCCCATTCGTTAGTCACTATCTATTGTGTGTTTTGAGGCCTTAATTTTAAAACAAATGTTTTTGTTTTTTCAAAATCCGTGCATAAACATTTTTCTCTCAAAAATACAAGCATGTACACAGATGTTGCTCACATATTCTGGTAGCCCAGTTTGTGCTGAATACAGTGTAATTACACTTTTGCCATTAATGTGTTTATAAGCAACTGAAAAAAAGCCAGAGCATGTCAAAACTTCTAAAGGGCCCCAAAAGAGATCAGACTCCAGAGGGTTAAAATACTTGAAGGAAACAGCTCACTTTCAGCAGTTATTGTCCATGGGTCGTAACATTTCTTACAGATTTCTGTTTGTTATAACTGTTACATCAGATAGATCAATTAGCACAGTAGGCCTACATTAGCCTACATTTATTTGAATGTGATTGTGTGTGTGAATTAGCGTCTCTATTAAGTATCGAGTGTGTCACAATATATCAGCACAGTATAGCTCAATATAATGACACGCATCCGATGGCCTAAAATCGCTTCAATGTTCAAACGGGCAGGCATTAAAACACATACAATTGACAAAGTTTTGTGAGGACGCAAGTGAAAGTGATCTGGCCTCAGGGTGTGTGCTGTCAGAGACTCGACACACCTCGGCTCTGTATCACAGCTTCGGCCGTCTGTGTGTGTGTATCAGCGCATATAAGAACAACTATTAACTTATCTGTATAAACTGTGTAAAACATACAATTACCATAGTAATTCTGAGCATTCAGATTGTATAAACAAAGATAAATACTCCTGAATTTTTCTGTGTGCCTGCAAACTGCACTTGATGTGACTGACGGGGCGGAGTCACGTGACTAAAACCGAAATAACTGACATGGGGAAATTACGTCGGTTAGAGGTTATACATTTCGGTTTCGATTACTTTTCGATTAATCGTCCAGCCCTAACGCAAGTGTCTTGAACTGCGGGAGGCGTTACACTTTCTGCGTAAGTTGAATACAGAAGGTGGTCATTCATTGCCATTATAATGCTTGGATTAGCCAGAACATTTTTTAATAGAACTACGATTGTATTTGTCTGGAAGAAGAACGTCATATACATCTAGGATGGCTTGAGGGTGAGTAAATCATGGGATCATTTTCATTTTTGGGTGAACTATCCCTTTAAGAAGAGATGCACTGTAGCATTTAAAGCATAATGACTGATACTGACTGACGGCTGCTTTTGATATTGAGCCCGGCTCTGTTCAGGGACTCATTATTACATTTCTGTTCCTCGAATGTCTGTGAAATTTGTTCTCAGTTGTTGAATCGTTTTATGTTCATACAGATATTTACACATAATTAGAAATTTGCTGGAATAAAAGCAGTTGAAAGTTTGAGGACGTTTCTTTTTTTGCTGAGTTTAGGATCTAGTTTTAGATGTATTGTGATACACCAACCTTGTGATTCTTCCTCAAACTCCATCTTTACTGGCTGTAGTTTCTCCTGGAGTAATTCCTCCTGCTTGATTCTTCTTCTCCTGTGGGAAGATGGGAATATATTGTTATTATTATTAATATAATATTACTCAGGTGCAGATGTTTTACTCTAATGGTAGGGGAACATAGGGGAAGATGCCCCCTCATGAACAATGTGGATTTACTTTTAAACCGTAACGTATTCAGATATAAGTGTATCATGTGCAGGATGATGATGCATCAGCCAATATGTTATTATAGGAAATAAGAAACATTTGTTAATAAAGGTGTTATAGCACAAAATGTCTAATTATTAAAGGGTAAGATGGCCCCTGGTGTCAGAAGCACACAAATAAACTTTACAGAATTTATCAATTACTTTGATATAATTATTGTAATATTTATATATATTTAAAAGCATCTTTAATGTAAAATACTAAATCAACTGTTCTATTTAACATATTATTTAAACAATTTAGTTGAATAATTGAATAACTGATGACAGACAAAGCAGAATCCCAGTAAAAGAGTTTCATCTGAAAGGTAAAATTATGTACAGACTTATGCATGTTTATTTAATCCATATTTTAATTTAAGATATGTCATAATATTTACACAGTGAAATCAAATGTAATGATACTTAATTCTTAATTTCTGAATTCATTGAATTTGTAAACGTGATTACAGTTACGGGTGCCACAGTTATGTAATCGTTCAATAAAATGTAATCGCAATTACAAAAAAAGTCCACTTACTGTATATTATTCTGTGTACTTAAGATAACCTGTAGAAAGAAAAAAAACACAAGTTTTTTCCCTATTGTTTTATCTTTAGTAAAACATCATAATACCATGCATTTTTACTTGTATTTATATTTGACTTTTGAGGCTTAATGCTATATAATCGTAATTAATAATTGTACAATTTCAAAGGAAATAATCGACAATTATGATTTTTGTCATAATCGTGCAGCCCTAATTTCACTCAACTAACCTAAAGGTTTTAATGAAAGTGACGATGTCTGAAATGTACATCTAATTCATGGAATACTGAATAATAACCCCATTAATTATATTGTTTACATTTAAAAATAATAACACTAGTAACAACAGGCCACTTGGCGTCTAGTCTACTATGCTAATTCTGGGTTGCTCATCTTACCCCAAGGGTCTACTTTTATCTTTTTACTTCAAAATAAAAGCTATAACTTTTACTCTACGAATAAAAAGAACATTAATGTGTCCACAAATCCCTCATTCAACTTTGATAATCAACATAATAAATCACTATTTTCCAGAGACACAAAATTAGATCACGTGACTTCAAAACTGTTTCAACTAAATCTCATAAATGGTGAAATTACTAAATTAAAAAATAGTGTAGCCATTCATCAAAAGTGCTGAGATTTTGTGTCAGGACGGGGGTTCATCTTACCCCATGTTACCATAGTTTAGAACCAGTTCTATGATTTTACTAACTTTAATGTTGAGGTGATATGATTAAATAATGCCAAACATCAAACGAGTGTTGTGTTTGTCTACTATAGCTGTTATTTCTTCATGGTATTAAGTGTTTATTTTCTCAATAGTGGTGTTATTATCAGAAATGAGCTCTATATTTCTACATTAGCTATTAAACTATCAGTTCTCAGAGCAGTTCAGAGAGAAGCTGAGAGAATATTGATGAGGGTTGATCGCTGTAATCAGACATCGATTAAACGCGTGAATGTGTGCAAATTAAAGACAACGGTCGCAAATCAGAGATGAAGATTTAACGAAAAACTCCAGTTCTTGTCGAGCTAGTTCAAAGCATGTAGGATATAAGTTGTCAGATTTAGATTTCTCCTGATAAAAACTGAAATAAATGTACTCACAGTCGGATGGCGGCATCTAGAGGAACATCTGTGGCGCTGCAGAACTCCCGCCGCTGAAGTGAGGGGCGGAGCTTATAGAGTCTGGACTGTGAAAACGCATTTTAACGGTTATCAGCATTGCAAAGTTTTTTTTATATTTTTCATTTGTGTGAAAATAATGTCATTATGCATAATTATAGCAATAGACTTTGTATGATCTTAAAATAAAAATAGTTAAATACTGCTGTGAGGGTGTTTCTCTTTTCACAGACTGTGATGACACCATCAATATTGTAAACCCTGCAACGTATTTTGTATTTTCATTTAAAAAAAATTGTTATGTACATTTATAACACTAATACTTTGTATCAAATTACAAAAACAAGTTACCGCTGCTGTGAGGGTGTTTCTAATAGTGTCTATGGGAGTGAGGGTAAACATTTACATATTTATCTCTTTTCACTGCCGTTATCAATCTCACTCTATTTTTTCCCTCTTTTTGAAAGTTGTGAAATCACTATTTTGGCGTTTTTCTTTTGCTATTTAAGCAAATGGGCACAAAACATGTTTAATGTAGCTGGCACAGCAGCAGGCAGTGATGCCCACAGATGGCTTCACATCACAACTGAATGATTTCATGCTTTTCAACATGTTCTTAATGCATCATATATGCACAATTAATGAGATTAACTCCTCAAAATAAACAAAACACATCCTTTCATAAATTGTTGCCATTTCTGAACTATTATTTTTACCTTAAATGATCAGACTTCACCTTTTTAGCATTTGTACGGTTTCTCTCCAGTGTGAATTCTCTGGTGTGTTTTTTAGCCACTCTGCCTCTTTTCATTTTCATTAAAAATATATATTAAACATATTATAGCCACACAAATGTGGTTCAGGCAACGCATAGCCTACAATGATTATCTTCACTGCATGGATATTTATAACAAAACGAGATATAAAACACAACCCTGCCTATTGTCGTTTACATTAAAACAATTATTAAACATTAATATGTGGTTCAGAAAATAAGTGTGCATATATATGATTATCAATGTAATAAAATTAAATATGACATAAAACAGAACCCAGGCTCTTTTTGGTAAATGTCAGTTTATGTGGGATCAATAATAGCCATTATAAAAGTATAAGTAAAAGGTATAAGAAGCTATACAATAAACAAAGCAAACAATTCAGTCAAACAAAGTCAGCGCTAGTAGGCCAGGCTACAATGGCTTAAAAATAGCTCAAATAGCCTAAAAAATAAAGTTATGAAATTTAATTTTGCCCCCAGACAAATTTTTTTGGCAGGAAACAAATTATAGATTCACGAGACCAAAGAACGGCCGTTAGATATAAACAAGATGAATCATATCTCGTGTTTAACCCCTGCAGAGACATCAGAGCCAGCGGCAAACGTCAGAAGGATCTCACAACTCCAAAAACACTATGAGAAAACTAGAAACACCGCTGTGTGTTGCTCTGAGACGCACAACAGTTCTGCTGTGACTTTATAGGTAATATTTTCATTTGCAAAACTGAGCAAAAACAGACAGTACTGTCTAAAATATAACACAATATTAACTTCTTATTTATTGAACTGTTGTATAAAATCAATATCACATTTGCACTCTTGCTATTCAGGACAAAACCGCACTCGTGTGATTCTCGTTTCTCATGTGATATTGCTTATTGAAACCTTTTTATGACTTTGTTAATTAAAAAAAATGACTCTATGCAATGCAAGTATAGATATAATGAATGACATTAATAATAAAAACACATCTTAACACTTATTCTCTGATGTCGCTAAGTTGCAATAAATTCCATCTTTTTATTTATCAGAATATCAAACTATTTACATGAAAATTATCCGAACATGAACTTTAATCATTTAGACACCTTTGGGCAACACTTTTTCTCATGTCTCAGTAGATTAGATGATTGGCTGAAACTCTTCCCACATGAAGAGCACTGGTGCGGCTTCTCTCCAGTGTGAACTCTCTGGTGTGATTTTAAATTGCTTGATGTACTGAAGGTCTTCTCACAGTCAAAGCACATGTAAGGTCTCACACCAGTATGAATGCGCTCATGCTCTTTTAAAGTGGTCAGTTGTGAAAAACTCTTTCCACAAACAGAGCAAAAGTATGGCTTCACATCAGTATGAATTTTAAGGTGTTGTGTTAAATCTGATGCCACAACAAACGTTTTCTCACACTGATCACAGCTGAATGATCTCACTCCAGAATGACGGCGCAGATGATCATCGAGAGATCTTTTGAGACTGAAACTCTTTCCACACTGAGAGCAGGTGAACGGTTTCTCTCCAGTGTGAATCCTCATGTGCACATTTAGGTTTTCTTTACGTCTGAAACTCGTTCCACACTGAGAGCAGGTGAAAGATCCTTCGACTCCAGATTTTCCAGCTTGTTTCTGTGTGAAATTCTCTTCAGTCTTTGAAGCGACTGTGTTTCCATCTTCATTTGTGAGATGATGAGGTTTCTGCTGTTTGTCTTTATTCACTTCCACTGGGTCTAAAATCAACATATTCAATAAAAGAGGAACAAATGAGAAACAAAAAGAAATTTGGTTCAATCTCAATTTAGCACAAATCCAGTTTACTACTGAGTCTGATAAACTCAGCAAAAAAGAAACATCCCCTTTTCAGGATACTGTATTTAAAAGATAATTTTGTAAAATCCAGCTTTACAGATCCTTATTGGACAGTGTTTAACCACTTACACCCCTGAAGGCATTTTTTAAATTTCACATCTAAGTGACATGCTTAAAAGTAAAGGCTTGTAACTCTACAAAAAAACAAAACAAGAAATATTTTTTATTATATTGTATTTATTACATTACATTTGATAGAAAACCTTTCAAATTTTGAAAAAATATATATTTTGATCATGTTTGGAAGTTCTTATGTTACATCACTGCTGAGAAACCCTCAGAAAAAGTGATGCAATTTATTGATTTGTTTGGTTATTATTGATTGACATTCTGACTAGTATAAAGTCTTTATCAAGTTTAGACTTTGCAAAATCATGTTAACTACATCTGAGCCAAATTTTGGGTTGATATCTCACAGCAATCAAAAGTTATGGCTTTTGGAACCAAGGTAGCCTTTTTCCAAAAGTCCAAAAACCTCTATAAACGAGATCTGAGTGTTTAACTGAACAGAAGAACTACTTACATGTGTAAACGTCACAATAAATTTTTTTTTAACATAAAATAAGTAACAAGTGATAAGATCCTGGTCGATGGGTGATGATTCTTCAGCACATTTTCAGCGTGTTCTCCTATTCTACGTTGCACGGTAAATCAAGACCTGTCAGGGAGATCAGCCCAATCCAAGAGTGTCCAGCGTTAAGAGAGTGTCCGATTGCTCTCTACACATCGTCCCTGCCCACTTTACCCACCCACCCCCCTCACCCGAGATCCAGTTTCCATTAGTTAAACTTTCAAATGACGTAACGCTATGATCGTGGCACGTGATCATGATCGTGGAAGTAAGCATGTCTCACCAAATAAGCATGTCTTGTCACTCCACAGGGGCGTAACTACAAACGGTGCAGGCAGTGCAGCCATACTGGGCGGCAATTAGGGCTGGACCCGAATATTCAAATATTCATTCAGTGGGTTGGTATTCGGTTTTCAATTTTGGAATTTGAATATTCATTGTTGTTTTTTTCTCGCAAACCCGGCATCCCCCTCGAAACGGTTCTCATTCGCGCTTTACTCTATAAAATCTGGCGAAATATAATACTCTTGTTTTTTACAATTATATTATAGCCTAGCCATTTTTAATAGGATAGACAGTTGAATAGGAACCCAACCTCATTATACTTAATAAATATATTTGCTTCTTCTTAGCCTAAGTGTTCCTGCAACTGAGTATTCTCTGTCTAGAGCACAACTGCATGAGCTTAAATGTCTGAGCTTGCATTCTGGGTAAAGCTGTGTTGGTTTGACAGCGTGGAAAATAGAATAATAGAAACAAAATGTATTCGCCTTTTTACCCGTTAGGGATGTGACGGTGAGAACGTCTCGGTTACGTATGGTAACCCTCATTCCCTGAAGGAGGGAACGGAGACGTACGTTGGACGTAACCGACGAATTGGGATCACTTCAGGGAGCCCCTATCAGCTTCGAGATATAGAGAATGGGCCAATAGCCATTGGCGTGCGAGATTTGCATCTCGCGCTCCGCCCCGCACCGCAGGTATAAACAGGAAGTGAGAGCAGCGCACTATTGTTTTTCACTGAGGAGCCGAACTTAGTGGCTCAGGCCTGCAGTGATGGTACAGCAACTGTGGCGACGGGACGTACGTCTCCGTTCCCTCCTTCAGGGAACGAGGGTTACCATACGTTACCGAGACATTCCCTTTCAGTCGGTCACGTTCGACGTACGTCGGACATAACCAACGAATTGGGACCCTTTGGAAAACGCCAAAGTTACTACCACTTCCAGCGCCCAGCGAAGAGCCCCTCAGACCCCGTCTGTATCGGGCGGGAAAACTCACGCAGGGAGAGTCACACTGCTGTTCCGCAAGACCCATTCAGCAGACCTTTATTGGATAATGCTGGGAAAGCGTGCCCGGAGGGCTGCTGCGGAAGCCACATCATGCCCAGAGGGAGTTACCATGTGGAGAATACACATATGGACTGGCCTTGGGCAGTGCAAGATTCAAGATTCAAGATTCAAGAGATTCAAGATTCAAGAGTTTTATTTGTCACATACACAGTTATATACACAATATACAACTGGCAGTGAAATGTAAACAGGTCCGCTCCATGGACAGTGCAAATAACAGTTACAAGAAATTAAATAGAAATAGAATAAAATTAGAATAAAAAGTATTAACATAAGTAGAATTATAAATAAATCAAGTTAAGATAAAAATAGGAAATAAGATAAAAATAAAAATATAAAAAAATATGTGGATATGATAAGTGAGATAAACTGTAGACTTAAAAATAAGTGGTTAACATAAAATATATAATATGTATATATAAAGAAGTATAATGTGCAAGGTTTATTACAGGTTGTTACGCAGTAACAATAGGGACGTAAAGTGCAGTGCAATTGCAGTATGTGGATGTTAATGTTAAAAGACTGGATGTTTATGTGTGTGCGGGGGTGAAGTGAGTCACGTGACTGAGTTCAGGAGTCTGATGGCCTGGGGGAAGAAACTCCTCCTGAGTCTTTCAGTCTTTGCCATCAGGCTACGGAAGCGCTTACCAGATGGCAGCAGGGTGAAGTGAGAGTTTGCAGGGTGATTAATGTCTCTGATGATTTTAGTAGCTCTACCTCTGCAGCGTTTGGTGAAGATGTCCTGCAGAGACGGGAGAGCTGAGCCTGAGATGCGCTCGGATAAGCGCACCACTCTTTGCAGGGCTTTGCAGTCGTGACTGGTGCTGTTCCCGTACCACGCTGTGATGCACTGAGTCAGGACACTTTCTATCGCCCCTCGATAGAAAGTTTTCAGGATGGCTGGTGAAACCCTGAATTTCCTCAGCTGGCGCAGGTGGTACAGTCTTTGCCTGGCTTTTTTCACCTGTGTCTGGATGTGTGTAGTCCAGGTCAGATCCTCGGAGATGTTCACACCCAGGTATTTGAAGCTGCTCACTCTCTCTACCGGTGTCCCGCTGATCATGAGAGGGGAGTATGACCGATGCTGTCTCTTCCTGAAGTCCACAATCAGTTCTTTGGTCTTGTTAACATTCAGAGAGAGACAGTTGTCCTGGCACCATGATGTCAGTTGCTCCACTTCGTCCAAGTATGCCGTCTCATTGTTGTTGGAGATGAGACCCAGGACAACAGTATCATCAGCAAACTTGATGATAGAGGTGGAGCTGTGTGTGGACAAACAGTCATGGGTGTAGAGAGAGTAGAGCAGGGGACTCAGCACACAGCCCTGTGGAGCTCCAACACTCAGGGTGATGGAGGTGGAGGTGAACTGGCCTACTCTCACCGCCTGGGGTCTGCCAGTGAGGAAATCTTCAATCCAGAGGCAGAGAGAAGAATTCAGGCCTAGATCCAGGAGTTTGTGTGTTAGCTTAATGGGAACTATGGTGTTAAAGGCTGAGCTATAGTCAATAAATAGCAGCCTGACATAGTTCCCACTTTTGCTGTCGATGTGAGTGAGGCAGGAGTGAAGGACGTGAGAAATGGCATCTTCAGTCGATCTATTGGGACGATAGGCAAACTGAAGAGGGTCCAAAGTGTCAGGAATGGAGGAGCAAATGTTGTTTTTAATGAGTCTCTCAAAGACCTTCATGACTAAAGATGTGAGAGCCACTGGACGATAGTCATTTAGGCAAGAGGGTTTACTGATCTTAGGTACAGGGATGATGGAGGATCGTTTGAAGGAGGTGGGGACAACAGATGTAGCAAGGGACTCGTTGAATATGGATGTAAAGAGCCCTGCGAGCTGATCAGCACAGGACCGCAGAACACGACCTGAAATACCATCCGGCCCAGCAGCTTTCCTGACATCCACACGTTTGAGTGCCCTCCGAACCTCGTCCTCCGAGACAGAGATCACGTGACCGTTGCTGCTCTGAGGGACTCTCTCTGACGCGTCACTCGCCGGAGTCGCGCTGCCGCGATTACCATCAAAGCGAGCGTAGAAAGAGTTTAACTCGTTCACCAGTAACGGATCAGCTCTCACCTCTGCAGAGGATTTAGTTCCAAAAGCACAGATGGTTCTCAGTCCCTGCCACATCCGCCGGGAGTCGTTGAGTTGGAAATGAGATTCCACTCGGTCTTTATAGCGGAGTTTTGCGGCTTTAACGGCGCGCCGGAGGGCGTAACATGAAGCTTTGTACTCCCTCATATCCCCCGTTAGGAGACCGGCATTGTAAGCGGTGGTGCGCGAGTTTACTGCAGTGCGAATTGAACTGTCCACCCACGGTTTCTGATTAGGGAAGGACGTTATAGTTATTGTTTGTGTGGCTTGCTCTGTCAGTGTGTTGATAAAGCAGAGCGCCACTTCTGTGAACTCGCTGACGTCTTCAGAACTCGCGCGGAACATGTCCCAGTCGACGTCATCAAGAGCTGCCTGTAGCGTGATCTCTGAATGGGATGACCAGCGTTTGACTTCCCTCCTCACCGGGGGCTCTTGAACGAGCCTTTGTTTATATTCCGGTGTGAGGAAAATGGCGGCATGGTCCGATTTGCCAAAAGCTGGCTGTGAACGAGCTTTGTAGGCGTTCTTAAACGGAGAGTAGCAATGATCCAGTGTGTTTGCTCCTCGTGTGGGACAGGAGACATGCTGGTGAAAGTTTGGCAATACTTTCTTTAGGTTTGCTTTGTTAAAATCACCCGCGACGATGAAAGCAGCGTCGGGGTGTTTGTTTATGAAGCCGCTGGTCACATCATGGAGGGCAGATAAAGCCAGCCCCGTGTCTGCTTGTGGTGGAATATAAACGGCAGTGGAGATGACCGAGGAAAACTCCCTCGGTAGGTAGAAAGGCCGGCACATGATAGTTAAATGTTCCAAGTGAGGCGAGCAGGATCGCGAAAGAATGGAGATGTTCCTAGGATCGCACCATTTCTTGTTTATCATGAAACACACTCCACCGCCTTTAGATTTCCCGGCCTCGGCTGTTCTGTCCATCCGAAAAACAGAGAAGTTCTCGGACGGCGTCACGGCTGTATCCGGGACCGCTGGCGTGAGCCATGTTTCGGACAGACAATAGATGTTGCAGTCTCTCATGTCCCGTTGAAAACTTATCCTGGCTCTAAGATCGTCCATCTTATTCTCCAAGGATTGGACATTTGCGAGCAAAATGCTCGGGAGAGGAGGACTGAATGCTCTTTTTCTCAGTCTGTTGCGGATCCCAGCGCGTTTCCCGCGGTGTTTTTTGAATCTTCGCCGTCGACTCGAGTGGCCATTGTTCAACTCGGCGTCCCGGCGAATCTCAGATGGAAGATTGGAGAAAGTGTCCTGAAACAGGTCAGTGTAGCGGTAACCAATTTCCAGAAGTGTTTTGCTGTCGTAACAGATCAAAGCAGATGATCCGTTGGAAAAAATAGAGAGTAAAAGAGAGTAGAATAATAAATAAAAGCAAAGTCTTAGCGGAGCGACCTGAACGGCGACCGAGCACGGCGGCGCCATCTTGCCATCTCTCATCATATGTGCAACATCATATGTGCAACATATGGAAGTCCCAGGGGTGGCCCCGGCCAAGTTTACGGCGGGGGAACAACACCGTACTGGGACGGCAGAGGAGCTCTGCCGAGGGAAAGACAAGCTCGCTGTAGGGAGCTGTATCGTGGAAGAATACACATATGGGACCGCTGAGGGGGTCACAACATATGGAACCCAATCTAACACAAGTTCCACCAATGCAAACGAGTGTTAGACCTGGCGTCAGATGCTCCGCCACATCCGACTGCCGCGGGTTTGCGGAGGACTCGACAGGGTTCGCCTATCCCTAGGGGAACTCGACTGGAGCAAAATAAGTGCACGTATCCGTTCCATGGGAAGGGAATGGTGCAGCAAGTCGACACTAGAACGGGCACTTCGGTGTTACTGACTATGGGAAGCGAGCACACGGGAAGCTACGGGCTCTACACGTAGACTATAAAACCTAGCGAACGTGTTGGGTGTCGCCCAGCCCACAGCTCTACAGATATCTGTCAGCGAGGCGCCACGAGCCAACGCCCAGGAAGAAGCTACACCCCTAGTGGAGTGGGCTCTTAACCCAAGCGGGCAGGGCACGTCTTGGGTTTCATACGCCAAGACGATGGCATCCACTATCCAGTGCGCCATCCTCTGCTTGGAGACAGCCTTTCCCTTCTGCTGTCCTCTATAACAGACGAAGAGCTGCTCTGAGGTCCTGAAGCTTTGCGTTCTGTCTACGTAGGTCCGCAGGGAGCGGACCGGACAGAGAAAAGCTAGGGCTGGGTCTGCCTCTTCCGAAGGCAGCGCTTGCAGGCTCACCACCTGGTCCCGGAAGGGAGTGGGGGGAACATTGGTCACGTATCCAGGCCAGGGTCTCAGGATTACATGAGAGTTACCAGGCCCGAATTCCAGGCACGATTCGTCGACCGAAAATGCCTGCAGGTCCCCTACCCTCTTGATAGAGGCCAATGCAATCAGGAGCACTGTCTTTAGTGACAGGACTTTTAACTCAGCTGACAGCAAAGGCTCAAAGGGCGCCTTCTGCAGTGCGTTAAGCACCAGAGTTAAGTCCCAAGAGGATATAGAGGGAGGGCGAGGCAGATTTAGTCTCCTCGCCCCCCTCAGGAACCTGACGATCAGGTTGTGCTTACCTAAGGACTTTCCATCTACTAAGTCATGATTAGCGGCAACATATACCTTGAGGGTGGAGGGAGACAGCCTTTGCTCCAACCCGCTCAGTAGAAAGGAAACCACCGAGCTGATTGTACACCTTTGGGGGTCTTCTCGGCGAGAAGAGCACCAGTCGACGAACAGGTTCCACTTCAACTGCCCTCGCGACTGGGCAAGAATCAGCCAGTCGTCGAGGTAGTTGAGGATGCAAACACCACGCTCTCTCATGGGAGCAATGGCCGCCTCTGCAACCTTCGTGAAGATGCGGGGCGACAGGGCTAGCCCGAAGGGTAAGACTTTGCACTGATATGCTCGTCCGTCGAACGCAAAGCGAAGAAACAGTCTGTGTCGAGGGAGAATCGAGACATGAAAGTACGCGTCCTTCAGGTCGATCGCTGTAAAGCAATCTTGGGGACGGATGCATCTTGAACGGCATCCTGTGAAGGGACCGGTTCAAGAACCACAGATCCAAGATCGGCCGTAAACCACCGCCTTTCTTACGGGCTGTAGAAGCCGGTCTTCAAATCGGCTGGAGGGACCGGCTCTACCGCGTCCTTCGCCAGTAGGACCGCAATCTCCGCCTGGAGCACAGGAGCGTTCTCCTTCGGCACGGAGGTGAAGTGAATGCCCCTGAACTTGGGGGGACGCCGGGCGAACTGAATCGCATAGCCGAGTCTGATGGTACGGATGAGCCAGCAAGACGGTCTGGGAAGAGCTAGCCAGGCTCCCAGGGACCGTGCAAGCGGGACCATCGGCACCACAGACGTACCCGCAGCAGGGCAGCGAGGCGGCATGCAGGGACACGACTCGGATTTCCTGGTGGCGGCCCGAAGTGGGGTCTGAGTGTGCTGTGCAACACTTACCTGCTTCCGCTGAGGGGGTGTGCGAGTGTGGGAAGGCCTCTGGTGTGCGTACCCACAGCCAGCACCCCCTGCTGGCAAACAGAGAGGCGTCTGAGAGTGACAAGGCATGGGAGCGTCGAACACTGACAGGCGCGCTCTCTTGGCACCCAGAGATATTGGAAACTGCTCTTTTATTGAAAATTTGGGTACCACTGGCACTGAGGCCGGAGGAGCTCCCGGAGGAGCTCTGGGTCAGGTCTACCCTCGTGCATGTTCATGAGTGCCTGAGCCTGGTGCACCTGGAGCAAACTCATGGCATGCAAAGCGGACGCGGCCTGTCCGCAGGACCTGTAAGCCTTCGCAACTAGATTGGAAGAGAACTTACAGGCCCGGGACGGGAGACGTGGGTCACCGCGCCAATTGGAGGCAGTCGCCGGACACAGCTGCATCGCGACGGCCCGCTCAACTGGTGGGATTCCCACGTAACCCTTGGCCTGTCCGCCATCGAGGGTAGTGAGGAGGGAGGAGCCGCTAGGTCTGTTTCTGGCACTGAACGGTGCCGTCCATGAATCTAGTCAGCTCCTCATGCACCTCCGGGAAGAATGGTACCGGAGCGGGACGCTGAGAACCAGTCCAACGAGAAACCAATCGTCCAACCTGGAAGGTTCGGGACGTGATGGAGGGTTCCACTCAAGCCTGGCAGCCCAGGAAAGCATAGCAGTCAAATCGGGGTCCGACTCGACTGTTGCCACTCTCCGACTTCATCCGTCGAAGTAGGTCTATCCTGCTGGGCAGGGATAGTACTAGATCGAGGTATGCGGAGGAGGACTCCACCTTCCCGAAGGTAGGCGAGTCTCGATCTAAGCTCCAAGATAGTCATGTTCCCGCAGTGGGAACACGAACTATCCACAAACGCTGCCTCAGCTCCGAAGTGAATGACAATAGTGCGCTGCTCTCGCTTCCTGTTTATACCCATGGTACGGGGCGGAGCGCGAGATGCAAATCTCGCACGCCAATGGCCATTGGTCCGTTCTCTATATCTCGAAGCTGATAGGGGCTCCCTGAAGTGATCCCAATTCGTCGGTTACGTCCGACGTACGTGACCGACTGAAAGGGAACATTTTCCCTCCCCATCACATTACAGTGCGACCGTGAACGAATGACAGTGTGGTCGTGCGCATTTTACTTTCGGTTTAGAATTAGCACCAATTCGGGGGCGGGTTGCTTGAATTGTGGGTTCTTTAGCCTATTATTCTTAATGAAAACACTTAATGCTTTTACATTTCACTTTGAGACCAAATCTTCTGTGATGATCATCTTGTCATTCAGCTCCTCGCTCTATGATGAAAGAGATCTGACTCCTGCTGATGTGCTCAGACTCTCGTTCGGCTCATGCGGCACGTTCAGTTTTTAATTGTAACTGTTCTCTAACTGAACTAAATTATTTTAACTACTATAAAATATCAAAATGGTGGGGGCGGTGCTGCGGTGGGCAAGTGATGTAACCGGTCTTATGCCTGAACACTAACACCGACTATTGCAGCAAGCCATTATTACAAACGGTTACGAAGCGGTCTTGAAGTCACGGTTCGGTACAGCAGTTTTACAAAATTGCTTTTTATTTTTTTATTAAACAGTGGTTTACTGAAAAAATGTGTCTGTCCTTGAATTAATTCAATTATAACTAAACGTTTATTGAAGATAATACTGTAAACTATATAGAGAGCCCTTATTTAGACATTAATATTAAACGTTAACAACAGAGCCCAAACTATTAGCCTAAATTCAGTTGCTATTTATTTTTAGATATAATAATCAACACTCAAATAACACATTGTATGCAAACATGTAAACTTCACATACGGCAGTTTTTGCATTAACTTCTAAATCTAATCATAAAATATTTTTTTTTCTCCAATTCGTTGTTGAAATATAATCATTTATACATAGTGTGTGTCATTTTCATGACAGGTTTATTTAAACATACATGACATAATCAAGACATCACTAACAGGTTAATTATAATATAATGAATATATAGGCTAATATAGTGCATATTTTAGTGAAAGAGTTGATGTGAACTCTAGTGAACTAACAGCTGTGGACACTGAATGACTGCCTGAGGTAAATGTGATGCTACATGAGATTGTTTACAAGCAATTATATTGAGGTCTTTCCGCCGTTGAAACACTGATTGAGCGATTACACCACATATACGTGACAGGAAGTTGTAATGTATCCTCAACATACCTTCAGATGTTCATTCATGTTTATTCTTTAGGAAGAAATTATTGATCAAGTTCACAGATGATCGTGTCGCACGGCCGCTTGAACTGTGATCAGTCATGCCACATTAAAGAGCGTCAAAACTGCATTTATCATTTGAATTTTGTGATAAAATGGACTGAATACTTAATATGTTTGCGTGTGAACTCGGATTGAAGTGTGTTCCGCGCTTAAAACAAGCCGACTCTTAACTGTTAAAGATTGCATTCGGAAACTGTTCGGTACACGCATGCAAGAAATGGAACCAGCCCTAGCGGCAACAGGGCCCGCAGTGCACATGGACCCCTGGGGATGAAGTGACTCTTCAGGATACTTGCGATACTCGCATTTCCAATGAAATGTGCTGGTTCGAAATCACATGTCATTCACGCTCTACCACTTACCGTCGACCAATCAGAACATATGAGGGATATTCCGCTCTATGCCAGCTCGCTCCACAATTCACTCTAAAATGTGAATTGTTTTATTTAAAAGTAACGATTTCAAGCGTTCTTTAGCCGTGTGTTTCCTGTTTGTGTGATAAGTATTTTGCTGAGTTTCAGTTCATCTTTGAGACGTGTTTCAGAAAGATTCTCGCAGAGACAGGTGAACGCTGTTTATTTTCTTTATTTTACAAAAGCATAAAGTTTTGTTGTTATTGTGAGTGTTCACTAATTTTTTTGACTATTTATAGTTTATAATCATTCAACCACATTGGTTAATGGTGTCACGCAGGTGGTGGAGTATTAACTTATTTTATTGAATTAGTTTGAGATCAAATTAATGCTAGATTTTTTGCTATAAATTACAGACATGGCATCTGACGACAAATTCTTATTTTTCTCAGATATTTAGCTTTATTTTAAGATTCAATCACAGGCTCGTTCTTACGTACTAGAGCATGTCCGCACATGCGCACTCTTCAAAAACGGTGCTTTAAATCTCTTGACAGACTAAAAGACATAAATTACATTTGTATGTATTCTAAATTAAAGATATAGATTGTACTGAATGTCAGCTTGCTTATTTTGCTCAAGATAAGGATTTATTAAGTCCACATGTCATGCAAACAAGAAACTCTGCTTCTAACCACAGGTCGAGAGCTGTCGTCAGGTTTGCGACACTGTTTGCGAATGTTCGTTGGAGCGATGGTTTCGGGAAACACTGACTCGTTGAACTATGTTGATAAGGACGGAACTTGCGACCATAGTTGGGTAACGATGCTTTTGGGAAACGCACCCCAGATTGAGAGTTAAAGAAAACATTGCATATTTAGTTTCATATTTATGTTTAAATAGGCTATAAATAAGCGGATACACAGCAGCTTCACTATACAGGTATTTGTAGCAATTTTTTTATTACGTCAACCATATTTACAGGATCATTTTATTATGGAGAGTAATGGAGATGCAACATTGTTAACATTAATGTTAATGTTTTTCTTGTATTTAGCCCTCAGGTATTCCTTACTAATTGATCACACTCACTCATTGGTGGTCAAATGTGACCATTCACCTTAACCATTTTTCAATTAAATAAATGTTCTATATTTTAGTTTAATAATATTTATTGAATATTTCGAGGATATTTTTTTGGTACTAAATAAGCCTACTATTTGTGCAATAATTGTACAGTAGGCTATATACATATGAATTGATCCTGAATCAAGATCTTAATCGATATTTGTGCCCGATATTTGTATATATCGAAATCGATATTTGTGGGAAACACTGTGTTCATACAGATATTTACACATAATTAGAAATTTGCTGGGGAAAAGCAGTTGAAAGTTGGGGGATGTTTCTTTTATTGTTGAGTTTAGGCTCTAGTTTTAGATGTATTGTGATACACAAACCTTGTAATTCTTCCTCAAACTCCATCTTTACTGTCTGTAGTTTCTCCTGGAGTAATTCCTCCTGCTTGATTCTTCTTCTCCTGTGGGAAGATGGGAATATATCGTTGTTGTTATTATTATTATTAATATAATATTACACAGGTGCAAATGATCAGAAAGGAGCTCTATATTTCTACATATTAGCTTTTAAACTATCAGTTCTCAGAGCAGTTCAGAGAGAAGCTGAGAGAATATTGATGAGGGTTGATCGCTGTAATCAGACATCGATTAAACGCGTGAATGTGTGCAAATTACAGACAACGGTCGCAAATCAGAGATGAAGATTTAACGAAAAACTCCAGTTCTTGTCGAGCTAGTTCAATGCATAGGATATAAGTTGTCAGATTTAGATTTCTCCTGATAAAAAATGAAATAAATGTACTCACAGTCGGATAAAACAGATTTAAAGTTATGATGGAGACACGATGAAACTTCCCGAGGTAAAAGCAAATGGCGACATCTAGAGGAACATCTGTGGCGCTGCAGAACTCCCGCCACTGAAGTGAGGGGCGGAGCTTATAGAGTCTGCACTATGACGTGTTTTAACCATCATCTCATGAATCCTGCTAAGCTTTTTATATTTTCTTTTTTTTAATGTATCCACATTTATAATAATATAATTTATATAATATTACCTTTAAAAAATAGTTAAGGTTCACTGCTGTGAGGGTGTTTCTAGTCCAGCTGTAAAAATGCTATCTTTATCTCTTCTGACTGCCGTTATCAATCTCTCTCTGTTTTCTACTCCTTTTGAAAGTTGTGAGAACACTATTGTGGCGTTTTTCTTTTGCTACAATCCTATTCACATCATTTTATTTTATATGAGCTGTTTTCACAATGGAGTTTTGTTTGGATTGATATAAAAACAACAATACTTTTAAACAAGGTCACTTTATTGATGTCACATGCCTGTCCTGTCTTGTGTGCACATGTGGGTTTTGTTAGTGTGGCCATGTGCCTCTGTCATTGTTTGATCCCTCCCCCTTGTTATCTGATTAGTGTTTGATTTCCTCCACCTGTTCCCTCCTGATTTCTTCCCCTTTATATAGTTCCCATGTGTTCACAGTCTTTGTGGTTACGTTGTCTTGTCTACGTGTTCCTTCCCTGTGATCCGCTCCCTGACTTCCCTTCCCTGTGATCCGCTCCCTGACTTTTTGGTTTGTTGTTTGGTTCTATTATGTTATGTTTTGTATTATATTATGTTTTCCCCCTTGTGGGTTTTTGTTTGTGTTTATGTTCATTTTTATATTAAATTCATTCTCATCCTGCACATGAGTCCTCACCTCAGTTTCCCTCAGCGTAACGTGACAGAACGTAACCACCATGCAGAGGACTCAGCAGGAAACGGTCCCACCACGTATGAACATTTTGGAGTGCTTTGCGTGGTGGGCTCGTCTCACTGAGGAGGCCGATAGACTCCGTGTTCCGGTGGATTTGGTGCCGGTGGTCTCTAAGCGGAGGAGGAGAAGGAAGGCTCCCTCCGTGACGGCTCCGGGGGTCCCTGTGCCGGTGGTCCCTGTGCCGGTGGTCCCTGTTCCGGTGGTCCCTGTCCCGGTGGAGCGTGTCCCGGTGGATCGTGTCCCGGTGGATCGTGTGCCGGTGGTCCCTGTTCCGGTGGATCGTGTGCCGGTGGTCCCTGTTCCGGTGGTCCCTGTTCCGGTGGTCCCTGTTCCGGTGATCCCTGTTCCGGTGGTCCCTGTTCCGGTGGACTCGGTGCCAGTGGTCTCTAAGCGGAGGAGGAGAAGGAAGGCTCCCTCCGTGACGGCTCCGGGGGTCTCAGTTCCGGTGGTCCCTGTGCCGGTGGTCCCGGTCCCGGTGGTCCCTGTCCCGGTGGTCCCTGTTCCGGTGGACCCTGCTCCGGTGGACCCTGCTCCGGTGGACCCTGCTCCGGTGGTCCCTGCTCCGGTGGTCCCGAGTCCTGACACAGCCTGGAGGGCTGTGATGGGGTTCTTCATGGCGGCAGTCCTGCGTGCCTGGGAGGAGCACAGGGTTTCCCCTGGCGTGGTCCCAGTTCCGGTGGACCCTGCTCCGGTGGACCCTGCTCCGGTGGACCCTGCTCCGGTGGACCCTGCTCCGGTGGTCCCTGCTCTGGTGGACCCTGCTCCGGTGGTCCCGAGTCCTGACACAGCCTGGAGGGCTGTGATGGGGTTCTTCATGGCGGCAGTCCTGCGTGCCTGGGAGGAGCACAGGGTTTCCCCTGGCGTGGACCCTGTTCCGGTGGACCCTGTTCCGGTGGTCCCTGCTCCGGTGGTCCCTGCTCCGGTGGTCCCTGCTCCGGTGGTCCCTGCTCCGGTGGTCCCTGCTCCGGCGGTCCCAGTTCCGGTGGTCCCTGCTCTGGCGGACCCAGTTCCGGTGGTCCCTGCTCCGGCGGAACCAGTTCCGGTGGTCCCTGCTCCGGCGGACCCAGCTCCGGCGGTCCCTGCTCCGGCGGACCCAGCTCCGGCGGTCCCTGCTCCGGCGGACCCAGCTCCGGCGGACCCAGCTCCGGCGGACCCAGCTCCGGCGGACCCAGCTCCGGCGGTCCCTGCTCCGGCGGTCCCTGCTCCGGCGGTCCCTGCTCCGGCGGACCCAGCTCCGGCGGTCCCTGCTCCGGCGGACCCAGCTCCGGTGGACCCTAGGCCAGAGACCATCCCGGCAGTTCCTGCCGTGTCCGGGCCTCCCGAACTCTGCGGGCCGTCCTGGCCTCCCGAACTCTGCGGGCCGCCCCGGCGCCCTGCTCTTCCCGCGCCGCCCCGGCGCCCTGCTCTTCCTGCGCCGCCTGAACTCTGCTGGCCGCCTGAACTCTGCTGGCTACCCTGGCCGTCCCGGCCGCCTGAACTCTGCTGTCCGTCTGAACTCTGCTGGCCGCCTGAACTCTGCTGGCCACCCTGGCCGTCCCGGCCGCCTGAACTCTGCTGGCCGCCTGAACTCTGCTGGCCGTCCCGGCCGCCTGAACTCTGCTGGCCACCCTGGCCGTCCCGGTCGCCTGAACTCTGCAGGCCGTCTGAACTCTGCTGGTGTCCCCGGCCCCCCCGGCCGTCTGAACTTTTTGTGATCCCCGTCTCTCCCTTGTTTTATCCTTCCTTTTCTGTTTCTCCCTTGTCTGTCCCGTCCTGGTCAGTCCCTCCCGTCCCGCCCTGGTCAGTCCCTCCCGTGCCGCCCTGGTCCGTCCCTCCCGTGCCGCCCTGGTCCGTCCCTCCCGTGCCGCCCTGGTCCGTCCCTCCCGTGCCGCCCTGGTCCGTCCCTCCCGTGCCGCCCTGGTCCGTCCCTCCCGTGCCGCCCTGGTCAGTCCCTCCCGTCCCGCCCTGGTCCGTCCCTCCCGTGCCGCCCTGGTCCGTCCCTCCCGTGCCGCCCTGGTCAGTCCCTCCCGTGCCGCCCTGGTCAGTCCCTCCCGTGCCGCTCTGGTCCGTCCCTCCCGTGCCGCCCTGGTCCGTGCCGCCCTGGTCCGTTCCTCCCGTGCCGCCCTGGTCAGTGCCGCCCTGGTCCGTCCCTCCCTTCCCGCCCTGGTCCGTCCCTCCCTTCCCGCCCTGGTCCGTCCCTCCCTTCCCGCCCTGGTCCATCCCTCCCGTCCCGCCCTGGTCCGTTCCTCCCGTGCCGCCCTGGTCTGTCCCTCTTCGTCTGTCCCTCCCGTCCTTCCCTGGTCTGTCTTTCTTGCCCCGCCCTCGGCTGATGGAGCGTCTGGTAGCCGCTCCGTAGAGAGGGGGTTATGTCACATGCCTGTCCTGTCTTGTGTGCACATGTGGGTTTTGTTAGTGTGGCCATGTGCCTCTGTCATTGTTTGATCCCTCCCCCTTGTTATCTGATTAGTGTTTGATTTCCTCCACCTGTTCCCTCCTGATTTCTTCCCCTTTATATAGTTCCCATGTGTTCACAGTCTTTGTGGTTACGTTGTCTTGTCTACGTGTTCCTTCCCTGTGATCCGCTCCCTGACTTCCCTTCCCTGTGATCCGCTCCCTGACTTTTTGGTTTGTTGTTTGGTTCTATTATGTTATGTTTTGTATTATATTATGTTTTCCCCCTTGTGGGTTTTTGTTTGTGTTTATGTTCATTTTTATATTAAATTCATTCTCATCCTGCACATGAGTCCTCACCTCAGTTTCCCTCAGCGTAACGTGACAATTGATTCATACATGCATAAGATAACCTGAATAAAAATTATGGATCCAAGTTTAAATGTATACATTTTCTCCATTTGATGTTGTTTTTTCCACTGTTGTACTGAACACATCCCTGAGTTAACTGACTTTAAAATCAATATCGTTACACCCCTTAAATGTATTCTGGGCAGTCCTATTATTAAAAATATGACATCAGTATAAATGATGAACAGTCCTTTAATACAGTGATTATAAGAGAGCAAAACAAACAGACAAAACTGAACAAATGACACTGTTTTGTGTAGTCTGCACTTAAACACTTGGTCAATGTTGAGAACAATGTTTACCCTTAGAGAAAAAACACATGGATTTTACATTTTCCCAAGGGTGGAGAGAGTACTGAAAAAGCATACTCAAGTAAAAGTACTGTTACTTGTCAAAAAATGTAGTGCAAGTAGAGTAAAAGTACCTGTCCTAAATACTACTCAAAGTAGGAGTAAAAAGTAGCCCTTTTAAAAGTACTCAAGAGTAGTGAGTAGTGAGTATTTTGCTGTGAATGTTATTCCACTTTATATACCCTGCAAATAAAAAATGTAGCTTACTTTTTATGGATGATTCTCAGTAAGAACAAAAAAACCTGAGATCAACAGTATTTCAGAATTTCAATATTTCTCGAAGTTTTATTTTTGACTACTAGCACTAAAAATACAGCCATGTAATATTAGAGAAAGCAACCAATAATCTGGTAACATTTATGAGAACCATTCTGTAGAGGTTTCCTTGCGGTTAATTAAAAAAGGTTCAAAGTGTTGTACATTAACAATTTTACGTTAAAAAAGCAGAGTTCTTTTTTTTTTCTTGTACTGCTTTAATTTCATTGGATGTTTTCTCTGTAAAAAGAATACACTTCAGAAATCAGAATCAAGTAACTCACAATTTTCACCACTGATTATTTTTGCTTGCAAAAACATAAACCTGATTCAAATATAAATCTGATGTTTTATGAAAGTTATTTGCTATATACATGGACTACCATTTTAAATCGCCATGTGAGAACACATTACATTAAAATATGCACTTGTAACGAGTGTAAAATCAACATTATTATTTTCACTCAAAATCTTTTCTTTATTATTAAAAACTCTAATTCTCTTATTTTTAATATATTGTTTGATTTTCATTGTATTGTCTTTTGATTTAATTATGCTGGTATGTATATCTTTGGATTTTTTTATATATGTTGTAATGAAGTGTACTGCCCCTTTAAGAAACACTTAACTTTGGGCGCGTTTGTTCGTTCGCTCAGTTGATGCTAAACTACGCTGAGTCTTGCTCTCCAGGATACCCGTCTCTGAGATCCGGCCTGAGGAGGACACTGCCAGTCCGCAGTACCTTAGTCTGGAGGCTCTGTTCTCAAACAGACAGGGGTGGCCAAGCCGAAGTGTCCCATGGAAGCGGCACCAGGTCAGGCCTCCCTGGTGGCATCCGGTGAAGTTTCCCGAATAGTGACTGGCTGGGCCGCCCTCGGGTCCCCTAGCCACATTCCCTTAAAGGAATCCCTTCTGTTGAATTGGTTGGTTCCAGGCCTTTGAGCAGCCTGGGTAGGACCAGGTGCGGACGCACTAAGGTTCCTCATAAGGCTTATAGCTTGGGCTACGACCGTAGGGAATGCGGTCACTGACAGCCCAATGTGACCAGAGGGGGAATGGTTCAGGCATTATGCACAATAATGTGATTAAAGGGTTAGTTCATCCAAAAATGAAAATTCTGTCATTAAAGCAGCACTAGGTAACTTTTCAACCTTCATAATATATTTTCAAGACTCTTGTGATGATACATCGACTTACAATAGGTTGAATGACACGTCTGCCATAGCCTGACGGGGTCTGTATCGTTTTTAATCGTACTTTTAAACTTCGGGTTTCGGGTAGTAGCCCGAGAACAAAAAGAACTACAAAATTCGACTGCTTTACGGCATATACGTCACTTCCACCACCACCCCCACTTCCTTAAATTCGGATGTGCGAGCCCAACTATCGTTTGTTTGCCGGATGTTATAGTCATGGCTGAAGCAGCACAGAAAAATCATATTTTAGGATACTTAACATGTCTGTGATATTTGTTTATTTGTCTTGCCTCAAGCTATAATGCAAATCGATTTTTCAAATTTGCAGATTCATCTATGGTAGCTTGATATTATAATATTGAGGATATATGGTTATTACCTACCACTCAAACATTGAATTGAAGTATCATATAGATTTTGTAAAACGGTTACCAATAGACTAGGCTGCTATAATGACGCTGGCTTGTAAACGTGAGCATCGCGATTTGAAAAAAATTAAACCCATGAAATTATATTCATATGACATGCTGAAACATATGCCACTGTACCTGGGATGAAGACATTTCACACATGACGCAAGCAGAACTCCTGCAGTGTTCAGGGCTATCATAGTTGTCATGTCAATAAATGCACGTGCGATGCATCCCCTGATGTAGAATGACAGAGTTTACGACAGTAGTAGAGGACAATACTGTTTCCCAACTGTAGGGGGACCCCGAGAGCAAAACCTACCTGGTGCTGCTTTAATGACTTACCCTCATGTCGTTCGACACCCGTAAGACCTTTGTTCATCTTCGGAACACAAATGAAGATATTTTTGTTGAAATCCGACGGCTCAGAAAGGCCTCCATTGGCAGTCATGCTTGCACTCACAAGACCCATAAAAGGTACTAAAGACGTCGTTACAAAGTCCATCTCACTACAGTGGCTCTACAATAACTTTATGAAGCGACGAGAATAGTTTTTGTGCGCAAATCAAAATAGCGACTTTATTCAACAAGTTTTTGTCCTCCGCCTGGGCCTTTGACGTGAACTCACGAAGCACCACGACACATGCTGATAGCAATATGTGGTTCAGCATGTCAACCAATAATAACCGAAAAAATCAATAAATTGCATCACTTTTTCTGAGGTTTTCTTTGGAGGCGGAAGGAGGAGGAGGAGTTGCTGAAAGAATTTGTCAAAGGGATAATGCAGATTTGTGAGCATTAGCGGAACTGAAGGAGGGATGCTGCAAGAACAATGGGAAGAATTAAGCTGCTGGTTTTATGCCTTGGTATTAATTGCAAGATTAGATGGGCGTACTCCTCCTGAAATTACGTTTAATAACTTCACTTGTTAGACCAATCTAAATAGGGCGAGTCTCAAATTCCTAATTATTGTGGTGTTACTCTCATTAATGTGTACGTGGAAAACGTCTCGGGTTATGACTAAAACCCTTGTTCCCCGAGAAGGGAACGAGACACTGCGTCGTCGAGTGACAACACTCTGGGGAACGCCCACAGCGTTACGCATCTGAAGTATGAATGAAATCAAGCCAATCTGATTGGTGGTGCGTCATGACGTAGTAGATGACGGCATACCCGGAAGATATAAAAAGGAAGCTGATGCAAACACACACTAGCTCTTTTGCGATGAAGCAAGCGCTCTAACTGTGATAGGTGTGGCGACGAGACGCAGTGTCTCGTTCCCTTCTCGGGGAACAAGGGTTATAGTCATAACCCGAGACGTTCCCCTTCGAGGGAACTCGAACTGCGTCGTCGAGTGACAACACTCTGGGGAACGTTACTACCCACTAGGCCACACCGAAATCACCCCACGTCCTAGTGTGAAGCTGGAGACCCAGGCACACTCAGGACGCCAGAACTCGAGCACCAGGCGTCACCGGGAGGTGCAGACTGAAGAAACGTATGAAGGTGTGTGGGGTGGCCCACCCAGCCGCCTCGCATACCTCTTGAAGCGAGACGCCAGAAAGGAGGGCCACTGATGAAGCCATGCTCCTGGTGGAATGGGCCCTCACGGCCATGGGTGAAGGCAAATTGCGCACCCTATAAGCCGTGGCTATAGCCTGGACGATCCAATTACTGATCGTCTGAGTTGACGCAGGCAGCCCCTTCTTGGGTGAGCCGAAGCACACCAACAACTGGTCTGACCTCCTCCAATGGGAAGACTTCTCTAGATAAATACCCAGAGCTCTGACCGGGCAGAGCAGATGAAGTCTCCCCTCTTCCGCCGTCAGGTGGGGAGGGGGATGGAAAGCCTGAAGAACCAGAGACCGGGCTCCCTGAGATGGAACCTTGGGAATGTAACCCGGTCTAGGGTGAAGAATGGCCCTTACTCTGCCGGGGGCAAACTCCAGGCAGGTTGGCGTGACCGCCAAAGCCTGGAGATCTCCCACTCTCCTCAGAGAGGTAATGGCGAGTAGAAAGGCCACCTTCAAGGTCAGGTTCTTAGGCTCAGCCAGCTCCAGTGGCTCGAAGGGGGCCTCAGCCAGCCCTTCCAGAACCACCGCCAGGTCCCAGGTTGGGACTCTGGAGCGAGCTACCGGCCTCATCCTCCGAGCCCCACGGAGGAACTGTACAACCAGGTGGTGCTTCCCCAAAGGTCCATCACCTAGAGGTGCGTGGAAAGCCCCAAGGGCAGCCACGTACACCTTCAGGGTGGACGGGGTAAGACCAGCGGAGAAGCGATCTTGGAGGAACTCCAGCACTGAAGCCACTGGGCAGTTAACTGGATCCACCTCACGCTCTCTACACCAAGTGGAAAATACATTCCACTTGAGGCTGTACAGTCTCCTGGTAGAAGGAGCCCTGGAGCTGAGTAAGGTCTCGACTACCTCTGCTGACAGGCCCGCCTCTAGGTACAGAGCCCCCTCAGGGGCCAGACCCAAAGGCTCCACAACTCCGGCCGGGGGTGAAATATTGTGCCCCCTGCCTGAGAGAGCAGATCCCTCCTCAGAGGAACCTGCCACGGAGAGCCGTCTAGCAGAGTTATGATGTCCGAGAACCATACTCGAGTGGGCCACCGGGGTGCTACTAAGAGCAGGCTGATGCCCTCCCGGCGGACCCGCTCCAGAACTCCCGGGAGCAGAGCGATCGGGGGAAATGCGTACAGACGCAGCCTCGGCCACGTCTGCATCATGGCGTCCAGTCCCAACGGGGCTGGATGCCTGAGAGAGAACCACAGTGGACAGTGGGACGTCTCTCGAGACGCGAACAAGTCCACTTCCACTGGGCCGAATCTCTCGCACATGGCCTCCACCACCTCTGGGTGGAGTCGCCACTCCCCGGGCCTCAGCCCCTGCCTCGACAGGATGTCTGCTCCCTGATTTTGGTCCCCGGGAATGTACATCGCCCTGAGGGACGATAACTTCCCCTGGGACCACAGGAGGATTTGATGCGCCAGTCTGCATAGAGGGCGCGACCTCAAACCCCCCTGGTTATTGAGATACGCGACAACCGAAGTGTTGTCTGAGCGTATCAGGACATGGTGGCCGCGGAGGTCCGGGTAAAAGCTCCTCAGAGCTTTGTAGACCGCCAGCATCTCCAGGCAGTTGATGTGCCATAAAGAATGCCGGGTCTCCCACAGACCTCTCGCAAAGCGGCCTTCCATGACCGCGCCCCAACCAGTGAGGGAGGCATCTGTTGAAACGGCTTTCCGGCAACATGATGCTCCCAGCACTGGCCCCTGGGACAGGAACCAAGGTTTCCGCCATATGACGAGGGAACGAAGGCATCTGCGCGTTACCCTGATCATACGAAACGGATTTCCCCTCGGGGAAAACCCCTTGGCCCTCAGCCACCACTGTAGGGGTCTCATATGCAGCAGGCCAAAAGGTATCACGTTGGACGCTGCTGCCATGAGCCCCAGCAGTCTCTGGAACTGCTTCACAGTGAGGCTGCGGCCTGGCTTCACTCTGGAGACCTTCGCCAGTATGGATTCCACGCGTGCGGGAGACATACGTGCCCGCATCGCCGTGGAATCCCACACAACTCCCAGGAACGTGGTCCTCTGGGAGGGCGTCAACACGCTTTTCTTCGTGTTGAGTCTCAGCCCCAAGCACCTTATGTGGGCCAGAACGACATCTCGATGCCGAACCGCCATCTCGCGCGACCTGGCCAGTATGAGCCAGTCGTCGATGTAATTTAGTATACGGATGCCCTGGAGTCTCAGCGGAGCCAGTGCTGCATCCATACACTTGGTGAAGGTGCGAGGGGAGAGTGCCAGGCCGAAAGGAAGAACCCGATATTGGTACGCTTCGCCCCCGAAAGCGAACCTCAGGAACCTCCTGTGGGTTGGAAGGATGGAAATATGGAAGTATGCGTCCTTTAGATCTATCGTGACTAACCAGTCCTCGGACTGGATCTGACTCACGATGGCTGGAATTGTGAGCATCTTGAACCTGAATCTCCTCAGAGACTGATTCAAGAGCCTGAGATCTATTATCGGACGCAACCCACCATCCTTCTTGGGAACTATAAAGTACCGGCTGTAGAACCCGGAGTCCCTGTTCACCAACGGAACCCGCTCTATGGCCTCCTTGGCTAACAGGGCCTGTACTTCTTGTTCCATAACCCGAACCTGCTCTGGGCCGACCACAGTCCGGACCACCCCGTTGAACCTCGGGGGAGGAGAACCGAACTGTAGTCTGTAACCCAGCTCTACAGTCTGCAGGACCCATGTAGATACACTCGGAAGGCATGTCCATGCGCCAAGATAATCTACTAAGGGAACCAGCCTCTCGAGGCTGGCCACGGGTGTCAACCGAGCCTCGTTCCCGATCCCCTGAAGCGGCTGACCGGCAGGGAGAAGTCGGGAACGATTTTCGGTGGGTGCACACGTTTGCTGTCCAGCCGCAAGTCCTGTTGGAGGCAGCGAAGACAACACGCGTGTGCGGGAGATCAGTGAGGCCCGAAGCGTCTGTGACGGCGGGAACACAGCACTGATCTCCCAAGAGCTCCGGGGGGAAGACGACCTCGGTCGTTCCAACCCGGGGGGGGCAGCTCTGAGCGATCCAGCCGCAGCTAGGACCGCTTAGTGGCAGCCTTCTTCGCCTGAAGGACGGTCCTCAGATCGGCCTTAGGCTCTGAAGGCTTGCCACGAGAGCGCCGCCTCTTTTGCCAGGCTCCCTCAGGAGGGGCGCGAGAAGCAACGCTCTCCTTCTGCACCTGCCGGTGCGAGGAGCTAGTAGACGGCCGAGGCTGTCCCTTTGAGACAGCCTTCCCCGAAGAGCTGGATCGACGAGGGAGATACTGCTGGAAAGCCGCCGCCTGTTTTCTCACCTCCTGGAACCTCTCGACGACGGTGTTAACCGCACCGCCGAAAAGCCCAGAAGGCGAGACCGGGGAATCCAGGAGAAAGTGTTTCTCTCTCTCCTTCATCCCCGACAGGTTTAACCAAAGATGCCTCTCCACACACACCATACCCGCCATGGAGCGGCCGATGGAACGGGCCGTCTCCTTGGCGATGCGGAGAGACAAATCGGTGGCTTTCCTGAGTTCGAGGACATCGTCCGGAGACGGGCCCCCGCCCTCGTCGAGCTCCTTGAGGAGGTCGGCCTGGTAGGCCTGCAACACCGCCATAGTGTGCAGGCAACTACCAGCCCGCCCAGCCGCCATATATGCCCTCCCTACCAGCGCTGATGTATCGCGCGCTGGTTTGGAGGGCAATACCGGGGTCTTCATGGACGAAGCGGCCTCGGGAGAGAGGTAGCTCGCGAGAGCCTCCTCTACCCTCGGCAGTGTCCCATAACCCTGTTCGGCCGCCCCCAGTACGTTACCGAAGTCGAGTACTGGAGGGCTGGTTAGTCTGGCCGAATAGGGTTTATCCCAGGACCTACACAACTCATTGTGTAGGTCCGGGAAAAAAGGCAGACCCCGGCGTGGAGGTTGAGGCTTGCGCCTGAAGAACCGTTCATCCAGCTTACTGGGCGGCTGGATTTCCGGTTCTTCCTGCGGCCAATGGATGTTTAACTTGGCCACAGCGCGTGTCAAAACCTCCACTAGCTCCTCTGGAGCGGGTGCATGAAGTGATGGCTCAGGCTCCATTGCACCCGCCTCGACGCTCAGCACATCCGACTCCTCAGAGCCAGACAGCTGAAGCATCGGGTTCTCCGCCCCGCGGGAAGAAGCCGCATCGCGGGCTTCCGCACGGACCGGGAGAACATCGGAGTCCTCGGACGAGGATAGGGAAAGTGCCTCAGCAGTCCCATATCCTGTCACGAGGTCCCGCTGCGAGCCCCATGATCTACGGCGCCGCCGTGCCTCAGCAACAGCGGGCCCAGAACCCTGGGGCTCGCGGGCTTGGCCGGTCTCGCTGAACACAGCCAGCCGTGAGCGCAACACCCTGAGCGGCAGCTTTTCACACTCGCTACAGGCGGCTCCCTCGAGAGCCGCCTTAGCGTGCTGCACGCCCAGGCATTGTACACACAAAAGGTGTGTGTCCGTGCCCGAAATGAATCGCGGACACGGGTGCACACACCTTGTGAACTGCTGCTCACTAGCCATCTTGTAGGGATATATTGCTGACAAAACAACACCAAATAGACAGACAATTTTTACATATAGCGCTTCGCTGAAGAGCAAAAAAGCTAGTGTGTGTTTGCATCAGCTTCCTTTTTGTATCTTCCGGGTATGCCGTTATCTACTACGTCACGACGCACCACCAATCAGATTGGCTTGATTTCATTCATACTTCAGATGCGTAACGCTGTGGGCGTTCCCCAGAGTGTTGTCACTCGACGACGCAGTTCGAGTTCCCTCGAAGGGGAACCATGGCATGATTATATAAAGTTACCATTAGAGATAGTAAGTTGGTCACTTGATTCTATGGTAGTGATTGGAGACAATATTACATTAATTAAGTGAATTCAGATCTAAGGGGACTGGATGAAAGTGGGGGGGGCTTTGGGTGCTCGAGCCCCTGCCCTTTTTCAAAATGAATCAAAAGTGCCCCTCTCAGACAAATATCAATGATAATATCGTGATCAATAAAACTAAATAAATGTGATTATTATAACATGACAATGTATACAATAGTAACGAACGGCTCAAAAGTCGGACAATTTCTGTTGAGGCGTTGCCATAACGCGTTGCTATGGGTTGCGTGTGTTTTGATTGACAGCTGATTTTCCTCTGTTCGGAAACGGCTCTCGAGCCAAATATGGTCCTTTCAGAGAGTGTGTGGCCTCACGGGAAAAAAGTAAACCAATATTTTTTTTTCATCCATAATCAGAGCTAATGTGTTGATTTAATTACAAATCTATATATTATATATTTTAAAGTATTACACAATTCACCAATGCCCGTTTGTCATGTATATAGGCTACACCAACCAATCGTGATCTGGCAAAGCAAGTTCAAATTCCATTGGGCGATGTGAAGTGGAGCGGTAATTTTCTGTTCTTATTCATAAATCGGTTGAAAATTACATGGACAGACGAACTAATGTTTGTGGAACGATTTCCTGCGGTTTGTCTCATTTTATAAATTGCATCACTGACAAAATGGATTTTAACAGACAAATCCCTGCACAAAACCATGCAGCAGCAGCAGCAAAAGTCGCATTACTGGTAAGTGTTAAATTCACTTGTATTTATATATATTGATACACCGTTTACTATTTCATGAAACTATCAAAGTTAACAAAAACCAAGTGCCACCGGCACCTACAGGCCTATTATGTGAAGTGTAGGCTGGCGAAATGGTTACATGAAAGGACTTTATTATATTACCATTTTTGAATATTATGCAGCATTATGAAAGTCTCTTATGTTCATCAAGCCTGCATTTATTTGATAAAAAACAGCAATATTGTGAAATATTATTAAAATAATGGTTTTCTATTTTAAAATAATTTAAAATATAATTTATTCCTGTGATCACAGCTGGATTTTCAGCATCATTACTCCACTCTTCAGTTTCACATAATCATTCAGAAATCATTCTAATATGAGGATTTAATGTCAATGATGGAAACTGTGATACTATTTTCAAGATACTTTGATTAATTAAAAGTTGAAAAGAACATAATGTAATGTAATTTCACAATATTAGGCTACTGTTTTTTTCTGTATTTTTGATTAAATAAATTCAATTCAATTCAATTCAAATTTATTTGTATAGCGCTTTTCACAATACACATTGTTTCAAAGCAGCTTCACAGAAAGTGCATTTCATAAATGTACATTGAAAAATGTTAGAAAGAATGTTAAAGAAAAATGTTAGGATAAGTTAATCAATCATGTATTATTTTAGGCCATTATAACGCTGGCGTTGAGTCGTCTCTTCACAGGCGTTGAGTCGTCTCTTCACAGGCGTTGAGTCGTCTCTTCACAGGCGTCGAGTCGTCTCATCACAGGTGTCGGGGCATCTGAAGTCTCCATGAGAGGCTGATACAAACTGGAGCTGACGAACTAGTTACCTCGGGACTAGTGTCCCGAGATAACAACAGAAAAGCAGATGGGAAATAATTAGCATAGCTGCTGTTCAGAATATTAATGCTTTTGATCCGATTTAACTGTAGTATAAAACGTATTTATAATGTGAATGCTTGGCTAAAGAGATGCGTCTTTAATCTAGTTTTAAACTTAGACAGCGAGTCTGAACCTCGAACAATATCAGGAAGACTATTCCAGAGTTTAGGAGCTAAATGTGAAAATGCCCTCCCTCCTTTAGTGGACTTAGATATCCTAGGAATGACCAGAAGCCTCGAGTTTAGTGATCTTAATGAGCGCGATGGATTGTAGGGCGATAGAAGATCCGTTAAATACACTGGAGCTAAACCATTTAGGGCTTTATAGGTCAGTAGCAATACTTTGTAATTGATACGGAACTTAATAGGTAACCAGTGTAGAGATGATAAAATTGGTGTTATATGATCATATTTTCTTGACCTAGTAAGAACTCTAGCAGCTGCGTTTTGGACTAACTGTAGCTTGTTTATTGATGATGCAGGACAACCAGCTAATAAAGCATTACAGTAATCTAGTCTCGAGGTCATGAATGCATGAACTAACTTTTCTGCATCAGAAATAGATAGCATGTTACGTAGCTTAGCAATGTTTCTAAGGTGGAAAAATGCCGTTCTTGTAACATATGAAATATGATTTTCGAAAGACAAGTTGCGGTCTAAAATAACACCCAGGTCTTTTACTGTAGTGGATAAAGTGACAGGACATCCTTCCAAGTTAAAGTTGTATTGTGAGAGGTTTTGTGGGCAGTTTTTTGGATCAATAAGTAACACCTCCGTTTTATCTGAATTTAATAGCAGAAAATTACACGTCATCCAGTGTTTAATATCATCAACACACGCTGTCAGTTTAGATAATTTAGCGTTTTCATCTGGTCGTGATGAAATATATAATTGAGTGTCATCAGCATAACAGTGGAAATTAATTCCATGTTTACTTATAATATTACCAAGTGGCAGCATATATATTGAGAATAGCAGAGGGCCTAGCACGGATCCTTGCGGCACCCCATAGTCTACTGACATTATCTTTGATTTTTCCCCATTTAGACAGACAAAATGGTAGCGGTCTGATAAATACGATCTAAACCAGTTTAATGCCTGTCCCTGAACACCAGTGTAATTTTGAAGTCGATCTAAGAGTATTTTATGATCTATAGTATCGAACGCAGCACTAAGATCGAGTAGAACTAGTATTGAGATACAGCCTTGGTCAGAAGCTAGAAGTAAATCATTTGTGATTTTAACGAGCGCGGTTTCTGTGCTGTGATGCGGCCTGAATCCTGATTGAAATTTTTCATAGATATAATTTTCTTGCAAGAAAGAGCACAATTGAGCGGACACAACTTTTTCTAGTATTTTCGACATGAATGGAAGATTTGAAATTGGTCTGTAATTTGCTATGTTATTATGATCTAATTGTGGCTTCTTAATGAGAGGTTTTATGACTGCCAACTTGAATATTCTTGGAACATGACCTAAAGATAAAGACGAGTTAATAATATTGAGAAGAGGCTCTTCCACTACAGGTAACAACTCTTTCAGTAGTTTAGTGGGTATTGGATCTAATAAACATGTTGTTGGTTTAGATGCAATGATAAGTTTATTTAGCTCTTCCTGTCCTATAGTTGTAAAGCGGTGTAGTAGTTCTTGAGGGGCGATAATTGCGGTTGAATCATAAGACATCATTAAAGATTGTACATTTACAATTTTGTTTCTGATGTTTTCTATTTTCTCAGTGAAGAAATTCATAAAATCATTACTACTAAACTGTAACGGAATATTTTGTTCAGGCGATGCTTGTTTATTTGTTAGTCTAGCCACAGTGTTAAATAAAAACCTTGGATTTTTTTTGGTTATTTTCTATTAGTTTGCGGAGATGCTCAGCCCTGGCTGCTTTTAGGGCCTTTTTATAACGTGACATACTATCTTTCCACGCGATTCTAAAGACCTCTAAATTAGTTTGTTTCCATTTACGCTCTAAGTTACGAGTTTCTCTCTTGATAACATGTGTAGCACTGTTGTACCATGGTGCTTTAGTTTTCTCTTTAACCTTTTTTAATCTAATTGGTGCCACAATTTCTAATGTACTAGAGAAAATGGTGCTCATACTGCTAGTCATTTCCTCTAGTTCATCTGTTTGTTTGGGTTCACTGAGCAGCTGAGACAGATCAGGTAAGGTATTTGAGAATTTATCTATAGTGGTTGGAAGGATTGTTCTGCCTGGTCGATAACGTGGCACAACATGACAGATTTCAGCAGTACACAGTATGCAAGTTACCATGTAATGGTCAGTGACATCATCACTTTGCGGTATAATATCTATATCGGTTGGGTTGGTTCCATGTGATATAATTAAATCTAGTGTGTGATTAAGACGATGAGTGGGACCAGTGATGTTTTGCTTGACCCAAAAGGAATTTAATAGATCTGTAAACGCAGCCCCTAACGCATCATTTGTGTTATCTACGTGTATGTTAAAATCTCCAACAACTAATGCTTTATCGACGTTGACCAATAGATCTGAGAGAAAGTCTGCAAACTCTTTTAGGAAATCAGCATAGGGCCCTGGAGGTCTATATACAGTAGCCAGGGCTAGAGATAATACAGATTTCTTTCTTACATCTAAGAGCGTAACATTTAGCACTAGTACTTCAAACGAATTAAACCTGTGACCTGTTTTCTGGGTAACATTAAGATTATCTCTATAGATTGTTGCAACACCCCCGCCACGACCAATCAGACGGGGCTCATGCTTATAACAGTATACTGGTGGAGTAGACTCATTAAGACCGAAGTAATCATTTGGCTTAAGCTAGGTTTCAGTAAGGCAAAGTACATCGAAACTATTATCTGTGACCATTTCATTTACAATAACCGCCTTAGGTGTGAGCGATCTAATGTTTAGAAGACCTAGTTTTAGAAATTGTTTTTGTTCACTAATATTGCGATTTTCTGGTTTAATCACAATTAGATTTTTCCTAGATCCTACAGTAGATTTAATGTTTGACCTCATTAAACGAGGAATAGACACAGTTTCTATATAATGTTCTACATTGGTACTTATGTCAATTAAGTTAGGACAAAGTTGTTTTTGTTCACTAATATTGAGATTTTCTGGTTTAATCACAATTAGATTTTTCCTAGATCCTACAGTAGATTTAATGTTTGACCTCACTAAACGAGGAATAGACACAGTTTCTATATAATGTTCTACATTGGTACTTATGTCAATTAAGTTAGGACAGCAAATACTGTGATTTGGACTTTGACTTACTAGTCATATGGTGTGCAACGCCCTGGAGATGTTGTCCGACAGAAGAGCCGCTCCGATTCTGCTGGGGTGAAGGCCATCAGGACGGAAGAGCCTAGGTCGCTCCCAAAACAGATTCCAATTATTTACAAAGAGCAGCTTCTGTTCATTACACCATGACATTAACCATTCATTTAGAGCAAATAATCTACTGAACTTTTCATGTCCTAGTCGGTACGTGGGAAGCGGTCCAGAAACGACGATCGTTGCTTCAGGCGATGTTCTGGCGCACCGTCTCGACCAGACTCCTGTAGTCCTTCTTCAGAACCTCCGTCTGCCGCAGCCTGGTGTTGTTCGTTCCCGTGTGCAGCACAACAGCTCCGATGCGCTCGTCACCGTTCAGGATCTCGGGAACCTGCGCGGCGACATCGAGAACACGAGCACCAGGAAAGCAGTGAGTGATAACCTTGCCTTTACCTGAGGTAGCGTGGACATGCCGGACGATGGAAGTACCGATGACCACTGCGCCGCGTTCCGTCTCGCGAAGAGGGGAGAAGCGGTTCCGGGTGGAGATCTCGAGGACCGGGAGGGGCGGAGAGGTCCTAGCTCTGGTCCTGGCTCGCGTCTTCCACTGTGGAAACACCCAGGGTCCATGGTGCTGTGTCGGTGCCGGGGTGAACGAAGCCAGGGATGATGATCGCGTCCTGGGTGCTTGGGTCCTGTGCAGAGAAACACGCGGAGTAGACGAGGTCGGAGTCAAAAGGTTACTAACCCCTGACTTGAGAGCATCGGCACGCGATGTTTCAAACGCTGTTCGCCGCTCTCTCAGAACAGCTTGTCTGTCTAGAAGGCCGCGAATCTGCTTCTCCAACGACTCCAACTCCAACTGCACCGAATGCAGCTCAACGTGTCCTCACCTGCACTCAAAGGTAACATTAGACACACATCCGAGTTATTCGCCATTGTAGCAGAAGTGCTACGATGGCGAATTGTAGGTATCAGTGGTTACCGGGTGTAACGTTAAACAAGTTACCACGCGTGCAATGCTAGCGGGCTACGGCTAGTAGCGGAAGTTCGGATATAAGTAGCGATATCAAAGCAATCCGATTGGTTTTTATAGAGAATCGTATCGGAGATATGTTCAGACGCTGTAAATAATAGAAAGTATTCGTTTGTAAGCGAGTGTTTTAACTTCTTAATATTAACTTCTTATTTATTGAACTGTTGTATAAAATCAATATCACATTTGCACTCTTGCTATTCAGGACAAAACCGCACTCGTGTGATTCTCATTGCTCATGTGATATTACTTAATTTAAAAAAAAAAATTACTCATGATTTAAGCCACTCAAAGTTCTGTTTCTTTATTCTTGTAACAAACTCTATGCAATGCAATGCAATATAATGAATGACATTAATAAAAAAAACACATCTTAACACTTATTCTCTGATGATGTCGCTAAGTTACAATAAATAGCAATAATAAATACAATAAATTAATTGATCAGAATATCAAACTATTTACATGAAAATGATCCGAATATGAACTTTGATCACTTAGACGCCTTTGGGCAACACTTTTTCTCATGTCTCAGTAGATTAGAGGAGTGGCTGAAACTCTTCCCACATGAAGAGCACTAGTGCTGCCTCTCTCCAGTGTGAACTCTCTCATGTTTTTTCAATGTTCCTGACTGAGAGAAACTCTTTCCACAGTGTGAGCACTTGTACGGTTTCTCTCCAGTGTGAACTCTCTGGTGTGATTTTAAGTTGCCTGATGTACTGAAGATCTTCTCACAGTCAAAGCACATGTAAGGTCTCACACCAGTATGAATGCGCTCATGCTCTTTTAAAGTCTTCAGTTGTGAAAAACTCTTTCCACAAAAAGAGCAAACGTGAGGTTTCACACCAGTATGAACTTTAAGATGTCTTCTTAAGTCTGATGCCCCAACAAATGCTTTCTCACACTGATCACAGCTGAATGATCTCACTCCAGAGTGACGGCGCAGATGATCTGTGAGAGCACTCTTGTGACTGAAACTCTTTCCACACTGAGAGCATGTGAACGGTTTCTCTCCAGTGTGAATCCTCATGTGCACATTTAGGACATCTTTACGTCTGAAACTCGTTCCACACTGAGAGCAGGTGAAAGATCCTTTGACTCCAGATTTTCCAGCTTGTTTCTGTGTGAAATTCTCTTCAGTCTTTGAAGCGACTGTGTTTCCATCTTCATTTGTGAGATGATGAGGTTTCTGCTGTTTGTCTTCATTCACTTCCACCGGGTCTAAAATCAACATATTCAATAAAAGAAGAACAAATGAGAAACAAAAAGAAATTTGGTTCAATCTCAATTTAGCACAAATCCAGTTTACTACTGAGTCTGATAAACTCAGCGAAACATCCCCTTTTCAGGATACTGTATTTAAAAGATAATTTTGTAAAATCCAGCTTTACAGATCCTTATTGGACAGTGTTTAACCACTTACACCCCTGAAGGTATTTTTTTAAATTTCACATCTTAGTGACATGCTTAAAAGTAAAGGCTTGTAGCTCTGTAGCAACAATGAGTTTCGGGGAATAATTAATTCAAATGGTATGAATATTCATGAGTCTATGAATATTATTTGCTTGTTGTACAGACAAAATTTACGTATAACGGAACCTTTAATCATTTAAAAGTAACCTTTATCCCAAATTGATTTCTTCATCAATTATCAATCTTACAAACCTTAAGAAACATTGATCTGTTTGATCAGGACAAATAATATCTCTTATGTTTGTACGATCTGCACTACTGAAGTAGTACTACATGAAAATCAAGCTTAAATGGGTAGCTTAGATCTTACGCTTCAGTGACTTCGAGATTTGTGAGCCAAACAATACGGATTCAATTTAATGCAATTATTGGGTTTTAATAAAACAACTACAGTTTACAAAGCTACGATTCATACGGGGAAATATGCATATATATGTAGGAGAAAACAAACAATATGGTACAAACAAGGAAACATGAAACTTAACGAATAATAAAAAGGGAAGAAGAATTAACAAGAGAGAGAGAGAGAGACAGAGACAGAGAGAGAGACAGAGAGAGAGAGAGAGAGAGAGAGAGACAGACAGAGAGACCGAGACAGCTTCACAGTCCTTTCGCAAGAGCCCACAAGAAATTCATATAAATTCATAATTCAGACAACCTTTTCCAAGCAGTTTGATTGTGAAATAGAATACTTGCATTACTACGGCTTCTCGTGTAAGTGTCTGAGTTCGAATCGTCTGGGAAGTTCGCTAAGGATTTGCGAGTCCCAGGTGAACTTCTTTGAAGTTTAGGAAAGTCCAGAAGTCTGCCGGTTTCTCTCTCCGTGCGGGGAGGCCTTCTCTCAGGATTGGGAAGACCAGGGTTGGTCTTCCCCTTCAAGGCGAAATGCCAAGAGGTCCGTTCCTTGTGGTGGCGGAAATGCAAAGAGATGATGGTCGGTTGCAGTTTTTATAGAGGGGAAGGCCGACGCCCAAAGAGTTCAACGGTTCAATCTCTTGCGGCTACATGATGTTGTTCGGATCTAATCAGCGTAACACACAGGCCCTTTGTTTAAGTATGATTTGATTAGACAAGTCACAAGGGCTGTGAGGTGTTCAGACTTTGGTCTATCCTGTCACATGACTGATTGAATCATTACTGTTACAGTCCCCCTTTTTGTCAGATGATGTCCTATGGTCATTATCGGACAACCCCCATCACAATGGTCGGATGGCAGGTGAATCGGGACGGTTGGATAGCAGGTGTTCGTTGTGGCTGAGGAGCCAGCTCGATGAGGTTCGCATCTGCTTCTGGCGTGGTACCCTCCCTCCGGGGTTTCCATCGGAGACCTCCAGACACAGCTGTCGTGAGTTTGGCTGTCGAGGTTCTCATCTTGTTGAACTTCCTGTACAGGAGAAAGGCTATGCCTAGGGTTAGGGTATTGCTGATGATCATGGAGATACATAGCGCAGTGTCAGCTGCGGTCCAGGTTTGGACAACAGGCGAGGTATTCAGGATAGGCAATCGGGACAATGCTTGGAGGGCTGTGTCGAGGGGAGCAATGTCAATGAGCTGAGGCCCCCCCTTTTTCAATCCACCGTTCTAGTTCTGGATCTAGGGTGAAGTTGTGGTCCTTGAAAAAGGCTGGGATTTCTAGCTCTGACTGATACTCTTCACTCGGAAGATGGTACAAAGCCAAATCGTCCAGGTGGAGGATGGCCCCTTGCGGTACTTTGATCCACATGCTCTGGTCAAGCAAGTTGATACGGGTGGCGGTGTCGTTGGGTGCTGGCAGGCACTCTACCCATTTGGTAAACTGGCACACCACTGTGAGGAAGTACTAGTTGCCTCTTGCGGACCTGGGCAGGGGTCCCACCCAGTCGATTTGTAGGTCTGACCACGGGAATGTGATCCCTCTGCGTTGCAGTGGGGCTCTGTGGTTCGGGTTTGCTGGTTGGAACTGGCAACAAACCAGGCACTCTCTGACATACTCTGCCACATCTTGTTGCATCCCGGGCCCATATGCCACCTGTTTCAGTGTGTCATATGTGGCCCTGGTGCCGTGGTGTCCAGCACATGGTGTGTCATGGGCGTACATTTGTATCACCCCCTTTTGCGACCGTGGCACCACAAGCCTTGGCGCTGTGCTGTCATTGGGTGCAAACCACAGAATGTTGTCCTGTATATGCAACATGTGTCTGGAGTTATGTAGATGTTTGAGGCCTGAGTCATCAGTGAGCTCAGAGTCAGTGATAGGGTGGCTGGAGGGGTCAGAGAGGTGGTCAAGAATTGTCTTTATTGCAGTGTTAGAGGCTTGCATATCCACAATGTTGTTGTTGGACATCTGCAGAGTTAGCGATAGCGGCTGCGAGGCGGGCATTGTAGCCGGGGCCGGTCGCTTGCAGCGGGTTAGCACTGCAGCGTTGGGGCTGGATGTGGGGTTTGGGGGTACCCACATGTTGCCGTGTAGTGTGCCCGTCTTGACGAGCGCGTCAGTTTGGTCATTTACGTCTTTGTCGAGACCTGGTAGCTTCGAGTGTGCTTTTATCTTCTTCCAGTACACTGTCAGGTCATGTGTTCTTGTGATGTTGTCACATTCCTGGAACAGGTGTTGGTGTTTGACTGGCTTGTTGTTAGCGGTCTTGAAACCATTCTGTTTCCAGCTTGGAAGGTGGCACACGAAACTGAGTCTGGCATAGTTAGAGTCTGAGCAGATGAGCAGTTCTCTGATGTCATGTGCTGATGCAATCTGTAGGGCTATGAGAATAGCTGCTATCTCTACATATTGCGATGACTGGGGTCCCAACTTGAAATGTTGTGGTGGGCACGGCTGATCGTTCACCCACAGCACTCCTGCACCTGCCTTTAGGACGCCGTCGTGGTTGTAGGGGCACCCATCGACATAGGCCGTGGGCATGCCCTGGCACGCATTCGGTTCAAAGTATCTTTGACAGGTCAGTTGTTGTTGTTGGGGTTCTTGTGCATCCGCTGCAGCAGCAGGCGTGTTATCAGAGCAGTTTTGGCATGCAGCCAGGCCATTGCCCAGTGCAGACTTGTGATTCTGTGCGTACCGTGCCTCAACATTGCGTCCCTGGAGGGCCATTAACCACGTGGCTATATGTGAATTAGTGACAAGGCCATCTTGGATGCGTTGGCTGTTGAGGAACATTATGGGCTGGTGGTAAGTCTCTATGATAACTTTCTGTGCCCCAATGTAGTTGTAGAATCGCTGAATGGCCCACACTGTGCAGAACAGAGCTTTTTCACAGTCTGAGAACTTGCACTCTGGTGGGAGAAGCGTCTTGCTGGCATATGCGACCACCTTCTTGTCTTGGTCATGTCGTTGATATAGGCCAGCACTGAGACATTGGTCAGAAAACCCGGCTTCCAGGTAGAATTCCTTCTGTGGATCGGGGTAAGCAAGGCATGAAGCTGTGCATAAATGTCTTTTTAGTGCCGTCATGGCATATTCTTGAGCGTCTGACCAGACAAAAGAGCAGTCTTTCTTCAGCAGGGCTGTTAGAGGTCTGGCAATGTCTAAGTAGTTTTCAATGAACTGTCGGGAGTAATTGCATACCCCTAGAAAACTGTGCAGCTCAGAGGTGTTAGTAGGAGACTTGATGTTTTGAATGGTATGAATACAGTTAGACTGAGGTTCAATGCCTTGGGATCCGATTAGCAGGCCCACGTAGTTGACCTTAGCCCGGCACCACTGTCCTTTGTGGGGGGCGATCTTGGCACCGGCTGCGGATAGTTGGTTCAAAACATAGTCTCTTTCTTTCAGGTGGTCGGCCACCGTTGTGCTTTTCATGAGAACATCGTCTACATAGATCAGGTTGGTCTTGAGAGGTGTAGCAGGTTCATCAGTCTCACCGACAGGCTGGTGGGAGACTGTGTATACTGCGAGGTGACTGTCCTCAGTCAGCTCCGTTCGGCACACCTGGTCTTTGGTCATCGGCATGACAGACGTGATGGCAATGAATTTGAAGGGTGCAGTGAACAGCGTGTTATCTGTACTCCCTTCGGGTATCAGTGCAGGTGGAATGGGCCCAATGATGGGTAGTACAACTTCAAAGTCATGAAAGTCATGGCTCACTAGCCATCCCAGCCGGTAGGCCTTGGGAATGTTGATGTCAGTTGCTGTGCAGTTGTTGAAGAGGATGTAGACTACACAAGATGACATTTCAGTGAGGGGTGTGGCTTCAAGTGTGAGTCCGAGATCCACACATTCAGGTGAGGGTTTGAAGAAACCCAGCGTGTGGTTTAAGGTTTGGCCACATCGCATGTTGAGCCGAACAGCGACCCCTTTGGTGTATGCTGGTATCACCGTTCCCTGTTCGTTGACTAGGGTGCAGACCTTCGGGATGGTCTGTCCTGCCATGAGGTTGTCATGACTGATGGAAACGTGTGGCTGTAAAGTCAGTGGGGTTTCAAGTCGACCTTGCCTGAGGTCCACAGCAGCGATTAGCCCCATGTCTGATTCTGGATCAGAGTGTTCGTGAATTAAAACTCGTCGTAGCTGCCAGTAGTCTGCTTTGACAGTCTCTGGTTGACGGTCTAGAAAGCTGCGTACGTCCCGGTTAGACGTGATTCTGAGTAGGAACAATCTGTCCCAAGTGTTCGCGTTAGCGACAGTCTGCAGGTGAAAGTCTATGTCTTGCAAGTAGGCGTCAACGTCGTCTCCTCCTGCAGGGTCTGGGCTGAACGTAGGGATATTTCTGGCCAGCTTGTCAAGGTCTTTATGAGCTACGTGGCTGCTGGCCCTGACTTCCTGGAAGTGCTTCCCTTCCTCCGCTGCTGGCGGGGGTTCGTGGAGGCTAGCGGGTGACAGTCTTAGCAGTGGGTTGTCACCCCCCTTTCTAGCTCTTGGTTCTTGGCTAAAAGGTGCGGACCAGCTGGTCGGGGGAAACTTTGTGTGGTGCGTTCCCCCTTCCCGGTCACTTTGCAGTTTATATGAATGTTTCAGTTCTCTGTGAACAAGGTCAAGTTCATCTTTGAGCTCATGTCTTTGCTGGACCAGCTCATTGATCTCGGCTCGGGCAGCCTGCAAGTGGTTTTCGGAGGCTTTGGCTTTAGCATCTCTGTCTTTGAGTGCAGTGTTGGCTCTCTCTAGGAGAGCTTCGCCTCGCCGGAGCTGTTCGTTGAGTTCTTCCCTGGTGTCTTTCTCTGACTGCTCTCTGCGGTCTGTGTCCAGACGCAGATCTTTCAGGGCCTTTTGAAGTCTTTTTACTTCTTTCTCTCGTTCTGTGTCCGTTTCACCCTTTTTCTCGGTCTCTAGAAGTAGCTGGTCTAGATGACGCTGGGTGAGGGCCTGGTTTCTCCGGGCCTCCTCGGCTTGGAGCTTTAGTGTTGCTGCTTCCTGTTCCAGGTCGGTGTGGCTCTTTTCTCTTAGCCGTGCCTGGGCGACAAGGTTGTGGGCGAGGCTCCCGAGGATCTTGGCCAGTTCTTTGTGAGAGTAACTTTGCGTCGGGTCGTGTGCTGTCAGCTTGTCTAGCTCTGTGTCCAGTTCCTCCTGGCTCAGCTGTTGCAGATCACTGGTGTCCTCCGACGGAACAGTGCTCGTCATCGCTTCCAGCCATACCGCTAGGCGATCCCAAGGGACAGTGGGACTGGGTGAACGGGGCATACTGGTTCACTGTGGGCGAGAGAAACACAGCACACACACACAAAGAGGCCAATGCAAGTTTTTTTCTAAGGTTAACGAGCTCTTGTACGGACTATGCCATCGACAAGAATTTTGGCTAACTGATGTAAACAGTTAGACAGTTAGGCAATTAGGCGGGCCAATTTTTGGGTTGGCCTGAAATAGAGACTTTGACAGGCGGTAGCCCTGTGGGTCACCTGGTGACGCCGGCTGCTTGGTTTTCACTCTATTACTTAGCTTTCCTTGGGGTCTCTTGGTGAACTGAGAGAAACAAGATTACAACTGTCCGGAAAGTGAAGGTAGGAAAGAAACAAACACAAAAATGAATTGGTCTGCAATAAAAAGGAAAATAAGCGCGAACGCTGGGAGTGTTAGAGAAACACTAAAGGGGCTAAGCCTGCTACCTTTCGTGAGAGTTTCTGGGGCCTACAGCATGTGTGGCTATCGGGTTAGGAAACCTAGGAAGAGGGTGCGGCTTAGAGAGGAAAGGTGGGCCAAACGTTTAGGCTATACTCGGGGGAGTATCTAATAATCGGCTTATAATGTGGGTTTTATCACATTTAGTTTTCCGGGGCGAGTTTAGGTCGCTCAGGTGGAAAAACAGCGGCACAGTCAGCCTTCCGGGCGTTCCCAAACACCCCACTGCCGTGTCCTCGGTCCTTCGTTACTCTGTATCGCGTTACGCCCACTCAAACAGTTTAGACTTTAAACACAACCTGGCAGCACCCACCCGTCAACCGCCAGCCAGCACAGCAAAGTTGGCACGTTCCCTAGAACCCTCTTTTTCAAGAGTGGCTCCCTATTGAGCCATGGTTTAGATACAGGTGCCAGACATTGCCTTGTGTGTGTCAGCTGAACTGGTTGACTGGCTTTGGAGTGTCAAATTGCTGATGTCGCCACTGCGGGCCGCAACGGCGGACAGAGGTAAAAGAAACCGAGATTCACACACAGCCGGTGCAGGTCACGTCGGTTGGACAACCTTGCTCGTGGAGACCACGTTGAGACGATTCTCAATTCACCACCGATGCTTGTGAGCCCTACAATAAATACACAAAGAGGGTAAACAGGTGAAATCAAAAATGAATTAAGACTCGCTTGTTTACCGGATCAAGTGATTTATGGTTGCAGGTGAAAAGGAAGTGGGAAAAGAGAGAGAGAGCTGTAAGCTGACTTAGCAGGGTACGGCCACACGGTGGCATCCTTCCTTCCAAGTGGACTGTCAGTAACTTTAAGAACCTAATTTCAATTTAAGCTAGAGGAAATTCATTTTTCCTTTTAAACTCAAATTCAAATAAGTGTGTTTAATCAGCGAGAACGGAGACGTGGTTGCTGCCTAATGCTAGTAAAATTGCATAAATGAAAACCTTTCTAAAAGTAATCAATAAACAATTCACATGCTCTTCTTAGGTCTTTGTTTGTTAGAACAAAATTAATAGCGGAGAGTAGAACTATCCGAAAATGCCCACGAGATGGCGCAGTCGAGTCCACCCAGACTAGAGGTAGTTAGGAGGAACGCTCACCAGATGGCGCTGTTGCGCCCGCTCGGGATAAAGTTTTGGTGAAGTGTAATTCGAGAGCTGTTAGGTCGCGCCCTCTGGTGTCTAGCACGCAGAGTTGCACCTGCTCGTGTGACTGAAGACCAAAAATCAAATGATGGCCACGCACAGGATTAACACAAATCACAATTACTTTTTTAGACCACGTCGGATCTTTTCGTGCTATATTGGCACAAACAAATTGGCAGGATTCATTCGCTGCACAAGAAAATGTGGATACAGGAATAAACATCTGCTTACGTCACATTTAAAAGAACTCCAATAGACATTTATCAAACTGGCTGACGGTCAGTCAGTATTTATGAGTCAAATGTTTTAGGTCTCCGATTTGGGTAGCTAATCCAATGTTAAACCAGGAGTTATCGTTTATCTTAACGATTTAATATTATATTAGGCCTATTATTGAAGAGAGGAAACTCGCTCTAATTCAATCTTCCGCTTGAAAGAAGATTTCTTCGTTCAAGTCAAGCGGGATAAAACAATATTAAGCATGTACGGACTGTACAGAGATTTCTTTATCTCTGCAGGACATCTAATATTGCTAAATTAGCATCTGTTAATATGCTTAAGCTGAGCTAGGCCTTGTGCCTAGTCAGTGAGTGAGTTCGCTTTGCGCGATTTGTCTCACAGTTCAAACAAACGAACGAAAACGCGCGTGCATAATATTAATACCCAAAAATACACATGAATATGAATATTAATATTGCTCACAAAAACTAAGTTTGAGACTGCCCGCATTCTCCACCACTGTAGCAACAATGAGTTTCGGGGAATAATTAATTCAAATGGTATGAATATTCATGAGTCTATGAATATTTGCTTGTTGTACAGACAAAATTTACGTATAACGGAACCTTTAATCATTTAAAAGTAACCTTTATCCAAATTGATTTCTTCATCAATTATCAATCTTACAAACCTTAAGAAACATTGATCTGTTTGATCACGACGAATAATATCTCTTATGTTTGTACGATCTGCACTACTGAAGTAGTACTACATGAAAATCAAGCTTAAATGGGTAGCTTAGATCTTACACTTCAGTGACTTCGAGATTTGTGAGCCAAACAATACGGATTCAATTTAATGCAATTATTGGGTTTTAATAAAACAACTACAGTTTACAAAGCTACGATTCATACGGGGAAATATGCATATATATGTAGGAGAAAACAAACAATATGGTACAAACAAGGAAACATGAAACTTAACGAATAATAAAAAGGGAAGAAGAATTAACAAGAGAGAGAGAGAGAGAGACAGAGACAGAGAGAGAGACAGAGAGAGAGAGAGAGAGAGAGACAGAGAGACCGAGACAGCTTCACAGTCCTTTCGCAAGAGCCCACAAGAAATTCATATAAATTCATAATTCAGACAACCTTTTCCAAGCAGTTTGATTGTGAAATAGAATACTTGCATTACTACGGCTTCTCGTGTAAGTGTCTGAGTTCGAATCGTCTGGGAAGTTCGCTAAGGATTTGCGAGTCCCAGGTGAACTTCTTTGAAGTTTAGGAAAGTCCAGAAGTCTGCCGGTTTCTCTCTCCGTGCGGGGAGGCCTTCTCTCAGGATTGGGAAGACCAGGGTTGGTCTTCCCCTTCAAGGCGAAATGCCAAGAGGTCCGTTCCTTGTGGTGGCGGAAATGCAAAGAGATGATGGTCGGTTGCAGTTTTTATAGAGGGGAAGGCCGACGCCCAAAGAGTTCAACGGTCCAATCTCTTGCGGCTACATGATGTGGTTCGGATCTAATCAGCGTAACACACAGGCCCTTTGTTTAAGTATGATTTGATTAGACAAGTCACGAGGGCTGTGAGGTGTTCAGACTTTGGTCTATCCTGCCACATGACTGATTGAATCATTACTGTTACAGCTCTATAAAAAACAAAACAAGAAATATACAAGTGCATGGTCTCATTTGATAGAAAACCTGTCAAATTTTGAAAAAATATATATGTTGATCATGTTTGGAAGTTCTTATGTTACATCACTGCTGAGAAACCCTCAGAAAAAGTGATGCAATTTATTGATTTGTTTGGTTATTATTGATTGACATGCTGACTAGTATAAAGTCTTTATCAAGTTTGGACTTTGCAAAATCATGTTAACTACATCTGAGCCAAATTTTGTGTTGATATCTCACAGCAATCAAAAGTTATGGCATTTGGAACCAAGGTAGCCTTTTTTCAAAAGTCCAAAAACCTCTATAACGAGATCTGAGTTTTTTACTGAACATAAGAACTACTTACATGTGTAAACGTCACAGTATTTTTTATTTTTTATTTTTATAATTACATAAAATAAGTAACAAGTGATAAGATCCTGGTCGATGAGTGATGATTCTTCAGCACATTTTCAGCGTGTTCTCCTATTCTACGGAGCACGGTAAATCAAGACCTGTCAAGGAGATCAGCCCAATCCAAGAGCGTCCAGCGTTAAGAGAGTGTCCGATTGCTCTCTACACATCGTCCCTGCCCACTTTACATTTGACCATTTTAATGACAGTTGAATAGGAATCCAACCTCATTATACTTAATAAATATATTTGCTTCTTCTTAGCCTAAGTGTTCCTGCAACTGAGTATTCTCGTCTCTGGCGTGATGACTCAGATCTTTCGAATATTCCGATCTAATATGACCCCTGACCTGTAAAGTTGCCAGAACAATAATCATATGCTGTTTGTAAATTGGCCAGAGGAGAACTGCCCCCCCCCCGACTGAGCCTGGTTTCTCCCAAGGTTTATTTTTCTCCATTATGCCCCTGATGGAGTTTTGGTTTCCTTGCCACTGTCGCCTTTGGCTTGGCTTGCTCAGTTGGGGACACTACATTTTCAACTAAATATCCAAATAAATCTAATTAGTAAACTATTAGGCTGTACGGCCGAATAAAATTCTGTTGCATTATTTTCCTGTTTAACACTGTGACGCTGCTTTGAAACAATCTGCATTGTAAAAAGCGCTATATAAATAAAGTTGACTTGACTTGACTAGAGCACAACTGCATGAGCTTAAATGCCTGTGCTTGCATTCTGGGTTAACCCCTTGGAGTCTGAGCTGTTTTGATGCCCTTTAGATGTTTTGACATGCTCTGACATTTGTGTTTTTTTTTCAGTTGCTTATAAACACATTAATGGCAAAAGTGTAATTACACTGTATTCAGCACAAACTGAGCTACCAGAATATGTGAGCAACTTGTATGTACATGCTTGTATTTTTGAGAGAAAAATGTTTATGCACCGATTTTGAAAAAAAAAAAAAAAAAATTTAAAATTAAGGCCTCAAAACACACAATAGATATCTGTTCCCAAGACTTTTGACTCCTGTCTGTATTTGTCTGGAGTTTTTTCTTTATACTGATGTGAGAATCATTGAGCCTACTCATTCATATAAAACAATACACTTATTTAAAATTTGTAAGACAGTTTCTCTTCACAAAGCCAATATGCGAAGAGGCGTGATATCTAATGAATAATGATGAGATAACACCTGAGATAACTCAGGACTCGCATTAATGAGCTGCATAATAAATGAGCTTCAGGTAGGCCTATGTGACAGAGAGCAACAGAGCAAAGGAAATATATATTTTTTGTAGTTTATTTTATTTGGAATGTAATCAACAAAGGCCTATTATATTTTAAATGATCAGAAGATTTGACTACACGGCAAAAAATGCTCTTCTTATTTGGTATTTTTTCTTGTTTCCAGTCCAAATATTTAAAATTCTTAAATCAAGATTAATTTACTAGATAAGTACAAATTTCTGGGGGGAAAATCAAAATGTTTTTGCTTAGTTAGTTAACTTTATTGTCCCAAGGGGAAATTCTGCTTAGGCACAGTGCAGAGTTGCTTCATAAAGGTGGACCAGATAACTTAAAACAATCTATATTCTCTGCCACAACAATTTATGATTTATTAAACTATAATTTATGATTTATTACATTTATGTTTTAAATAACCTTATGTGATCTCATTTGGCTTTGGATCAAAAAATCTGACAGAAAATATATTTTACAATATTCTGCATTGCATTATAATTCAAAATTGCTTTATTGGCATGAATGTAAATCATACAATATTGCCAAAGCTAGGAATATATGAACATAAATGATAATACATATATGAACATAAATAAATATTATTATAAATATTATGAGCATTATAAATATAATCTATTATGAAAACACCCAACATAGTATAAATAACACAGATAAGCCATATATTGTCGTGATTGTGTGAGTGATAGTTTCGCTTTTGAGCTGAGCCATTGACAGGCTGTTGCCTTGATTGTTTGGGCGAATTACAAAGGTGGACAGAACATATATAAGCTCAGGTCGGTCAGTTAGTTGCTAGGAGAAGCGCACAGAGAGTGAAGGAGGCATTGAAGCCGTGTGTAAGTGTTTTTTCTAATTACTCAGTTTGCTGGATTTGCTCAGCGTATTACACGCTATCAAGTGGATACATTTAGATTCTGTAGTTATTTTTCGATTTATAATTTTACTGGTTAAGATAATTGTATTTGAATTATAACCAGTGCTGTTTTTGCCGGCCGCACTCAATTATTATTGCGGGATATTCGCAATAGTGAGTGATAGTTTCGCTTTTGAGCTGAGCCATTGACAGGCTGTTGCCTTGATTGTTTGGGCGAATTACAAAAGCGTCCTCACCTGTTCTGAATGTAGTGATTAGCATCTATTTAATACGCTCGTTAACGCTGCTGAGCGGGAGCGACGTTGAGCCTCCTCGTGTGAAGACCGAAGAGTGTAAAGACCATTCGACTCTACTCTGCGCGACTCCACTCGAGCAAGGACACCGACAAGGCACTTAATAGCTTTCCTTCTACTTTGTCCACTTTGTGTTTTCATCTGTTTATTTCTCTAACCCGTATTCACTATGTGCTTCCAAATTGCTACTATTACCACATACACCCGTAAATCATGCTCAGTACATTCTAGGCGCCGTAATCCTAATAATCTGCGAAGTGTACCTATTTCCTCAGCTACATTAATGTCCATTCCAATTGGTCTGTAGAATTGCCAGTCTGCTGTAAACAAAGCAGACTTTATTCCATCTATTTCCACTCATTCACATCTTAGTCTCATGGCTCTAACTGAAACCTGGATCAAACCAGAAGACACTGCCACTCCTGCTGCTCTCTCAAATAATTTCACTTTTTCACACACCCCACCAGGGCTCTGAACCGGTTCAAGGAACGAAAACGAAAACCGGAAACGAACGAAATTTTAAGAGGAACAAAAACAGAAACGAAATCAAAATCAATTTGAATCGTTCTGAACAGAAACGTTAATTTGAAATGACCATTAACCGGTTAATAACGTTATTTTATCGTTCTCTTCAATATTTTAATTTGGCAGTGACCAATCATGAATAGAGTAGTACAGCATGTGACGTTGACGGATCAAGCGTGAGTGAAATGCCCGCGCACCATCATCTATGAATCTACCGTCAGTATGAGCGTGCGCAATCCGCGCATTTTCATGCCTCAAGTACATTTCTTTCCCCGCTGAGGTCATCAATGAAAGTGCAGGTATTGGAGGACATTCTTTTCGAACGTTTAAATAAGCAGTACGGACTTTAAGCTCAAATAGACTGATTTAGGCTAGTTTATGGATTCCGTTTAAGCCTTTCCAAGGTTACTAGCATCTATCAAACATTTTTCCTATAGTCTTTCAGATTGCCAACAGGACAGGTCAATGTTTTCTATATAGACGGTTGATGCTTCGTATTCAATGGTATGTTATGCATTAAATGATCAAGCTTTATTAGCTGACTGAATTTGATTATGTGATGCAAGGACGTGTTGCGCAGTGTTTGCTTTGAAATTACCATGCAGTTGACGGTGCATTAATGGTTATCCAGTTTATTTATTCTTTATTCATACATTTTTTAAAACAAGTCGTGTTGAAAAAAAGTTATGCAACGTTACAAAGAATGTTATCACTCTTCTGAAAAGAATTAGGCATAAGAGGGCCACTTTCGATTGTCTAACGCTCCTTTAAAACAGGTCCGTTTATGCTTTGTAATTAATGCATGTATTTCTGTTGTGGTTTTAAAAATGTTATGAAATAAATATTCAAGTTTAATTACCATGCTTTATATTATTATTCAGTGAAAATAAGTCTATTTATACATATTTGTTTAAAGTATAGGCTAAATTAAAATAACGTTATTAACCGGTATTTTTTCAAATCAAACCGTTTTCGGAACAGTAATGTTTAATGAGGAACGCAAAAACGGAAACGCTATAATATCAATTCTGCTCGGAGTGAACCGATTGATATTTTTTTCCGTTTTTAAGCCCTGCACCCCACACCCGATTGGGAGGGGTGGAGGTACTGGTTTGCTCATCTCAAATGATTGGAAATTTGAGCCCATTCCTTCTCTATCTGGCAACTGCTCATTTGAATCACACTCAATCACTATCACTCATCCTGCTAAAATCCATGTTGTAGTTATTTATCGCCCTCCAGGTCAACTGGGTAACTTCTTGGATGATTTGGATATTTTACTCTCTCACTTCCCTGAGGATAGCACTCCTCTGGTACTGCTTGGTGACTTCAACATCCACCTTGGTAAACCCCAGGCTGCAGACTTCACCACTCTTCTGACCTCATTTGACCTTAAGCGAGTATCCACTACAGCTATGTAGCGTCTTAGGGTTACATATATATTTAATATAAAAATTAGCTCAATAGGGAATTGTGGGTATTAATATTTAGGGATTTATGATTAATCACAACGGGTTATAATTTAATCATAAATCTCCAAAATCACCCAAAAGGGGAATACCTAACCTCGGTATTTATGCAATATATAATATATATATGGTTAACAACAATTTATTGCAATTAACTACAGATATATCTATATTAAATAATCACAGAATAACCTCTAGGAGTCTAGGGAGTTGATTCAAAATTCCTCTCCGTTCTGTTGAAAGAACGAGCTGTAATTCTTTATCCACTCACTAGGTCTATTCTTCCTACCCAATTTTCGGGAAGTTTATCCCTCTGGCCACAAAGGACAAACTTTCCGAGTTATGGTATTAATTAAGGCATTCAACGATGCTTATAAGAGCTCGTAGCTTAGATCTGACATTAAAGGCACTCATGTTCTGTGAGCAAAACAATGACAATCAAAACGTGGATATCATGGTTTTAATAAAGATTAATACTACGATTACATATGACTAAATAAAGGATACATGTATATACAGAAAAGTAAAGAAAGTAAAGAAGGAGGATGAGGAGAAGGGAAAGGAAGAAGGGTATGATCGTGTCCGATCCGACACCTCCCCAGACATAACCACTAGAGCCAGCAAGAACCATATCACCTTAAACAGGGGTACAATCTTAAAACGCATCTAAATTTCGATAGAATTGATACTTGCATGGTTTCTTGATGTTGTGTAAAGCAAGATGCGTGGATGAGATGGGAGGAAAAGGAAATTTGTCTCGTCGGGGTCCTTGCAAGTCGACTGAGCCAAAATGTGTTGGTCTTTCTGTCCTTTAAAGTCCATTAAACTATGCCCACTTTCCCTGCGGCGACCAATCCTTGGTGTGAATTTCAGGCGGGAGAGACTTTCTTCGTTCGGACTTTATTACTCAATGGAATGTTCTTGCTGGAAGCCAGAACTAGTAAAGTTTCACTCCAAAAGGACTAAACATACTAGCAGTACATCTCATAATCATATACTTTGTACCATTGACTAAGACAAAGAAAAAGGAACATTTAGACATCAAACATGCCTTGGTTCAAAGACATGTAGGCAGTGCATCTTCTATACAGAGCAATTTTGAGCGTTTAACACTAGAAGTCCCGGAGATTTTTACCCCTCCTTTAGCCAAGTGGAAGCTAACTGGCTAGTCTTTTGGCTATCATTAGCATCAATTCATGTGTAAATGTGGTCATTACCTGAGCAATCTGCAGGGGGGTTGGGGGTGTGTGTGTGAATGGTTGCTGGTGGCTTGTTTGTATGTGTGGGGGAGGGAGGGCTGCTAACAAGACTCACCACTCGGCAGGCCTTGGAAATTATCCTGAGTGAAGGAAACCCTTGTGACTCAGATGGAGAAGACATAGAACTTCAGCCGGATTCGGACTCAGAGCTGTCTGATCTGTCTTCAGGTTAAGTTTCATTTCATATTATTTCCTATTTCATTTCAAACCAGACAATACAAAAAAGTAAATATTTATGTCACTCCACTCTGCTTTTTTTGTGTTTTCTCTTAGTCCACTTTTTTGTTTGTACTACTTAGCAGACATTCACTGCCATCTGAAGTGCAAAACATTATTAGTTGTTTCTTTGCTTTAGTTGTATCTTTTTATTTAGGAAGATATTTCAGACATTATTCCGATACAGAGAAGGAGATACTGGAATTATTATTAGTATCTATGCATGCATTTGTGATATCATTTGACTTTTCCATTGCTCACAATTTGAATTTGTTCACACTGCAGATGAGGAGACTGCTCCTGAACCAAAAAAAGAGAGCCCGTTTGGGGACTAACCTGACAGAGACAGCGAAAGATGGCACAGTGTGGCGTGAAGAACAGGTGGGGACGCGTCTCCCTTTCACCCCAATCAAAGTGTACGCTGCAGATGGAGAGCCAACGGCTAAGGCCAGGAAAAGTATCTTGAGTCGCCTTCAGAACTTCCTGTGTTTCATCACTCTTGACATGCTTCATAGCACTCAAGAATGGACTATTCAACATGCACAGGAAAGGCAGCATGTTCATTGGTTCATGGCCCTCCCTGAACTAATGGCATTTATTGCAATTGTCATCTTCCGGGGGCTTACCAAGGTTCCATCACTACGTGACTGCTGGTCAGCAAACCTGAGAAACCCACATATCATTGGAACAATGCCGCGAAACCGCTTCCAAGACATCATGCGACACCTACGCTTTGATGACAGGTCCACCCGGAGTGATTGAGCAAAGACTGATAAGTTTGCTGCAATTTCCAGTGTGTGGGGATCATTTGTCACCAATTGCATCACGTCCTACAACCCTGGTCTACATATCACTGTTGATGAACAGCTTTTCCCGTCAAAGACTCGCTGCTGTTTCCTGCAGTATATTGCAACTAAACCTGACAAGTTTGGGATCAAGTTTTGGGTGGCTTGCGACCTAAAATCCAAGTACATTTGTAATGTCCTCCCATATCTTGGCAAGGACCCTAGTCGTCCCAGTGGAGAGAGACTGTCTGAAAATGTAGTGATGAGGCTGATGGAACCATTCCTAGACAAGGGCAGAAATGTTACCACGGACAATTTCTTCACATCGCTGTCACTTGCGCATAAACTTCTTAGCCGGAACACCAAACACCAATGCAAGAACAATCATGCCACTGTGCGATGTGTTCACTGCTACAGATACACATGTGGAAAATGCAGACGGGAGATACCATGGCAGTGCCAGGATTGTGAGTGATTGCTGGAATGTACTCACTAACTTTTTGATATTATTTGTAAATATGTGTACAAATGGTTGGTTTCTTTTTTATTTTATTTTGTACTGTTTTTATCAATAAATCTCAGCAACAAAGGAAAAAAAAACATGTGTGTTGATTTCTCCCTAAGATGGCAAAGTGAAACACAAGTTTCCTTGAAGTGGCTCAGCATGGCCCCACCTTGTTTACATAACAAAAGCAACTGTTCACAGCTGATTAAGGATATTAGCCTAAAGCCTTCCAGCCCATCGGCTGTCCTGCGGGTTTTATAGGTAGAAAAGCCAAATGGCTGCTCCCTGGGACTTCTAGTGTTAAGATAGCTCTTACATCACGCAAACATAAGAAATATGGGGAGCATGCATATACTTAAGAAATCATCATATATGTAATTTCTGGGATGGTTTAATTAAAGGCTAAATAGAGAGGAATGGTTGTGTGTGTGTGTGTTAGGGTCACCCCCCGGCCGTTCTAGACTGAAGGGTGAGGTAGGTGTCCTGGCTGATTAGAATCTGATTGAACCTCAAAAAGGGCCATCATAGTATCTTCTGGTCACACTCTAGCTGGTCATTAAACAGTCGGTGGTGCAATTTGACTCAGACTTTTTGGAGCCATTGGAGCAGGGATTTAATTTATATGCAGAGCTGTTTGGAGGAAACGACTCACCACTTTGATCCCATGAGAGAGACACTCAGTGTTTCCCCTACCATTGTTCAGGGGGGGCGCCCCGCCCTCCCAAAACGACCCCCCCTGAATGAGTGACAAAAAATATTTGTCATTACGGTCAACAATAAGAATTGCCCGATGGTTCAGTGCCAGCGTGAAAGACACTCCCAGAGCTGCATCTTCACGGAAACTGGTCATTTGCGCATTTTTAAGCCTTTTTAAATATTCAAGCCAAGCGCTCATAGACGAGAAAGTGTCTCTCAGTTTGATACTCGCAAAGGGCAGCAACACAACACACACACACACACACGGCCACGCGTCTCACAGCGCGCGAATATTCACACAAAATTATATCAAAATGCCTGTCTTGTTGAGTATCATCGTAAACATAGTCGGTTAGGTCTTTTAAATCAACGTAAACATGAAATTTGCCAGTCACCGCCAGCATTAAGTTTGTAAGTTTTAATGGTCCACAGAATATCTAAACATGCAATATATCAAAAGAAAGAACAGACCCACTGTTTTATTCCAGCTTCATATATTATTTTTTTAATCAACACTTGAATGTTGCAAGTTTCATGAAAAAGCAACATTTTGAGCATAAAGCTGAAAAAATCACGTTTTTTTAAAAGACTAACGTTACGTCTGAACGATGAACAAAACACAGATGTTGTAGATCGAGTCCATCAACACCCCAAAGCTTCACAGTCCTATAACTCGTCCTGGGTTGACAATTAATTCATTCAATAACATTAGGCAGTTGTGATGTATATGCTGTTTAATAGTGATGATCGCGTTATTTTATATAATGCATCTGCTTATGATATCGCATGTTGCTTCTTCAGCAGTGTTTTGATCAGGAGATTCTGTTCTCGTGCAGGAAATGCGCTACAGCGCCCCCTAACGTATAACAGTGAACACATGGAAAGCCGGAAAATATCGCCATTGGCTATATAAATATTGAGATAACAAAAGACAAAAAAAAAAAAAAATCACTCACTGCTCTTGACTAATTAACTTTTAATAAGGATTAATCTGTATTTTTATGCAGTGACATATAATTTTATGCAGACTATGCAGTGATATTTTACATTTGATTACTATTTTTGTACCTGACAATCTAGTTTAGACCCACATGAAAATAACTGTTTATTTCATTTGTATATGTTTGTTCTGCTGTATTTATTTGTGCTTTTGCTCATAATTTGATTATTTGTTCTTATTTTATTACTGACGGTCTTTAACAATATAAAAAAAATATGAGTTAGGATATTAGTTTTTAGAGTCATAACCTTATTTATTAAGCTTATATGGCTCAAAAACAATACTAGGCCTATTTTATTTTATTTGTCGTTTTTTTTTTTGTGGTGGGGTCAGTGAAAATTCTGACAGGGCAAGTAAAAATTTGAACCCCAGAAAAAAATCCTTAGCATTGAGCCCTGAAATATATTCCCCCCCAAAAAAACAAACAAACAAAAAAAACAACAACACGGATTTGCGTGTAGTAACTTTAATGGTAAAAATGTAAAAATGCAATGGAGAAGGTGACGAACCTAAACAGGCAAAAATTAGGGTTTTTTTTCTTAAAAGCAACAAAATCCAGAGCAAAAACTCAAGCTAAGCCAACCTCTGTTGTGTTGTAAATAGTTGTGTGATGTATAAAAAAATGTTGTTTATATTTATTTACCAAATTAATAAATGTATTGTCTATGGCAACACCGAGTATCCGTAACACTCCTGCGACACTAGTAGTTTCGGGAGCCCCCCCCCCCCTCCCCCAAAAGCTTTAAACCTAGGGGAAACACTGGACACTCAAGACGCTACAGTTACTCACAAATCATGTAACCATCTGGACCTGATCTACACACGCTACTGCTCCACAGACAACACTTTAGTTACCCCACTGCACACCTCAGATCACTTTCTAATCACTCTTAACCTCATACTGACTCCTGACACAACACGCACTCCTCCACAGATCACCTTTCGGCGTAATCTACGCTCGCTCTCTCCCTCTCGTCTATCCACTATGGTTTAATCCTCACTCCCTTCACCTGCTCAGTTCTCAGCACTAGACACTAACAGTGCTACTGACACTCTTTGCTCCACTCTAACATCTTGCTTAGACAACCTCTGTCCCCTTTCATCCAGGCCAGCCCGCACCACCCCCTCTGCCCCCTAGCTGTCCGATGTTCTCCGCGAACATCGCTCTGGACTCCGGGCGGCAGAGAGGAAGTGGCGCAAAACTAAAAACGCTACTGACCTAACCCTGTATCAGTCTCTTCTCGCTTCTTTCTCTACTAATGTATCCACTGCTAAAACTACATACTACCACAACAAAATCAACAACTGCTCCAACTCTCGTGCACTTTTCAAAACATTCTCTTCGCTCCTTTGTCCTCCTCCCCCTCCTTCATCAGCTCTTACAGCTGATGACTTTGCATCATTTTTCACAAACAAAACCTCTTCCATCAGCAGCCAATTCTCCACACCACAAACCGACACACACATCTCAACAACCATCACACACACGCTCCCCTCCTTCTCTCTGCTCTCTGAAGCAGATGTCTCCAAACTCATCCTTTCCAATCATCCCACTACATGTCCGCTTGATCCTATCTTGTTCTCTCCAGACTGGACTACTGTAATGCTCTTCTAGTGGGCCTTCCGGCATGCGCTATCAAACCCTTGCAACTGATCCAGAATGCAGCGGCGATGGTGATCTTTAATGAGCCGAAGAGAGCGCACGTCACGCCCCTCTTCATCAGTCTGCACTGGCTACCAATAGCCGCTCGCATCAAATTCAAGGCACTGGTGCTCGCCTTCAAAGCAACCACTGGCTCTGCACCAATATACCTAAACTCGCTCGTTCAGACTTACACACCCTCCAGGAACTTACGTTCTGTCAGTGAACGATGCCTCGTGGTGCCATTCCAAAGAGACATGAAATCACTCTCACAGACTTTTTCCTGGACCGTTCCCACCTGGTGGAATGACCTGCCTATCTCAATTCGTGCGGCCGAGTCTGTAGCCAGGATAGAGAATTACGATTTTTCCTGCATAGAGAATTATGAGGCGGCCGCCTCCGTCAAATTTCGTGCCGCCTCCGTCTGTCGACAAAATTCAGACAGGCAATCACTTGCTCAGATTAGGCCTGTCGTGATAATTAAATAATCATCAGAAATATATATCGTCACATGATCCTTCAGCAATCATTATTATATTATGATTTGCTGGTACAAAGTCATCTAAAGCCATTCCATAGCTGAATGTGAGGAACGTCTCGGTTACGTATGTAACCCTCGTTCCCTGAGGAGGGAACGGAGACGTACGTTAGTGACTAACGAATGGGGGTTTCGCTTAGAAGCCAATCATCTTCGAGTATTCAACAGCGCCCAATGGCAGTGCCAATGCCATGGGCATGCGGAATTTGCATGCGTAACTCCGCCCCACCCCGTGGGTATATAAGGAAGTACGCTGGCAACATCGCATTATGTTACTGCTGCAGGAGCCAAGACTGAACTCCGCGTTCCAGGCAGCACAGCTGACGTGGCAAAGGAAACGTACGTCTCCGTTCCCTCCTCAGGGAACGTTACATACGTAAGCGAGACGTTCCCTTTCGTTCAGTCACTACGACGTACGTTAGTGACTAACGAATGGGGGTTCCAATACAACAACGCCACTCAGCTGTCATCCAGTGCCCTGCGTAAGTGTGAGTACCCTTTCGTAAGACTAGTACGGACGAAGGACTCCCACTTATCACAGGATTACCAAGGTACACTGGGAAGCATATCCCAGTGAGGGAATGCCAAGATGCCTACCGTAGGGAGGGCTTAGAGAATACACATATGACCCGCTGAGGGCTGCATATGGAAGATCACTAGGGTACCAGCCGAAGGTGGATTTTTAACCCTAGGGGTGGCAGGGACTTGCCAAGGGAAAGACACCTGCTCGCTGAGGAGGCTTACGGTGGAAATACTCGTGTGGGGGTCGCCGGAGGGGAACCATGCACACGGAGCACCTGGCCGGACATGAGGGTCTGGGCTCGAAAGGGCAGACTGAACTGATGTCGGCGTAAGCAGTGCTGGAGGAGCTCAGGGCTCTCGGGGAGCTCACCTGAGGAAAATATCGCACGTATCCAGTCCTTGGAGTGGAATGGCGAGCAAGCGAAGACACCTGAGCCTGGCCCATTACCGGCCACCCGTAGGGGCGAGTACATAGTCGGACACTGGCTCCACTCGGAGATTGTAGAATCTGGCGAATGTGTTGGGTGTCGCCCAGCCTGCAGCTCTGCAGATGTCTGTTAGCGAGGCGCCATGCGCTAGAGCCCAAGAGGAGGCCACACTCCGGGTGGAGTGTGTCCTCACACCAAGGGGACATGGTCGACCTTGCTGCTGGTAAGCCAAAACAATGGTGTCCACTATCCAGTGAGACAACCTCTGCTTTGAGAGAGCACTTCCCTTCCGCACTCCACCATAACAGACAAAGAGCTGGTCTGAGGTCCTGAAACATTGCATCCTGTCTACATAAGCGCGAGAGCGCGTACTGGACAGAGCAATGCCAAGGCTGGGTCTGCCTCCTCCAAAGGCAGCGCTTGCAGGTTCACCACCTGATCTCGGAACGGAGTGGTGGGAACCTTGGACACATATCCGGGCCGGGGTCTCAGGATCACGTGAGAGTTAGCCGGCCCAAACTCAAGGCACGCTTCGTCAACCGAAAATGCTTGCAGGTCCCCGACCCTCTTAAGAGAGGCCAATGCGGTCAGCAGAGCCGTCTTCATAGACAAGAACTTAATCTCACCGACCGCAAAGGCTCAAGGGAGGCCTCTGCAGAGCACTTAAGACTACTGAGAGGTCCCAAGAGGGAACGAGAGGAGAGCGAGGAGGATTCAGTCACCTTGCCCCCCTCAGGAACCTGATGATCAGGTCGTGCTGACTTACCTTTTTGTCTCCCAGGAGATCGTGGTAGGCAGATATTGCGGCCACGTACACTTAAGGGTGGAAGGAGACAGCCTTCGTCCCACCCCCTCCTGGAGAAACGAAGCACAGACCCGATCGGGCATTCCCAGGGGTCTTCCTGGCGGGAAGAGCACCATGTGACGAAGAGGTCCCACTTCAACGCATAGAGGTGTCGTGTAGACTCTGCCCTAGCGGAAGTGATGGTAGCGACCACCGCAGGTGGAGGGCTACTCAAACCAGCCGCGTCCCGTCCAGAAGCCACACGTGGAGCTTCCAGAACGCTGGACGCGGGTGCCCAAGGGGTGCCCCGTCTCTGAGTGAGAAGGTCTTGACTCAGAGGAATAGGCCAGGGAGGGGCTGTCGCAAGGAGTAGCAGTTCTGAGAACCAGGTCCGACCGTGCCAACGGGGCGACCAACATGACCTGCTCCTTGTCCTCCCTGATCTTGCACAGTACCTGTGCGAGAAGGCTCACTGGGGGAAACGCATAATTGCGTAGCCCCAACGACCAGCTGTGCGCCAGTACATCCGTGCCGACCATAGGTCAGGGAATAATACAGGGAGCAATGGGAAGAGTCCCGGGAGGCAACAGGACTACCTGTGCGTCGCCGAACCGTTCCCATATCAGCTGGACCATCTGGGGATGGAGTCTCCATTCTCCAGGAAGTGGCTGAAGCCGTGAGAGCTCGTCGGCTGCACGGTTCAAGACTCCCGGGATGTGGACAGCATGAAGGGACCTCAGATGCTTCTGACTCCATAAAACGAGATGGCGGGCGAGTTGAGACATACGGCGGGAGCGTAGACCGCCCAGCCGTGTTGTCTGTCCTGACTAGTACATGTTGACCCTTCAGCAACGCTCGGAAGCGGTGCAGGGCGAACCGTACTGCCAGTAACCCGAGGCAATTGACATGCAGAAGGCGCTGGGGTCCTGTCCAGGAGCCCGCGGCTGCTTGTCCATTGCACATGGCACCCCAGCCCGTGGATGATGCATCTGTTGAACAACAAGATGCCTGGAAACTCGTTCTAAGGACACACCGGTCCGTAGAAACTTGAGGTTCGACCACGGGGTGAGAGTCTGTAAGCAGGCCCGAGTCACTTGTACCCGGAGCGTGCCAGACCGCCATGCCCATCTCGGGACTCGATCGCGTAGCCAGTGCTGAAGCGGTCTCATATGTAGCAATCCGAGCGGCGTCACCGCGGCTGTAGATGCCATATGCCCCAGGAGCCTCTGAAATAGCTTCAGTGGGACCGCATTCTCGCCCTCGATTTGACGAAGGCAAGTCAGCAGAGACTATGTGCATGCTCGCTGGTAAGCAGCACGCACCTGCGACCAAGTTGGAAACCACACTGAGAAAGGAGATCCTCTGCACGGGGCAGAGTCGCTCCTCTCCCAGTCGACCCGAAGGCCCAGACGGGCTAAGTGCCGGAGCACTTGGACTCTGTGTCCGCAGACCTGCTTACGAGAGTGACCCAGTATGAGCCAGTCATCGAAGTAGTTCAGGATGCGAACCCCGTGCTGCCGAGTGGCGCAAGGGCTGCCTCGATAGACTACGTAGAGTCACGAGGGGACAGAGCTGCCCGAATGGGTGGACTGCGTACTGAATGTCGGCCCCTCGAAGCAAACCGTAGGAACGGTCCGCGTCGAGGAAGGAGACATGAAGTAAGCGTCCTTCAGGTCGATCGCTGCAACCAATCTACCGGACGAACGTGTCCAAAGAGGCGTTCGCTACCGACATCCTGAACGGAAGCCTGAGAAGGATCGGTTCAAGACGGGCAGATCCAGGATTGGCCATAACCCACCGGTTTCCTAGGGTACAATGAAGCAAGGGCTGAGAAGCCGGACTTCACTTCGGTTGGAGGGACAGGCTCGATCGCACCCTTCGCCAGTAGGGTGACAACCTCCGCACGCATGACAGGGGATAGGCCCCATCAAAGCGGGCGGCCTCCCCAGAGCGGGGAGGAACCTGTGCGAACTGAATCGCATAGCCGCGCCTGACGGTCTTCGCGACCCAGCGGAACAGTCCCGGAAGCTGAAGCCAGACTCCCAGGAACTGCACCAGCGGGGTCATTCGGACCACAGACGTACCCAGGGTGGGGCAGCGAGGCAGCGTTACCGGCCCGGACATGGGAGGCTGTTGGGCGTCCCGGTGCGGGGGCACGGTTAACTGCTGCGTCCTGACAGAGGAGACCAGGGAAGGACGCACGTTCCACTGGGGTCTGCTCTGAGAGGAGGCTGGCGAGAGAGAGGGACGAGAGTGGCGCGGCCCGGAGGCGGCACACACTGCCATCACCGGTCTCTGGGTCCTCAGAGACAGGGACATGAGTTCTTCCCAAGCGCTGATAGCCCGGGGGCCAGCAGCGAAAGGATTTTTCCCCCGGCCCTCCACCGGGGGAAGGAGAGGCCCTGCTACCATCCCCTGGGAAGAACTGGAACCCATCTCTGAGTTGTCCAACTCCAGCCTGGCGTTTAACCAGGCTGGGGAGCGGACTGGGCGTCATCCTCAACCACCTCCACGGCGCGGCCCAGGTGAAGGCTGCTGCTGGGGCCGGGCGGGAGGAGGGAGGGCGCCCTCTGCGGCAGTACGTGTTACAGCCTCAGTCTGCTCTGGGGCGGCCGAGAACCGTTGGGCGCAGTTCTCAGCCGCGCCACCGAAGAGGCCAGCCTGGGATATGGGTGAGTTGAGGAGGCGGGCCCGCTCAACGTCCTCCACATCACCAGGTAAGGCCAGGTGTTCTCCCGGACCACAGCTGTGGACATCGCCCGACCCAGGGAGCGTGTGGCAACCTTCACTGCCCGGGGGCGGGATCAGTTGCGGCACGCAGCTCATTGAAGAGCCCTGGGTCGGCTCCACCCTTGTGCATGTGCAAAGGGGCGGCGGCCTGCCCGTAGCTCTGCAGGACCACGCCACCGAAGTAGACGAGCCCACAGGCTTTGGGAGGGTGCTTAGGACAGCCACACCACGCCACGTCAAGCCCTCTGTGGACACCGTAGTGCGCAACAGAGAGTTCAACAGTGGGGGTGAGGGGGCCCCAGTGTACCCTAGGCCGCGGCCCCATCAAGGGCAGAGAAAGCGGAGGAGGCCACCAAACGGTCGCGGGAAGCACGGGGACTTACGGGACCGCGTGATCTCCTCATGCACCTCAGGAGCGAAAGGCATTGGGGGCGGGGCCCAACAGCTGTCGGGTGCCGTCCCCAAAAACCAATCGCGCAACCACGAGCACTCGCGACTGGGCGGAGTTCCACACCAGCGCGAGACCCGCGGCTGCCCGAGATAACATGGCTGTCAACCTTAGGTCGGATCAGGCAGTGCTGACACACCCGGAGGCGGAGCACAACCTAACCGTCATCCCCAAAGGACTCCAGCCCACCTTGGGATGCGGCGATCGACATCTCACTGCTATCTGGAGCGTGAACGAAACGAACGAGGCGTCAGAGACGGGCCGCTGTTTCAGTCCAACACTCGCGGGTTTAAGCAATGTGCGAGAGGGGGCGTGGCCCGAGGAATGATCGTCGGGGTTCTTAATACCACGGCACCGCACTCAGGTCACCCTGGCCAACAGCCAAAGTACCACCTCTCTCGGAGACGGTAGATTGGGGTGTGGCAGAGGGGACTCTCTCTCCTCAAGGAGATCACTGAGTCTCGACCGCGACATCGCGATGGTCACGTTCCCGCAGTGGGAACATGACGCATCCACAAACACTGCCCGAACGTGCTGAAGCCCAAACACATCGAGCAGTGAATGTGCCCATAGACAGCAACGGAGATCGATCGCACCCGGAAGTGCACGGGCGAACCGTCTTGAAAAAGACGTGCCACGCGCAAGCTCTTTTTGTGAGAGGAGCACTCTGCAGAGTGCCGAAGCGCCCAGGGAAACACACACACAGCTGTTGCAGATCACTGCACAGATCAGCAGGCAGGCAGCATGAGATCGCTGTAACGCGCCGTCACACCAACACCCTGGAGAACCGCTCGTCTCGAAGACTGAAGAGAAGACTTCAGAATTCAGGCTTGAAGGAGTGAAGAGATACTCTTGGCTCCAAAGTAGAAACATAATGCGATGTTGCCAGCGTACTTCCTTATATACCCACGGGGTGGGGCGTAGTTACGCATGCAAATTCCGCATGCCCATGGCATTGGCACTGCCATTGGGCGCTGTTGAATACTCGAAGATGATTGGCTTCTAAGCGAAACCCCCATTCGTTAGTCACTAACGTACGTTGTAGTGACTGAACGAAAGGGAACAGAATAATATTTACATCGTTTTGTTAAAGTTCACGGAAACTCATCTTCCCTGTGCTGTAGCTGTCAATCATTCTCCGTTCAGCATTCAAACTGCCCGTCGCGTTCGGTTACAACAGTCAGCAACAGCACGGTAAAACTCTCTCCAAGATGATATATTCATTATAATACTTGATCTGTAGATAAAGGGCTGTTTGCATAAAATGACTTTATCTTGCTGGAGTTAATCTAGCTATGTTGTACTCGCTACCGGGTGACAACACAAGGGCTATTAATTAGCATCACACGCACAATAACTGGAATTTAAAGCTGTGGGAGGCGTAGCGTCCCGGTGTGGGGGCACAGTCAGCAGCTGCGTCATGACAGAGGAGATGGGAAGGACGCACGTTCCACTGGGGTCTGCTCTGAGAGGAGGCTGGCGAGAGAGAGGGACGAGAGCGGCGCGGCCCGGAGGCGGCGCACACTGCCATCACCGGTCTCTGGGTCCTCAGAGACAGGGACATGAGTTCTTCCCAAGCGCTGATAGCCCGGGGGCCAGCAGCGGAAGGATTTTCCCCCGGCCCTCCACCGGGGGAAGGAGAGGCCCTGCTACCATCCCCTGGGAAGAATTGGGACCCATCTCTGAGTTGTCCACCTCCAGCCTGGCATTTGGTCAGGCTGTGGAGCGGACTGGGCGTCATCCTGCAACCACCTCCACGGCGCGGCCCAGGTGAAGGCTGCTGCTGGGGCCGGGCGGGAGGAGGGAGGGCGCCCCCCGGTGGTGAGCGGGCTGAGGCGACTGAGCCGGCGGCTGGTGCAGCAGATGGCCGCTGGGGCAGTACGTGTTACAGCCTCAGTCTGCTTTCGGGCGGCCGAGAACCTTGTGCGCAGTTCTCAGCCGCACCGCCGAAGAGGCCAGCCTGGGATATGGGCGAGTTGAGGAGGCGGGCCCGCTCAACGTCCTCCACATCACCAGGTAAGGCCAGGTGTATCTCCCGGACCACAGCTGTTTGTGCTGAATACAGTGTAATTACACTTTTGCCATTAATGTGTTTATAAGCAACTGAAAAAAACACAAATGTCAGAGCATGTCAAAACTTCTAAAGGGCCCCAAAAGAGCTCAGACTCCAGAGGGTTAAAATACTTGAAGGAAACAACTCACTTTCAGCAGTTATTGTCCATGGGTCGTAACATTTCTTACAGATTTCTGTTTGTTATAACTGTTACATCAGATAGATAAATTAGCACAGTAGGCCTACATTAGCCTACATTTATTTGAATGTGATTGTGTGTGTGAATTAGCGTCTCTATTAAGTGTCGAGTGTGTCACAATATATCAGCACAGTATAGCTCAATATAATGACACACATCCGATGGTCTAAAATCGCTTCAATTTTCAAACGGGCAGGCATTAAAACACATACAACTGACAAAGTTTTGTGAGGACGCAAGTGAAAGTGACTCGACACACCTCGGCTCTGTGTTACAGCTTCAGCCGTCTGTGTGTGTGTATCAGCGCATATAAGAACAACTATTAACTTATCTATATAAACTGTGTAAAACATACAATTACCATAGTAATTCTGAGCATTCAGATTGTATAAACAAAGATAAATGCTCCTGAATTTTTCCGTGTGCCTGCAAACTGCACTTGATGTGACTGACGGGACGGAGTCACGTGACTAAAACCGAAATAACCGACATGGGGAAATTACGTCGGTTAGAGGTTATACATTTCGGTTTCGATTACTTTTCGATTAATCGTCCAGCCCTAACGCAAGTGTTTTGAACTGCGGGAGGCGTTACACTTTCTGCGTAAGTTGAATACAGAAGGTGGTCATTCATTGCCATTATAATGCTTGGATTAGCCAGAACATTTTTTAATAGAACTACGATTGTATTTGTCTGGAAGAAGAACGTTTGGGCGAACTATCCCTTTAAGAAGAGATGCACTGTAGCATTTAAAGCATAATGACTGCTACTTACTGACGGCTTCTTTTGATATTGAGCCCCGCTCTGTTCAAGGACTCATTATTACATTTCTGTTCCTCGAATGTCTGTGAAATTTGTTCTCAGTTGTTGAATCGTTTTATGTTCATACAGATATTTACACATAATTAGAAATTTGCTGGAAAAAAAGCAGTTGAAAGTTTGAGGACATTTCTTTTTTTGCTCAGTTTAGGATCTAGTTTTAGATGTATTGTTGTACACCAACCTTGTGATTCTTCCTCAAACTCCATCTTTACTGTCTGTAGTTTCTCCTGGAGTAATTCCCCCTGCTTGATTCTTCTTCTCCTGTGGGAAGATGGGAATATATTGTTATTATTATTAATATAATATTACTCAGGTGCAGATGTTTTACTCTAATAGTAGGGTAACATGGGGGAAGACGCACCCCTCATGAACAATGTGGATTTACTTTTAAACCGTAACATATTCAGATATAAGTGTATCATGTGCAGGATGATGATGCATCAGCCAATGTGTTATTATAGGAAATAAGAAACATTTGTTAATAAAGGTGTTATAGCACAAAATGTCTAATTATTAAAGGGTAAGATGGCCCCTGTTGTCAGAAGCACACAAATAAACTTTACAGAATTTATCAATTACTTTTGATATAATTATTGTAATATTTATATATATTTAAAAGCATCATTAATGTAAAATACTAAATCAACTGTTCTATTTAACATATTATTTAAACAATTTAGTTGAATAATTGAATAACTGATGACAGACAAAGCAGAATCCCAGTAAAAGAGTTTCATCTGAAAGGTAAAATTATGTACAGACTTATGCATGTTTATTTAATCCATATTTTAATTTAAGATATGTCATAATATTTACACAGTGAAATCAAATGTAATGATACTTAATTCTTAATTTCACAATTAATTGAATTTGTAAACGTGATTACAATTACGGGTGCCACAGTTATGTAATCATTCAATAAAATGTAATCGCAATTACAAAAAAAGTCCACTTACTGTATATTATTCTGTGTACTTAAAATAACCTGTAGAAAGAAAAAAACCACTAGTTTTTTCCCTATTGTTTTTATCTTTAGTAAAACATCACAATACCATGCATTTTTACTTGTATTTATATTTGACTTTTGAGGCTTAATGCTATATAATCGTAATTAATAATTGTACAATTTCAAAGGAAATAATCGACAATTATGATTTTTGTCATAATCGTGCAGCCCTAATTTCACTCAACTAACCTAAAGGTTTTAATGAAAGTGACGATGTCTGAAATGTACATCTAATTCATGGAATACTGAATAATAACCCCATTCATTATATTGTTTACATTTAAAAATAATAACACTAGTAACAACAGGCCACTTGGCGTCTAGTCTACTATGCTAATTCTGGGTTGCTCATCTTACCCCAAGGGTCTACTTTTATCTTTTTACTTCAAAATAAAAGCTATAACTTTTACTCTAAGAATAAAAAGAACATTAATGTGTCCACAAATCCCTCATTCAACTTTGATAATCAACATAATAAATCACTATTTTCCAGAGACACAAAATTAGATCACGTGACTTCAAAACTGTTTCAACTAAATCTCATAAATGGTGAAATTACTAAATTAAAAAATAGTGTAGCCATTCATCAAAAGTGCTGAGATTTTGTGTCAGGACGGGGGTTCATCTCATAGGCGTAATTTACGGGTGGGAGGGGTGGGACATGTCCCCACCACTTTTTGCCAGGCTCGATATTGTCCCCACCACTTTTTAAAAGTAATTGAAAAATAGATTACGGAAGGTGTGTATTAAAGCAAAAGCACGATCTACAAATCGTAATACATTCATTTAACAAATTTTTCCGACGGTCAGAAGCTTTTTTTTCCATTAGGCTACAGATTTTTGCAAAACCTTTGCCATATTTAATAGTCGATAAAAAAATATTGCGAAATGACAGCGTTTCCATTAACTGATGTTATGCGACTAAAACATTTTTTTTCCTCACGTGAAGCCATTCCAAAAATTATGCCGCGTATGTTTTTAGCCACCGCACGCCATTATTTTTACTGGAAGGAGACCCGCGTGTTATTCAAGCACTGATGGCAAGGAAAGCCCCTTATACTTGAGCGGCACATACGAGGTGTTTCTCTCTCTTATCTGCTTCAAGGTCTTGATAAATTGTGGCATTTTATATTCTATTGTTTTTTTTATGAGTTTAATAAAGAACTCGTCTTCTTTCCAAACATACCGTGCCATCTGTAAAGAATGATCAACTTTTACGCCAGGTTATTGTGACGCATTGCTGCCAGCTGCCACATAGGCTACAGAGATGAGCAAAATGTTTGAAATTGCATGGTGGTAACTCAAAGTTTTACCACTTCGTTACGGGTAACAGGTGCCATGGACCGCTCATGTTAGCATCAGTGGCATAACCGGTGCACAAATATCATAACTCTATAATAGGCCTACAGTAATATATTGTATGCTATACTGTAATAGCTACATATATTCTAGAAATGTATTAAAAAGAAAGACGCTTTCAGCCTTACTCAAAGGTCGCAGAAACAGGCCAGTGGGTTCGTTACGCACGTCAATCCCGTTCTTATTTTGCTTCTTATGTATTAAATATACAGGCCATTCATTTATGAAACCTTGATCAAAATTAAAATACAATTTATAGAAAACGAAATTCACTTTAAAGAAATGATTTCTGCAAAACAACACTCAATAGAAATCATGTCTGACCCCACTCCATGCCGACGAAAGCACCCGCGAATTCTTTACTATTTTTCATTGTTGCAGTTTTTTTTACCACTTTGTTATTTTGGCTCGGAATTTCGTTTGCTGGAAATATAAACTGAATTTATAAATTACATTTGAAATGAAAAACTTTTTGTTTAATAAACAAAATCATTTTTTAAGCGTTTGGAGTGGAGTAGGCTACATGCAAAACGTAGCCTATTTAGATTCACAGTTATGTTTAAATATTAGCCTATTGTATTATTGTTTTAATTTTTATCAAGGTTTCATAAACTAATTGCCTGTAGCCTATATTTAATACATCGGAAGCAAAATAAGAACGCCGGGAATGCATTGAACCCACTGTTTCCGCGGCCCTTGAGTACGGCTGAAAGCGTCTTTCTTTTTAATACATTTCTAGAATGTCTTAATTACAGTAGGACTTATAGATAGTTATGATATTTGTGGCTGCACCGGGGTCCGTCATTACAAGGTTAAAGTTACGCCACATGAGCGGTCCATGGCCACCTGCTCTGATAAATAAATTAATCAATAAATTAGGCTACAACAATTTCGTGCTATGGGCATTGCCACCGATACAGGCAGCGGATGAGATATTTTACGCTGAGCTTTTCAAACAAGTGTGACAAAGGCATGGGCTAAATAAATTCTCCAATATGGATACAGACATATATATACACACATCACTACAACACATGTCCTTATTAGGAAAAAAAATATGTCGTTTTGACAACATACAATCTCGTTATTACGAGAAAATGATGTCGTTTTTATGACATAAGATCTCGTTATTACTACATAGGCTAATTGAGTGAAAAAATAATATGTATGTGGCAGAAATGCGTCTCTGTATTAAATAAACACATAGCAAAACGAGTTGTGCGGTGTCCCGGTGTCCCCACCACTTTTCAAAGCAAAGTTACGCCACTGACTATAGCTGTTATTTCTTCATGGTTATTTTCTCAATATTGGTGTTATTATCAGAAATGAGCTCTATATTTCTACATATTAGCTTTTAAACTATCAGTTCTCACAGCAGTTCAGAGAGAAGCTGAGAGAATATTGATGAGGGTTGATCGCTGTAATCAGACATCGATTAAACGCGTGAATGCGTGCAAATTACAGACAACGATCGCAAATCAGAGATGAAGCTTTAACGAAAAACTCCAGTTCTTGTCGAGCTAGTTCAATGCATTAAGGATATAAGTTGTCAGATTTAGATTTCTCCTGATAAAAAATGAAATAAATGTACTCACAGTCGGATAAAACAGATTTACAGTTGTGATGGAGACACGATGAAACTTCCCGAGGTAAAAGCAAATGGCGACATCTAGAGGAACATCTGTGGCGCTGCAGAACTCCCGCCGCTGAAGTGAGGGGCGGAGCTTATAGAGTCTGGACTATGACGTGTATTAACGGTCATCACCATCATGAATCCTGCTAAGCTTTTTATATTTTCTTTTTTTTAATGTATGCACATTTATAATAATATAATTTGTATAATATTACCTTTAAAAAAATAGTTAAGGTTCACTGCTGTGAGGGTGTTTCTAATCCAGCTGTAAAAATGCTATCTTTATCTCTTCTGACTGCTGTTATCAATCTCTCTCTGTTTTTTACTCCTTTTGAAAGTTGTGAGAACACTATTGTGGAGTTTTTCTTTTGCTACAATCCTATGCACATCATTTTATATTATATGTTTTCACAATGGAGTTTTGTTTGGATTGATATAAAAACAACAATACTTTTAAACAAGGTCACTTTATTGATTCATGCATGCATAAGATAACCTGAATAAAAATTATGGATCCAAGTTTAAATGTATTAATTTTCTCCATTTGATGTTGTTTTTTCCACTGTTATACTGAACACATCCCTGAGTTAACAATTGACTTTAAATATTTAATATTTAAAATCAATATCGTTACACCCCTTAAATGTATTCTGGGCAGTCCTATTATTAAAAATATGACATCAGTATAAATGATGAACAGTTCTTTAATACAGTGATTATAAGAGAGCAAAACAAACAGACAAAACTGAACAAATTACACTGTTTTGTGTAGTCTGCACTTAAACACTTGGTCAATGTTGAGAACAATGTTTACCCTTACAGAAAAAACACATGGATTTGACATTTTCCCAGTGGTGGAGAGAGTACTGAAAAAGCATACTCAAGTAAAAGTACTGTTACTTGTCAAAAAAATGTAGTGCAAGTAGAGTAAAAGTTTGCCCTCATTTGTAAGTCGCTTTGGATAAAAGCGTCTGTTAAATGACTAAATGTAAATGTAAATGTAAAAGTACCGGTCCTAAATACTACTCAAAGTAGGAGTAAAAAGTAGCCCTTTTAAAAGTACTCAAGAGTAGTGAGTAGTGAGTATTTTGTATTTTGAGTATTATTCAAATAAAAAATGTAGCTTACTTTTTATGGATGATTCTCAGTAAGAACAAAAAAACCTGAGATATACAGTATTTCAGAATTTCAATATTTCTCCAAGTTTTATTTTTTGACTACTAGCACTAAAAATACAGCCATGTAATATTAGAGAAAGCAACCAATAATCTGGTAACATTTATGAGAACCATTCTGTAGATGTTTCCTTGCGGTTAATTAAAAAAGGTTCAAAGTGTTGTACATTAACAATTTTACGTTAAAAAAGCAGAGTTCTTTTTTTTTCTTGTACTGCTTTAATTTCATTGGATGTTTTCTCTGTAAAAAGAATACACTTCAGAAATCAGAATCAAGTAACTCACAATTTTCACCACTGATTATTTTTGCTTGCAAAAACATAAACCTGATTCAAATATAAATCTGATGTTTTATGAAAGTTATTTGCTATATACATGGACTACCATTTTAAATCGCCATGTGAGAACACATTACATTAAAATATGCACTTGTAACGAGTGTAAAATCAACATTATTATTTTCACTCAAAATCTTTTCTTTATTATTAAAAACTCTAATTCTCTTATTTTTAATATATTGTTTGATTTTCATTGTATTGTCTTTTGATTTAATTATGCTGGTATGTATATTTTTGGAGTTTTATATATGTTGTAATGAAGTGTACTGCCCCTTTAAGAAACACTTAACTTTGGGCGCGTTTGTTCGTTCGCTCAGTTGATGCTAAACTACGCTGAGTCTTGCTCTCCAGGATACCCGTCTCTGAGATCCGGCCTGAGGAGGACACTGCCAGTCCGCAGTACCTTAGTCTGGAGGCTCTGTTCTCAAACAGACAGGGGTGGCCAAGCCGAAGTGTCCCATGGAAGCGGCACCAGGTCAGGCCTCCCTGGTGGCATCCGGTGAAGTTTCCCGAATAGTGACTGGCTGGGGCGCCCTCGGGTCCCCTAACCACATTCCCTTAAAGGAACCCCTTCTGTTGAATTGGTTGGTTCCAGGCCTTTGAGCAGCCTGGGTAGGACCAGGTGCGGACGCACTAAGGTTCCTCATAAGGCTTATAGCTTGGGCTACGACCGTAGGGAGTGCTGTCACTGACTGCCCAATGTGACCAGAGGGGGAATGGTTCAGGCATTATGCACAATAATGTGATTAAAGGGTTAGTTCATCCAAAAATGAAAATTCTGTCATTAAAGCAGCACCAGGTAACTTTTCAACCTTCATAATATATTTTCAAGACTCTTGTGATGATACATCGACTTACAATAGGTTGAATGACACGTCTGCCATAGCCTGACGGGGTCTGTATCATTTTTAATCGTACTTTTAAACTTCGGGTTTCGGGTAGTAGCCCGAGAACAAAAAGAACTACAAAATTCGACTGCTTTACGGCATATACGTCACTTCCACCACCACCCCCACTTCCTTAAATTCGGACGTGCGAGCCCAACTATCGTTTGTTTGCCGGATGTTATAGTCATGGCTGAAGCAGCACAGAAAAATCTTATTTTAGGATACTTAACATGTCTGTGATATTTGTTTATTTGTCTTGCCTCAAGCTATAATGCAAATCGATTTTTCAAATTTGCAGATTCATCTATGGTAGCTTGATATTTTAATATTGAGGATATTTGGTTATTACCTACCACTCAAACATTGAATTGAAGTATCATATAGATTTTGTAAAACGGTTACCAATAGACTAGGCTACTATAATGACGCTGGCTTGTAAACGTGAGCATCACGATCATTTGGCGTTTGAAAAAAATTAAACCCATGAAATTATATTCATATGACATGCTGAAACATATGCCACTGTACCTGGGATAAAGACATTTCACACGCGACGCAAGCAGAACACCTGCATGTGAACTCCTGCAGTGTTCAGGGCTATTATAGTTGTCATGTCAATAAATGCACGTGCGATGCATCCCCTGATGTAGAATGACAGAGTTTACGACAGTAGTAGAGGACAATACTGTTTCCCAACTGTAGGGGGACCCCGAGAGCAAAACCTACCTGGTGCTGCTTTAATGACTTACCCTCATGTCGTTCGACACCCGTAAGACCTTTGTTCATCTTCGGAAAACAAATGAAGATATTTTTGTTGAAATCCGATGGCTCAGAAAAGCCTCCATTGGCAGTCATGCTTGCACTCACAAGACCCATAAAAGGTACTAAAGACGTTGTTACAAAGTCCATCTCACTACAGTGGTTCTACAATAACTTTATGAAGCGACGAGAATAGTTTTTGTGCGCAAATCAAAATAGCGACTTTATTCAACACGTTTTTGTCTTCCGCCTGGGCCTTTGACGTGAACTCACGAAGCACCACGACACATGCTGATAGCAATATGTGGTTCAGCATGTCAATCAATAATAACCGAAAAAATCAATAAATTGCATCACTTTTTCTGAGGTTTTCTTTGGAGGCGGGGAGGAGGAGGAGTTGCTGAAAGAATTTGTCAAAGGGATGATGCAGATTTGTGAGCATTAGCGGAACTGAAGGAGGGATGCTGCAAGAACTAACAACGGGAAAAATTAAGCTGCAGGTCTTATGCTTTGGTATTAATTGCAAGATTAGATGGGCCGACTCCTCCTGAAATTATGTTTAATAACTTCAGTTGTTAGACCAATCTAAATAGGGCGAGTCTCAAATTCCTAATTATTGTAGTGTTACTCTCATTTATGTGTACGTGGAAAACCACGGCATGATTATATAAAGTTACCATTAGAGATAGTAAGTTGGTCACTTGATTCTATGGTAGTGATTGGAGACAATATTGCATTAATTAAGTGAATTCAGATCTAAGGGGACTGGGGGTGGGGGGGGGTGGGGGGGAGTGGGGCTTTGGGTGCTCGAGCCCCTGCCCTTTTTCAAAATGAATCAAAAGTGCCCCTCTCAGACAAATATCAATGATAATATCGTGGTCAATAAAACTAAATAAATGTGATTATTATAACATGACAATGTATACAATAGTAACGAACGGCTCAAAAGTCGTACAATTTCTGTTGAGGCGTTGCCATAACGCGTTGCTATGGGTTGCGTGCGTTTTGATTGACTGCTGATTTTCCTCTGTTCGGAAACGGCTCTCGAGCCAAATTTGGTCCTTTCAGAGAGTGTGTGGCCTTACGGGAAAAAAGTAAACCAATATTTTTTTTTCGTCCATAATCAGATCTAATGTGTTGATTTAATTACAAATCTATATATTATATATTTTAAAGGCGGCATGAAATCAAATTTTACAATTTGTATTTTTATATTAATATTGTAGTGTTTACTATAACTGATTTATCTGTTCACTTCATTATTTTTTAAAAATTCATTTACCCTCATAATCTTTAATCAAATATGTTAACTTTCCCTCCCCCATGAAACGACCTCTCTTCTCTCCCGGTCATGTGCTATGGCGCGAGGGCGGGGTTATCGCCCCGTCTCGTTTCTGCACCTCCTCTCAGAAACCTGTCAATGATCGGGGTTAGGTGCATTTTTCTCGGTATACACAATACCTTCTTCAAGAAGGACTTGAGGCAAAAAGAGAGAAATATATGAGAAATAAAAGCTTTTTTTTAATGTAAAAATGACTCAATATAGTCGGACGAACAGCTTATCGTGACGACTCGCACTGAGGAATGCAGCGTGTGAACGCGCTTACGGCGCGCCCCCTTTAAAAGGGAGAGCTGAGAAAAAAGCTTTACAGAAATAAAGCCATAAAAGGCTTAAAATAAGTACAATCTGTAGCATAAACCAGCGAAAAGTGAGGAAATATGCTCAGTAACATTATGTAGAAACGATTTAGAAAGAAAATACATTTATTTAAGAGATAGATTGAGTTTTTCTCCACAACTGAGTGCAAACTTCAAATCTGACTCCATTTTGTTAGCAACGCCCAACTTCCAACGATCCAATCAATTCCCGAAGGACGAAATCAAGCCTCGCCCTACATTTTTTCTAATTTCAGAAGCCGTTTCACTCGGATATACGTCACAATAAGGAGAAAAAGACGATCTCAACTTCTGTTTCATGCCGACTTTAAAGTATTACACAATTCACCAATGCCAGTTTGTCATGTATATAGGCTACACCAACCAATCGTGATCTGGCAAAGCAAGTTCAAATTCCATTGGGCATGTGAAGTGGAGGTAATTTTCTGTTCTCATTCATAAATCGGTTGAAAATTACATGGACAGACGAACTAACGTTTGTGGAACGATTTCCTGCGGTTTGTCTCATTTTATAAATTGCATCACTGACAAAATGGATTTTAACAAACAAATCCCTGCACAAAACCATGCAGCAGCAGCAGCAAAAGTCGCATTAATGGTAAGTGTTAAATTCACTTGTATTTATGTATATTGATACACCGTTTACTATTTCATGAAACTATCAAAGTTAACAAAAACCAAGTGCCACCGGCACCTACAGGACTTTTATGTGAAGTGTAGGCTGGCGAAATGGTTACGTGAAAGGACTTTATTATATTACCATTTTTGAATATTATGCAGCATTATGAAAGTCTCTTATGTTCATCAAGCCTGCATTTATTTGATAAAAAACCGCAATATTGTGAAATATTATTAAAATAATGGTTTTCTATTTTAAAATAATTTAAAATATAATTTATGCCTGTGATCACAGCTGGATTTTAAGCATCATTACTCCACTCTTCAGTGTCACATGATCATTCAGAAATCATTCTAATATGAGGATTTAATGTCAATGATGGAAACTGTGATACTATTTTCAAGATACTTTGATTAATTAAAAGTTGAAAAGAACATAATGTAATAACATTTCACAATATTAGGCTACTGTTTTTTCTGTATTTTTGATTAAATAAATGCAGGCTTGATGAGCATAAGGATATATATATATTTACATATTGGCCCTTTTTTACATTTGAGCCTCTGCCTCTGAAGAACTCTCTGCACGGCCCTGGTCCAGAATATCAGTTAATCACATCTGTCAGATTTTACCAAGACTGACCAGTTTGTGAAAGAGATCGTAAACCCGGCCGGTGCGAGACTCTAAATGTTATCGGAATCTTGATTACTGAGTATAACACAATATAAACGATTAAATTGAAAGATAAAATATGAATCTAAAGTTAATGATTAACAAAATAATTTAAAACATTTTTCATTAATGGAGTCAGATGAAACAAAGAGGTAAATGCATACAAAGAAATGTATTTAAATCCTGTTTTGTTGTGTAAAAGGAAAGACAGTGACACGCAGATACACCTTCCCTGTGCTGTTGGAGACCGGTATTGGACCTGTGGGCTTACAGACTGTTAATTAAAAAAGGTGCGCATGACTTAAGCCACTCAACGTTTTGTTTCTTTATTCTTGTAACAAATTCTACATGCAATGCAAGTATAGATATAGTGAATGCCATTAATAATAAAAACACATAAATTCCATCTTTTGATTTATCAGAATATCAAACTATTTACATGAAAGTGATCTGAACATGAACTTTGATCACTTAGGAAACTTTGGGCAACACTTTTTCTCATGTCTCAGTAGATTAGAGGAGCAGCTGAAACTCTTCCCACATGAAGAGCACTTGTACGGTTTCTCTCCAGTGTGAACTCTCAAGTGTTTTTTTAAGTGGCCTGATGTTCTGAAGGTCTTCTCACAGTCAAAGCACATATAAGGTCTCACACCAGTATGAATGCGCTCATGCACTTTTAAAGTGGTCATTTGTGAAAAACTCTTTCCACAAAAAGAGCAAACGTGAGGCTTCACACCAGTATGAACTTTACGGTGTTTTCTTAAGTCTGATGACACAACAAATGCTTTCTCACACTGATCACAGCTGAATGATCTCACTCCAGAGTGACGGTGCAGATGATCATCGAGATTGCTTTTCTGTCTGAAACTCTTTCCACACTGAGAGCATGTGAACGGTTTCTCTCCAGTGTGAATCCTCATGTGCACATTTAGGTTTTCTTTACGTCTGAAACTCGTTCCACACTGAGAGCAGGTGAAAGATCCTTTGACTCCAGATTTTCCAGCTTGTTTCTGTGTGAAATTCTCTTCAGTCTTTGAAGCGACTGTGTTTCCATCTTCATTTGTGAGATGATGAGGTTTCTGCTGTTTGTCTTCATTCACTTCCACTGGGTCTAAAATCAATATATTCAATAAAAAAGGAACAAATGAGAAACAAAAAGAAATATGGTTCAATTTCAATTTAGCACAAATCCAGTTTACTACTGAGTCTAATAAACTCAGCAAAAAAGAAACATCCCCTTTTCAGGATACTGTATTTAAAAGATAATTTTGTAAAATCCAGCTTTACAGATCCTTATTGGACAGTGTTTAACCACTTACACCCCTGAAGGTATTTTCTAAATTCCACATCTAAGTGACATGCTTAAAAGTAAAGGCTTGTAAGCTCTACAAAAAACAAAACAAGAAATATACAAGTGCATGGTCTTATTTGATAGAAAACCTGTCAAATTTTGAAAAATATATATGTTGATCATGTTTGGAAGTTCTTATGTTACATCACTGCTGAGAAACCCTCAGAAAAAGTGATGCAATTTATTGATTTGTTTGGTTATTATTGATTGACATTCTGACTAGTATAAAGTCTTTATCAAGTTTGGACTTTGCAAAATCATATTAACTACATCTGAGCCAAAGTTTGGGTTGATATCTCACATCAATCAAAAGTTATGGCATTTGGAACCAAGGTAGCCTTTTTCCAAAAGTCCAAAAACCTCTATAAACGAGATCTGAGTGTTTTACTGAACAGAAAAACTACTTACATGTGTAAACGCCACAGTATTTTTATTTATTTATAATTACATAAAATAAGTAACAAGTGATAAGATCCTGGTCGATGAGTGATGATTCTTCAGCACAATTTCAGCGTGTTCTCCTATTCTACGTTGCACGGTAAATCAAGACCTGTCAGGGAGATCAGCCCAATCCAAGAGCGTCCAGCGTTAAGAGAGTGTCCGATTGCTCTCTACACATCGTCCCTGCCCACTTTACATTTGACCATTTTAATAGGATAGACAGTTGAATAGGAATCCAACCTCATTATACTTAATAAATATATTTGCTTCTTCTTAGCCTAAGTGTTCCTGCAACTGAGTATTCTCGTCTCCGGCGTGATGACTCAGATCTTTCGAATATTCCGATCTAATATGACCCCTGACCTGTAAAGTTGCCAGAATAATAATCATACGCTGTTTGTAAATTGGCCAGAGGAGAACTGGCACCCCGACTGAGCCTGGTTTCTCCCAAGGTTTATTTTTCTCCATTATGCCCCTGATGGAGTTTTGGTTTCCTTGCCACTGTCGCCTTTGGCTTGGCTTGCTCAGTTGGGGACACTACATTTTCATTTCATTTCATTTCAGTTTTGATGCCCTTTAGAAGTTTTGACATGCTCTGACATTTGTGGGGTTTTTTTCAGTTGCTTATAAACACATTAATGGCAAAAGTGTAATTACACTGTATTCAGCAAAAACTGGGCTACCAGAATATGTGAGCAACTTGTATGTACATGCTTGTATTTTTGAGAGAAAAATGTTTATGCAAAAATTGTTTTAAAATTAAGGCCTCAAAACACACAATAGATATCTGTCCCCAAGACTTTTGACTCCTGTCTGTATTTGCATAGAGTTTTTTCTTTATACTGATGTGAGAATCATTGAGCCTACTCATTCATATAAAACAATACACTGATTTAAAATTTGTAAGACAGTTTCTCTTCACAAAGCCAATATGCGAGGAGGCGTGATATCTAATGAATAATGATGAGATAGCACCTGAGATAACAAAGGACTCGCATTAATAAGCTGCATAATGAATGAGCTTCAGGTAGGCCTATGTGACAGAGAGCAACAGAGCAAAGGAAATATATATTTTTTGTAGTTTATTTTATTTGGAATGTAATCAACAAAGGCCTATTATATTTTAAATGATCAGAAGATTTGACTACACAGCAAAAAATGCTCTTCTTATTTGGTATTTTTTCTTGTTTCCAGTCCAAATATTTAAAATTCTTAAATCTGTTATGATCCTGGGCTTCTCTTTTTTCTCTCTCTGTCTCCCTCTTGTGGTCACCCTCGCACTCACGCTCTCACTTTCATGTTACGCTCTCTTAGCCTCTTCATTGCTCATTACCTGTTACAGCTGTTTCTCCTTCTCGTTCTAATTCCCCCACCTGCTTCCCCTTTTCCCTTGATTATCTCAGCTTCTTATTCTCTCCACTTTTCCTGTCTTATTGTCGGATTATTGTTTCACGTTTCTACAGAGAGGCTCGTACTTTCATTCTGACCTATCCTGTCCAGCCTGTCTATATTCATTGTTACCTGTTGATCTTGTGAGTTACCCGCTGCCTAAAGACTGTGTGTTACAGCTGTGCCTGTTTGCAGAGTACCTGTTCGGAGTCTGTTTGTGGCTGTGTGCTTTCTCTACCACAGAGGTTGTTCCCTTAACGACGAGTGGCGTCTGGGACCCGGCCTTCGTCCTCTCTGTGCACTAAGCGATTTCTGATCTTTTCTGTTCTGTTTATTATTAAGGACTATTTCTGTTGTCGAATAAAGAACTGTTTATTGCACTCCTCCCTGGTCTTCCATCTTCCTACATCTTCATAACAGAATAATCCGACCACTAGGATGGACCAGGCGGGTGGCGATCACTTTTTCAACGCCGTCAGGCTCCAGGGTGTCCTGTTGGGCAAGCATGAACAGGACTTATACGTCATGAGGCTTGCCGTGGAGTCTTTGACCGTCCAGCTCTTAGATCTGACCCAGCAGCTCCACCACTTTCGTCAGGAGGACACGAGTTCGGCTGGTCGGCGCGATTCACCAGAGCTGCGCATTAACAACCCACCATGCTATCTGGGTGAGCCAACACAGTGTCGCTCTTTCCTCACCCAGTGCGAGGTTGTGTTTTCTCTTCAGCCTTCGAACATTGCCGAGGAACGGTCTAAGGTGGCCTACGTGATCTCGCTTCTCGACGGACGGGCTCGAGAGTGGGCGGCGGCAAACTGGGCGGCGGAGGCTGACTGTATCCAGAGGTTTTCACTGTTCAAGGCGGAGATGATCCGTGTATTTGACCGTTCTGCTCACGGAAATTAGGCGTCTCGTCTTCTGTCCATTCTGCGCCAGGGGAGAGGGTCAGTCACTGATTACTCGATTGAGTTTCGCACTCTGGCCGCCACCAGTGGATGGAACGGTCCAGCTCTTCTGGCCCGCTTCCTCGAGGGACTAAACTCTGAGGTTAAGGACGAGGTGTTTGCCCGGGAGGTTCCGGACAACCTTGATTCTCTGATCGAGCTGGCGCTGCGCATCGAGACTCGGTTTGAGGTGCGACGAAGGGCTCGCAGAATGGAGGCTTCGCTGTTGTCCTCCGCTGCACCTAGAGAGACCTTACAGCCAGTTTCCATGGATCCGGAGCCGATGCAACTAGGGGGTCTACATATATCGATCCCGGAACGTCAACGCCGGATTATGAACCGCCTGTGTATGTACTGTGCTGCCGCCGGTCATTTTGTCTCCAGGTGTCCGGTAAAAGCCAACGCTCGTCAGTAGGCGGAGGGCTACTGACGAGCGCTACTTCATGTGTCTCTCCTTCTAAGTCCTGCACTTTTCTTCCTGTGCACCTCCGCTGGCCGGGATCGTCAGTTTCGTGCTCGGCATTAATTGACTCTGGGGCGGAGGGGAACTTCTTTGATGAGTCTTGGGCTCTGGAGCAAGGTATTCCCCTCGTTGACTTACAGCAGGGCTGTCCAAAGTCGGTCCTGGAGGGCCACTGTCCTGCAGAGTTTAGCTCTTACTTGCCTCAACACCCGTCTGGAAGTTTCTAGTATGCCTAGTAAGACCTTGATTAGCTGGTTCAGGTGTGTTTAATTGGGGTTGAAGCTAAACTCTGCAGGACAGTGGCCCTCCAGGAGCAGGATTGGACACCCCTGACTTACAGGATTCTACTCCACTGTTCGCCCTCGATGGTAGCGCCCTTCCTAGGGTGCAGAAGATAACTTCTCCATTGACTCTTACTGTCTCAGGAAATCAGAGAGAGACTATTTCTTTTCTTGTTTTCCATTACCCTTTTTCCCCTGTGGTTTTGGGTCATCCTTGGTTAGTCCTCCATAATCCCCAGCTTAACTGGGCGGAGGGGTCTATTTTATCATGGAAGTTGTCATGTCATGTTGATTGTTTGTCTTCTGCTGTTCCCCCTGTCTCGTCTGTTTCTGTTTTTCAGGAGGAGCCGGGCGATCTGTCTGGGGTTCCGGAGGAATATCACGATTTGCGGGAGGTATTCAGCCGTTCCCGGGCCACTTCTCTCCCCCCTCATCGTCCGTATGATTGCTGTATAGATCTTCTCCCGGGGACCACACCTCCTCGGGGAAGACTATACTCGTTATCAGCTCCCGAACATGAGGCGCTTGAGAATTATCTTTCTGACGCGCTTAACGCTGGGACCATAGTTCCCTCGTCCTCTCCCGCTGGGGCCGGTTTCTTCTTTGTCAAGAAGAAGGACGGTTCTCTTCGCCCCTGTATAGACTACCGAGGTCTGAATGACATCACTCAAGAACCGTTACCCATTGCCACTGATGTCATCAGCTTTCGAGCTCTTGCAGGGGGCCAGGTTTTTTACTAAGCTCGATTTACGTAACGCCTACCACCTTGTGCGTATAAGGGAGGGGTACGAGTGGAAGACCGCGTTTAACACACCCCTCAGGCACTTCGAGTATCGAGTCCTTCCCTTCGGGTTAGTAAACGCCCCCACGGTTTTTCAGGCCTTAGTTAATGACGTCCTACGGGACATGCTAAATGTGTTCGTCTTCGTTTACCTTAACGATATTTTGATTTTTTCGCCGTCACTCCATGTGCACGTCCAACAGGTCCGTCGTGTTCTCCAACGGCTTATGGAGAATCGTCTCTATGTGAAGGCTGAGAAGTGTTCCTTCCATGCCTCCTCAGTTACATTCTTGGGTTCGGTCATCTCGACAGAGGGGATAAGTATGGACCCGGCTAAGGTCCAGGCAGTCACGGACTGGCCGGTACCCGAGTCTCGCCTAGCGCTCCAACGTTTTCTGGGGTTCGCAAACTTTTACCGTCGCTTCATTACTGGCTTTAGTAAAGTGGCCGCACCGCTTACCGCCCTAACTTCTACCAAGTCTCAGTTTCGGTGTTCAGAGGCTGCCCAATCTGCTTTTGGGTTTTAAAGTCCCGGTTTACTACTGCTCCGATTCTTCAGAGTCCCGACTTCTCTATACAGTTTTTCGTCGAGGTCGACGCTTCGGAGGTGGGGGTCGGGGCTGTTCTTTCCCAGCGGTCCGCCGTTGACGGAACGATACACCCTTGCGCTTTTTTTTCTCACCGTCTTTCTCCCGCTGAGCGGAATTATGACGTGGGCAACCGCGATTTGCTCGCCATTCGCCTAGCGTTAGGCGAGTGGCGACAATGGTTGGAGGGGGCTCCCGTTCCGTTTCTGGTTTGGACTGATCACCGTAACTTAGAGTACATCCGTAAGGCTAAGAGACTCAACGCTCGTCAAGCTCGCTGGGCTCTGTTTTTTACCCGGTTTGATTTCACAATCTCTTATCGTCCGGGTTCCAAGAATGTCAAACCCGACGCTTTATCTCGGCTCTATGAGTCATCCTCACCCGCCGAGCCAGAGGAGATTTTTCCCTCGGGTCGGGTGGTTGGCGCGTCCGTCTGGGGTATAGAGAGGCTGGTTAAGCGCTCTCTAGCCCAGGTCACGATTCCGTGCGGAGTTCCTAAGGGACGTCTATTCGTTCCCGAACCCATACGACAAGCTGTGCTTAAATGGGGCCACACGTCTAAATTAACTGCCCATCCTGGCGTCCGGGGCACCCTCGCTTTTATCCGCCAGCGCTTCTGGTGGCCCTCGTTGGAGTGCGACGTGCGAGGGTTCGTTTCATCCTGCGGGACGTGCGCCCAGACCAAGGTGGGCAATTCTACCCCTACCGGTGCCATCACGACCGTGGTCTAATTTAGCCTTAGATTTCATCACAGGGCTTCCTTCGTCGGCTGGTAACACCGTTATTCTCACCGTAGTAGAACGTTTCTCTAAATCGGCACATTTTATTCCGCTTGCTAAACTTCCCTCGGCCAAGGAGACCGCCCAGGTCATGATAGATCAGGTTTTTAGATTGCATGGGTTACCCTCTGACGTAGTGTCGGATAGGGGTCCTCAGTTCTCGTCCCAGTTTTGGGGAGAGTTCTGTCGTCTGATTGGGGCTTCCATCAGTCTCTCGTCCGGGTATCATTCCCAGACTAACGGCCAAGCTGAGCGAACCAATCAGATCATCGCCCGCATTCTGCGCAGTTTTACGCACCAGAATCCCACGTCCTGGTCTCAACATCTTTCCTGGGCCGAGTATGCCCATAATTCGCTTCCGTCTTCTGCCACCGGGCTTTCCCCGTTCCAATGTTGCCTTGGTTACCAGCCACCGCTGTTTACATCCCAGGACTCTGAATCTAACGTTCCGTCCGTTCAGGCTTTTGTTAGTCGCTGTAAGCGGTTCGCCCTTTGTCGAGCTAGAAGACGCACCACAGAATTAAGAGTCCTCGCTACGTTTGCGGTCAGAGAGTATGGTTATCTACGTCCAACTTACCCCTCCAGTCCGAGTCACGCAAGTTGTCACCCCGTTTTATTGGACCATTTCCCATTGCTAAGGTCATTAGTCCCGCCGCTGTGAGACTTCACCTTCCACCCAAGTTACGCCGGATTCATCCTGTATTCCACGTTTCCTGCGTTAAAACAGCCTTGCGCCCTCCCTCCGCCCAGTTCGCGCTCCTAGTCTTGTTAATGATTCCCCTATTTACAGGGTTCGTCACATTCTTGACATGCGTCGTCGGGGGCGCGGTCAGCAGTACCTTGTCGATTGGGAGGGTTACGGTCCTGAGGAGAGAAGCTGGGTTCCCTCCCGGGACGTCCTGGATCCCTCGCTTATCGCGGACTTTCTCCGGTCCCGCCAGGGCCCTTCTGGAGCGCCGGGTGGCGCTCGTTGAGAGAGGGGTACTGTTATGATCCTGGGCTTCTCTTTTCTCTCTCTCTGTCTCCCTCTTGTGGTCACCCTCGCACTCACGCTCTCACTTTCATGTTACGCTCTCTTAGCCTCTTCATTGCTCATTACCTGTTACAGCTGTTTCTCCTTCCCATTCTAATTCCCCCACCTGCTTCCCCTTTTCCCTTGATTATCTGAGCTTCTTATTCTCTCCACTTTTCCTGTCTTATTGTCGGATTATTGTTTCACGTTTCTACAGAGAGGCTCGTACTTTCATTCTGTCCTATCCTGTCCAGCCTGTCTATATTCATTGTTACCTGTTGATCTCGTGAGTTACCCGCTGCCTAAAGACTGTGTGTTACAGCTGTGCCTGTTTGCAGAGTACCTGTTCGGAGTCTGTTTGTGGCTGTGTTCCTTCTCTACCACAGAGGTTGTTCTCTTAACGACGAGTGGCGTCTGGGACCCGGCCTTCGTCCTCTCTGTGCACTAAGCGATTTCTGATCTTTTCTGTTCTGTTTATTATTAAGGACTATTTCTGTTGTCGAATAAAGAACTGTTTATTGCACTCCTCCCTGGTCTTCCATCTTCCTACATCTTCATAACAAAATCAAGATTAATTTACTAGATAAGTACAAATTCTGGGGGGAAAATCAAAGTGTTTTTGCTTAGTTAGATAACTTTTTTGTCCCAAGGGGAAATTCTGCTTAGGCACAGTGCAGAGTTGCTTCATAAAGGTAGACCAGATAACTTAAAACAATCTATATTCTCTGCCACAACAATTTATGATTTATTAAACTATAATTTATGATTTATTACATTTATGTTTTAAATAACCTTATGTGATCTCATTTGGCTTTGGATCAAAAAATCAGACAGAAAATATATTTTACAATATTCTGCATTGCATTATAATTCAAAATTGCTTTATTTTAAAACTTAAAACAATCTATATTCTCTGCCACAACAATTTATGATTTATTAAACTATAATTTATGATTTATTACATTTATGTTTTAAATAACCTTATGTGATCTCATTTGGCTTTGGATCAAAAAATCAGACAGAAAATATATTTTACAATATTCTGCATTGCATTGTAATTCAAAATTGCTTTATTGGCATGAATGTAAATCATACAATATTGCCGAAGCTAGGAATATATGAACATAAATGATAATACATATATGAACATAAATAAATATTATTATAAATATTATGAGCATTATAAATATAATCTATTATGAAAACACCCAACATGGTATAAATAACACAGATAAGCCATATATTGTCGCGATTGTGTGAGTGATAGTTTCGCTTTTGAGCTGAGCCATTGACAGGCTGTTGCCTTGATTGTTTGGGCGAATTACAAAGGTGGACAGAACATATATAAGCTCAGGTCGGTCAGTTAGTTGCTAGGAGAAACGCGCAGAGAGTGAAGGAGGCATTGAAGCCGTGTGTAAGTGTTTTTTCTAATTACTCAGTTTGCTGGATTTGCTCAGCGTATTACACGCTATCAAGTGGATACATTTAGATTCTGTAGTTATTTTTCGATTTATAATTTTACTGGTTAAGATAATTGTATTTGAATTATAACCAGTGCTGTTTTTGCCGGCCGCACTCAATTATTATTCGTCGATTATTATGAGTGATAGTTTCGCTTTTGAGCTGAGCCATTGACAGCCTTGATTGTTTGGGCGAATTACAAAAGCGTCTTCACCTGTTCTGAATGTAGTGATTAGCATCTATTCAATACGCTCGTTAACGCTGGTGCGGAAGCGTCAGCGGGAGTGTTCAGCCTCCTCGTGTGAAGACCGAAGAGTGTAAAGACCATTCGACTCTACTCTGCGCGACTCCACTCGAGCAAGGACACCGACAAGGCACTTAATAGCTTTCCTTCTACTTTGTCCACTTTGTGTTTTCATCTGTTTATTTCTCTAACCCGTATTCACTATGTGCTTCCAAATTGCTACTATTACCACATACACCCGTAAATCATGCTCAGTACATTCTAGAAGCCGTAATCCTAATAATCTGCGAAGTGTACCTATTTCCTCAGCTACATTAATGTCCATTCCAATTGGTCTGTGGAATTGCCAGTCTGCTGTAAACAAAGCAGACTTTATTCCATCTATTTCCACTCATTCACATCTCAGTCTCATGGCTCTAACTGAAACCTGGATCAAACCAGAAGACACTGCCAATCCTGCAGCTCTCTCAAATAATTTCACTTTTTCACACACCCCTCGCCCGATTGGGAGGGGTGGAGGTACTGGTTTGCTCATCTCAAATGATTGGAAATTTGAGCCCATTCCTTCTCTATCTGGCAACTGCTCATTTGAATCACACTCAATCACTATCACTCATCCAGCTAAAATCCATGTTGTAGTTATTTATCGCCCTCCAGGTCAACTGGGTAACTTCTTGTATGATTTGGATATTTTACTCTCTCACTTCCCTGAGGATAGCACTCCTCTGGTACTGCTTGGTGACTTCAACATCCACCTTGGTAAACCCCAGGCTGCTGACTTCACCACTCTTCTGACCTCATTTGACCTTAAGCGAGTATCCACTACAGCTACTCACAAATCAGGTAACCATCTGGACCTTATCTACACACGCTACTGCTCCACAGACAACACTTTAGTTACTCCACTGCACACCTCAGATCACTTTCTCATCACTCTTAACCTCATACTGACTCCTGACACAACACACACTTCTCCACAGATCACCTTTCGGCGTAATCTACGCTCGCTCTCTCCCTCCCGTCTATCCACTATGGTTTCATCCTCACTCCCTCCACCTGCTCAGTTCTCAGCACTAGACACTAACAGTGCTACCTGCACTCTTTGCTCCACTCTAACATCTTGCTTAGACAACTTCTGTCCCCTTTCATCCAGGCCAGCCCGCACCACCCCCTCTGCCCCCTGGCTGTCTGATGTTCTCTGCGAACATCGCTCTGCAGGGTTTTTCCTACATTTAAATTTTTTTGGCGGCCGCCAAAATCAAAAGGTCGGAAGACCGAATCCATGTTGCACGTGGCGCTATCAGACGTGACGCTATCAGACATGGCGCTATCAGACGATGTTTTCCTTTCATTACCGTTGGGTGTGAAATGCGCTCAAAAAACATTGACTGATTCTCTGACCAGCTGACATAAACCATACTTTCAATAAACGGGAAACAAATCCTATCCGGTTATGAAGTGTTTTCTGTGTGTTTACAAATCTTTTGCGATGTTCTAACAGACGGGATTCACACACAATGCGCCTGCTAATGTCCGATTCGCGACCTAATGACTCCTTTGAACCGAATCATTTCAACGACTGGTTAGAACAACTGATCTGTCCAACACTGAACTAACAAATCAGTTTAATCATTTACTCAGAACACCTGAAATGAGAACACAAGTGTGCTTACACAATTTAGCAAGAGTGGGTGTAAGAGTTAGTTTTAATTATCCACAGTCTTTCAGCTTATTTATGTTCATAATGTGTATGTCACAGACACGTCAGGTTCCACCCTCCACCAATCACAGCGCACTCCTTCCCCAGATAACTGATCACCATCACCTGCACCTCATCACCACACTCATCACCAGCACTACAAGACTCACAACCACACAGCACTCCACGTCCGGTCTCGTTCGCATATACTTCAGGCTATGCTTACCTCAAGGACTCTACTACTGATACTTACCTGTCTCCAGCGTGTCTCCTTCCTTCCGTGTTCCTTGTCTGCTGTGTGGGTGTGTTCCTGTCCGTCCCTCAGTACTCCAGCGATCTACAGTCTCCAACGATCTCCAGTCTCCAGCGACCTCCAGGCTCCAGCGTCCTTCCATCTACAAAACGAAAGACAGTAACTCTCTCTCTCTCGTATCACCTTCTAATCTACCAACAACCGGTTTACTCACCTGCTCCACAACACCTGCTCTACTGTGGTCTAATAAACTACCCTTACCTGTTAACATCTGTGTCTGCCTCCTGTGTACTTGTAACAGAAGACCGGACCTTACCGAAGACCCAGTATGAGCCAACCGGATCCATTCCAGGAATTGGTAGATGCGCTTCGGCGTACATTTCCTCCACAACCCACTCCAGTTACTGTTCATTCACCTGCACCAGCGAACACTAACCCATCTGTCAACAACCCTCCTTCACTACCTCCGTATGCTAGTCCCATGGCCAAACCGGCGCACTACTCAGGATCGGCGGAGAATTGCAGCGGCTTCCTGCTGCAATGCACACTGGTCCTGGAGATGCAGCCGCACTTGTACCCGAGCGACACTTCCAAGATCGCCTTCATTATCTCTCAGCTCAGCGGCAAAGCATTAATGTGGGCCGATTCCATCTGGTCACAACAGGGTGCGGTAACGCAATCATACGCAGCATTTATTTCCCACTTCCGGGAAGTGTTTGGAAAACCGATCACAGATTCTTCAGCTGGTGAGAAACTTTATAATGTAAAACAGGGATCCATGTCTATTTACGATTATGCTTTGCAATTCAGAACGCTTGCAGCAGTCAGCGGATGGAATGAACAGGCGCTGATAACAACATTTCGGCAAGGATTGGAACCTCGGGTACGGCTGCATCTCGCTGCATGCGAGGACTCCATCGGCCTTGAGAAGTTCATCCAGCATTCCATTCGCTGCGCCACTCGCATGCAGGCGTGCATCCAAGAGCACCAGGACCAGTATCCCTTCAACGTGCCCTTCCGCCGATCCGAACCCGTCAGCACCCCAGAACCAGCCCACGAACCCATGGAGTTAGAGAACTCCCAACTAACCCCTGAAGAACGCCGCCGTCGGCTGACCCAACGTCTCTGCCTGTATTGTGGTGAGCCTGGGCATGTCATAGCTGCATGCCCCACACGACCTCCGCGACCCATGGTGAGTGCCATTATTCCTGCTGATCATAAAATGAAACCACTCACCACTGTCGTCACCCTTACTGCCGCTAATGTCTCCCTTTCAGTGGTCGCGCTCCTCGACTCGGGGTCAGCCGGCAACTTCCTCTCCGGTGCCATCTGCCGCCAGTTACGCCTCAAGACCACTCCGTCTCCGACCACCTACAGGATCAGCTCAATAACCGGAAGACCCCTCAGTCGCAAGCACGTCCGTACCGTGGCTGGACCAGTCACTCTCCAAGTAGGGCTTTTACACCGGGAAGAGGCTCACATGCTGGTTCTGGAGGATTCGACTGCTGACGTGGTTCTGGGGCGCCCCTGGTTGGAGCAGCACAACCCTACCATCTCCTGGAAGACGGGCGAAATCCTGAAGTGGGGCGACACTTGCTTCTCTCAATGTCTAACTGAACTTCCTCTTCCATCCTCGTCTCTGCCTGATCTGACTCTCTGTGCCACATCCATCGAAAGTCCAGTTGAACAACGCTCTGTCGATGTCCCCAAGTGTTACGCCCCCTTCAGCGATGTCTTCTGCCCGCAACGGGCTTCCAAGCTGCCTCCACACCGGCCATGGGACTGTGCCATCGACCTGCTTCCGGGTGAACCAATACCAAGGGGTAAGATATACCCACTATCCATCCCGGAAGAGAAGGCCATGGAGGAATACATCCAGGAAGCCCTCGCCCAAGGTTACATCAGGCCGTCTACTTCCCCTGCTGCATCCAGCTTCTTCTTTGTGGCAAAAAAGGACGGAGGCTTGCGGCCATGCATCGATTATTGTTCCCTCAACAAAATCACTGTTAAGTTCCGGTATCCCCTTCCTCTCGTCCCAGCAGCCCTCGAACATCTCCGTGGTGCCACTGTGTTCACCAAGTTGGACCTCCGCAGCGCGTACAATCTCATCCGGATACGTGAGGGGGACGAGTGGAAGACTGCCTTTATTACCCCTACTGGACACTATGAATACCTCGTCATGCCGTATGGATTGGTAAACGCCCCCTCTCCGAAGGTCGGAAGACCGAATCCATGTTGCACGTGGCGCTATCAGACGTGGCGCTATCAGACGTGGCGCTATCAGACGATGTTTTCACCTTCCACCCACTCTTGCTAAATTGTGTAAGCACACTTGTGTTCTCATTTCAGGTGTTCTGAGTAAATGATTAAACTGATTCGTTAGTTCAGTGTAGTAAAATAAATAGCCTATAAATCACTTTTGGTGACTGGAGTGAGGTGAACCCAGAACAAAGTTGTTATTAGCTAGCTGATAATTTTATGAAATTGTATATGGCAGAAAATTAGGCTATTTGTTCATTTTTTTAATATTGATATGATTATATACCAAAACAATTATCAGTAAATAGTGTAAAAATGAGGAACAAAAACAAACATCAAGGTATCCCACATGGAAAAATACTATAGTATATTATAGTAAAATTACTAGTGTTTTTGAACCATACTATAGTAAAGATACTACATTAAATTGTAGTATATTATAGTATTTACTACACTTTGTTAATTTACTGTAGTATATTTACTATAGTACGGTTCAAAAACACTATAGTATTTACTAGAGTAATTTTACTATAATATACTATAGTATTTTTTCATGTGGGATCAAAATAAGATAAGCTAAAGTTACAAACTTTCTTTGAATTTATTTAAAATGTATTGTCAGTATTGTGCTTGCAGATCACTTGGGTAGGGTACTTTTTTACTGTGCGTGCGTGTGTGTGTATGGATGACTGTCAGCCACCACCGAAGACCATTTTTGACCCAGGAAAAACCCTGGCTCTGGACTCCGGGCGGCAGAGAGGAAGTGGCGCAAAACTAAAAACGCTACTGACCTAACCCTGTATCAGTCTCTTCTCGCTTCTTTCTCTACTAATGTCTCCACTGATAAAACTACATACTACCACAACAAAATCAACAACTGCTCTGACTCTCGTGCACTTTTCAAAACATTCTCTTCGCTCCTTTGTCCCCCCCCCCCCCCTCCTTCATCAACTCTTACTGCTGATGACTTGGCATAATTTTTCACAAACAAAACCTCCTCCATCAGCAGCCAATTCTCCACACCACAAACCGACACGCACATCTCAACAACCATCACACACACGCTCCCCTCCTTCTCTCTGCTCTCTGAAGCAGATGTCTCCAAACTCATCCTTTCCAAACATCCCACTACCTGTCCGCTTGATCCTATCCCCACCCACCTCCTTCAGGCCATTTCTTCTTCTGTTACTCCTGCACTCACTCACATTGTCAACACCTCTCTTCACACCGGGACCTTCCCCACAGCATTTAAGCAGGCTCGGGTAACCCCACTGCTTAAGAAACCCTCTCTGAACCCAGCACTTTTAGAAAACTACAGACCGTATCCCTTCTGCCTTTCATTGCAAAGACACTTGAGCGAGTGGTGTTTAACCAGCTCTCCACGTTTCTTGAACAGAACAACCTCCTGGACATCAACCAATCCGGCTTCAAAAGCAGCCACTCAACTGAGACTGCCCTGCTCTCGGTTACGGAGACACTGAGACAGGCAAGAGCAGCTTCCAAATCCACAGTACTTATCTTACTGGATTTGTCTGCTGCTTTTGACACAGTTAACCACCAGATCCTCCTGTCAACTCTCATGAAGATGGGCATCTCAGGAACTGCTCTCCAGGGGTTGAAGTCTTACCTCTCAGGTAGGTCCTTCAGGGTGTCATGGAGCGGTGAAGTGTCTAAGTCACATCATCTAGCTACTGGAGTTCCCCAGGGCTCAGTGCTTGGACCACTCCTCTTCTCCATCTACATGTCATCACTGGGATCTGTCATTCAGAAACAGGGCTTTTCCTATCACTGCTATGCCGACGACACTCAACTCAACTTCTCATTTCAACCAGATGATCCCACGGTTGGTGTGCGTATCGCTGCCTGTCTAACAGACATTTCTGCCTGGATGAAGGAGCATCACCTGCAACTCAACCTTGCAAAGACAGAACTGCTTGTGGTCTCTGCCAACCCAGCACTTCACCACAATCTCTCCATTCAGCTAGGATCATCAACCATAACTCCGTCCAGGACAGCCAGGAACCTTGGAGTTGTAATTTATGATCAGCTAAAATTCACTGACCACATCATTGCAACAACCCGGTCCTGCAGATTTGCTTTTTACAACATTAGGAAGATTAGACCCTTCCTATCAGAGCAGGCCACACAACTCCTGGTCCAAGCTCTTGTTCTCTCCAGACTGGACTACTGTAATGCTCATCTAGTGGGCCTTCCGGCATGCACTATCAAACCCTTGCAACTGATCCAGAATGCAGCGCCGATGGTGTTCTTTAATGAGCCGAAGAGAGCGCACGTCACGCCCCTCTTCATCAGTCTGCACTGGCTACCAATAGCCGCTCGCATCAAATTCAAGGCACAGGTGCTCGCCTTCAAAACATCCACTGGCTCTGCACCAATATACCTAAACTCGCTCGTTCAGACTTACACACCCTCCAGGAACTTACGTTCTGCCAGTGAACGACGCCTCGTGGTGCCATTCCAAAGAGACATGAAATCGCTCTCACGGACCTTTTCCTGGACCGTTCCCACCTGGTGGAATGACCTGCCTATCTCAATTTGTGCGGCCGAGTCTGTAGCCAGGGTTTTTCCTGCATAGAGAATTATGAGGCGGCCGCCTCCGTCAAATTTCGTGCCGCCTCTGTTTGTCGACAAAATTCAGACAGGCAATCACTTGCTCAGATTAGGCCTGTCGTGATAATTAAATAATCATCAGAAATATATATCGTCACATGATCCTTCAGCAATCATTATTATATTATGATTTGCTGGTACAAGGTCATCTAAAGCCATTCCATAGCTGAATGTGAGGAACAGAATAATATTTACATCGTTTTGTTAAAGTTCACGGAAACTCATCTTCCCTGTGCTGTAGCTGTCAATCATTCTCCATTCAGCATTCAAACTGCCCGTCGCGTTCGGTTACAACAGTCAGCAACAGCACGGTAAAACTCTCTCCAAGATGATATATTCATTATAATAGTTGATCTGTAGATAAAGGGCTGTTTGCATAAAATGACTTTATCTTGCTGGAGTTAATCTAGCGGTTTCTGAACTATGTTGTACTCGCTACCGGGTGACAACACAAGGGCTATTAATTAGCATCACACGCACAATAACTGGAATTTAAAGCTGTGGGAGGCGTAGCGTCCCGGTGTGGGGGAACAGTCAGCAGCTGCGTCATGACAGAGGAGACCAGGGAAGGACGCACGCTCCACTGGGGTCTGCTCTGAGAGGAGGCTGGCGAGAGAGAGGGACGAGAGCGGCGCGGCCCGGAGGCGGCGCACACTGCCATCACCGGTCTCTGGGTCCTCAGAGACAGGGACATGAGTTCTTCCCAAGCGCTGCTAGCCCGGGGGCCAGCAGCGGAAGGATTTTCCCCCGGCCCTGCTACCATCCCCTGGGAAGAACTGGAACCCATCTCTGAGTTGTCCACCTCCAGCCTGGCGTTTGGTCAGGCTGTGGAGCGGACTGGGCGTCATCCTGCAACCACCTCCACGGCGCGGCCCAGGTGAAGGCTGCTGCTGGGGCCGGGCGGGAGGAGGGAGGGCGCCCTCCGGTGGTGAGCGGGCTGAGGCGACTGAGCCGGCGGCTGGTGCAGCAGATGGCCGCCGGGGCAGTACGTGTTACAGCCTCAGTCTGCTTTCGGGCGGCCGAGAACCGTTGGGCGCAGTTCTCAGCCGCACCGCTGAAGAGGCCAGCCTGGGATATGGGCGAGTTGAGGAGGCGGGCCCGCTCAACGTCCTCCACATCACCAGGTAAGGCCAGGTGTATCTCCCGGACCACAGCTGTTTGTGCTGAATACAGTGTAATTACACTTTTGCCATTAATGTGTTTATAAGCAACTGAAAAAAACACAAATGTCAGAGCATGTCAAAACTTCTAAAGGGCCCCAAAAGAGCTCAGACTCCAGAGGGTTAAAATACTTGAAGGAAACAACTCACTTTCAGCAGTTATTGTCCATGGGTCGTAACATTTCTTACAGATTTCTGTTTGTTATAACTGTTACATCAGATAGATAAATTAGCACAGTAGGCCTACATTAGCCTACATTTATTTGAATGTGATTGTGTGTGTGAATTAGCGTCTCTATTAAGTGTCGAGTGTGTCACAATATATCAGCGCAGTATAGCTCAATATAATGACACACATCCGATGGCCTAAAATCGCTTCAATTTTCAAACGGGCAGGCATTAAAACACATACAATTGACAAAGTTTTGTGAGGACGCAAGTGAAAGTGATCTGGCCTCAGGGTGTGTACTGTCAGAGACTCGACACACCTCGGCTCTGTGTCACAGCTTCAGCCGTCTGTGTGTGTGTGTATCAGCGCATATAAGAACAACTATTAACTTATCTGTATAAACTGTGTAAAACATGCAATTACCATAGTAATTCTGAGCATCCAGATTGTATAAACAAAGATAAATACTCCTGAATTTTTCTGTGTGCCTGCAAACTGCACTTGATGTGACTGACGGGGCGGAGTCACGTGACTAAAACCGAAATAACCGACATGGGGAAATTACGTCGGTTAGAGCAGTGTTTCCCAACCTTTTTTCGGTCATGGCACCCTTTGAAAATTTTCTCCATTTTGTGGCACGATTAATCGTCCAGCCCTAACGCAAGTGTTTTGAACTGGGGGAGGTGTAACACTTTCTGCGTAAGTTGAATACGGAAGGTGGTCATTCATTGCCATTATAATGCTTGGATTAGCCAAATTTTTTTTTTTATATAACTCAGATTGTATTTGTCTGGAAGAAGAAAGTCATATACATCTAGGATGGCTTGAGGGTGAGTAAATCATGGGATAATTTTCATTTTTGGGTGAACTATCCCTTTAAGAAGAGATGCACTGTAGCATTTAAAGCATAATGACTGCTACTTACTGACGGCTGCTTTTGATATTGAGCCCCGCTCTGTTCAGGGACTCATTATTACATTTCTGTTCCTCGAATGTCTGTGAAATTTGTTCTCAGTTGTTGAATCGTTTTATGTTCATACAGATATTTACACATAATAAGAAATTTGCTGGAAAAAAAGCAGTTGAAAGTTTGAGGACATTTCTTTTTTTGCTGAGTTTAGGATCTAGTTTTAGATGTATTGTGATACACCAACCTTGTGATTCTTCCTCAAACTCCATCTTTACTGTCTGTAGTTTCTCCTGGAGTAATTCCTTCTGCTTGATTCTTCTTCTCCTGTGGGAAGATGGGAATATATTGTTATTATTATTAATATAATATTACTCAGGTGCAGATGTTTTACTCTAATGGTAGGGTAACATAGAGGAAGATGCCCCCTCATGAACAATGTGGATTTACTTTTAAACCGTAACATATTCAGATATAAGTGTATCATGTGCAGGATGATGATGCATCAGCCAATGTGTTATTATAGGAAATAAGAAACATTTTTTAATAAAGGTGTTATAGCAAAAAATGTCTAATTATTAAAGGGTAAGATGGCCCCTGGTGTCAGAAGCACACAAATAAACTTTACAGAATTTATCAATTACTTTTGATATAATTATTGTAATATTTATATATATTTAAAAGCATCATTAATGTAAAATACTAAATCAACTGTTCTATTTAACATATTATTTAAACAATTTAGTTGAATAATTGAATAACTGATGACAGACAAAGCAGAATCCCAGTAAAAGAGTTTCATCTGAAAGGTAAAATTATGTAATGCATGTTTATTTAATCCATATTTTATTTTAAGATATGTCATAATATTTACACAGTGAAATCAAATGTAATGATACTTAATTCTTAATTTCACAATTAATTGAATTTGTAAACGTGATTACAATTACGGGTGCCACAGTTATGTAATCATTCAATAAAATGTAATCGCAATTACAAAAAAAGTCCACTTACTGTATATTATTCTGTGTACTTAAAATAACCTGCAGAAAGAAAAAAAACACTAGTTTTTTCCCTATTGTTTTTATCTTTAGTAAAACATCACAATACCATGCATTTTTACTTGTATGTATATTTGACTTTTGAGGCTTAATGCTATATAATCGTAATTAATAATTGTACAATTTCATGGGAATAATCGACAATTATGATTTTTGTCATAATCGTGCAGCCCTAATTTCACTCAACTAACCTAAAGGTTTTAATGAAAGTGACATGTGAAATGAAATGAAGTGAAAAAGTGAAATGAAAATTCATGGAATACTGAATAATAACTCTAATAACATTAATTATATTGTTTACATTTAAAAATAATAACACAAGTAACAACAGGCCACTATAGTTTGTCTACTTTAGCTGTTATTTCTTCATGGTATTAAGTGTTTATTTTCTCAATAGTGGTGTTATTATCAGAAATGAGCTCTATATTTCTACATTAGCTATTAAACTATCAGTTCTCAGAGCAGTTCAGAGAGAAGCTGAGAGAATATTGATGAGGGTTGATCGCTGTAATCAGACATCGATTAAACGCGTGAATGTGTGCAAATAGGGCTCGGGCGTATGACGTCATTACTGTGCGTGGCGGCCATGTTGATGGCCTCATTTGCTGCTACTCGGACTACTGCGCACTGTTTATAGACGTGCTCCCTCTCAGTCGTGTGTCTTAATTTGGCGTTATTATTGGAAACCATGGTAAACCGTTGCTGCATTGTGGGGTGTAACACTAGATCACATAATCGCCATGGGAAAAAGTTCGAAAATGGATTAACTTTCCACCGCTTTCCTGCTTGGAGACGCAACCACGGAGACCAAGTATCCGAGGTAACAAAGAGTCGTCGGCTCGCTTGGATCGCGGCCGTAAGACAAACTGTTACCTGGGGATATGGTGTTGGCTGATCGCGGCTTTGACATAAAGGACAGTGTGTGGGACTTATGTGTGCCGAGGTAAAGATCCCTGCTTTCACAAAAGAACGCTGTCAGCTGGATGCAAGAGATGTGGGGAGCACAAGAAAATTGCCCACCTCCGAATTCACGTGGAAAGGGTGATTGTAACCGTCCGCAACAAGTAAACTATTTTGTCAGATAAAGTACCGATTCACATGGTGTTGCCAAGCAAGGTAGAAGACATGACATTCCTCTATAAGATTGTGTATGTATGTTGTGCTCTGACAAACATGAGCCCTAGCGTTGAAATAAAATAAATGTGCATTAAATACAGCCATAAGTGTCTGTTGCATCCATACCCACAATCTTCAAAATAAATATACTTAAATCAATATAATGTGCAAAAGCAAGAAGTGTCTCACAATCGCAATAACCGTATAATGTGCAAAAGCAAGAAGTGTCACACAATCGCAATAACCGTATAATGTGCAAAAGCAAGAAGTGTCACACAATCAGATATTTTTCAGTGTTTATTTGCAAGTAGTGCAACCCGAGAACACAGAACGGTGCAGAATGCTTCAAGGTAAAAGGTTAACGTTACATAGGCTTCATGGTCTGCAGCTCCTGAACCCATCCATTTGTGAACTGCAAATTTCATATAAATCCAAACCGTTAATAGTTCCAATTTTGTCCATATACCGGTCCCTGGCTTCCCTATTTAACGTATCCCGGTAAATTCCACATCCTTTTCGGGATTTTAACATAGTTTTTCTTTCTCCCAACTCTGCTTCTCCTCGTTCGATTTGCTGTATGTTTACATTCGCGAGGCCATCAACATGGCCACCACGTCCCAGAATGCAACGCAACGCCCGAGCCCTATTACAGACAACGGTTGCAAATCAGAGATGAAGATTTAACGAAAAAGTCCAGTTCTTGTCGAGCTAGTTCAATGCATGTAGGATATAAGTTGTCAGATTTAGATTTCTCCTGATAAAAACTGAAATAAATGTACTCACAGACGGATAAACCAGATTTACAGTTGTGATGGAGACACGATGAAACTTCACGAGGTAAAAGCTTATAGAGTCTGGACTGTGATGACGCGTTTTAACGGTTATCAGCATTGCAAAGTTTTTTTATATTTTTAATTTGTGTGAAAATAATGTCGTTATGCAAATTTATAGCAATAGACTTTGTATGATCTTAAAATAAAAAAAATAGAATAGTTAAATACTGCTGTGAGGGTGTTTCCCTTTTCACAGACTGTGATGACACGTTTAAGGTCATCAATATTGTAAACCCTGCAACGTATTTTGTATTTTCATTTAAAAAAAATTGTTATGTACATTTATAACACTAAAACTTTGTATCAAATTACAAAAACAAGTTACCGCTGCTGTGAGGGTGTTTCTAATAGTGTCTATGGGAGTGAGGGTAAAAATTGACATATTTCTCTCTTTTCACTGCCGTTATCAATCTCACTCTATTTTTTCCCTCTTTTTGAAAGTTGTGAAATCACTATTGTGGCGTTTTTCTTTTGCTATTTAAGCAAATGGGCATACAAAAAATATTGAATGTAGCTGGATGGCACAGCAGCAGGCAGTGATGCCCACAGATGGCTTCACATCACAACTGATTGATTTCATGCTTTTCAACATGTTCTTAATGCATCATATATGCACAATTAATGAGATTAACTCCTCAAAATGAACAAAACACATCCTTTCATAAATTGTTGCCATTTCTGAACTATTATTTTGACCTTAAATTATCAGACTTCACCTTTTTAGCATTTGTACGGTTTCTCTCCAGTATGAATTCTCTGGTGTGTTTTTTAGCCACTCTGGCTTTTCATTTTCATTAAAAATATATATTAAACATATTGTAGCCACACAAATGTGGTTCAGGCAACGCATAGCCTACAATTATTATTTTCACTGCATGGATATTTATAACAAAACGAAATAAAACACAACCCTGCCTATTTTCGTTTACATTAAAACAATTATTAAACATTAATATGTGGTTCAGACAATAAGTGTGCATATATATGATTATCAATGTAATAAAATTAAATATGACATAAAACAGAACCCAGTCTCTTTTTGGTAAATGTCAGTTTATGTGTGATCAATAATAGCCATTATAAAAGTATAAGTAAAAGGTATAAGAAGCTATACAATAAATAAAGCAAACAATTCAGTCAAAAAAAGTCAGCGCTAGTAGGCTAGGCTACAATGGCTTAAAAATAGCTCAAATAGCCTAAAAAATAAAGTTATGAAATTTTATTTTGCCCCCATTATAATTATAGATTCACGAGACCAAAGAACGGCCGTTAGATATAAACAAGATGAATCATATCTCGTGTTTAACCACTGCAGAGACATCAGAGCCAGTCAGAAGGATCTCACACCTCCAAAAACGCTATGAGAAAACTAGAAACACCGCTGTGTGTTGCTCTGAGACGCACAACAGTTCTGCTGTGACTTTATAGGTAATATTTTCTGAGCAAAAACAGACAGTACTGTCTAAAATATAACACAATATTAACTTCTTATTTATTGAACTGTTGTATAAAATCAATATCACATTTGCACTCTTGCTATTCAGGACAAAACCGCACTCGTGTGATTCTCGTTTCTCATGTGATATTGCTTATTGAAACCTTTTTATGACTTTGTTAATTAAAAAAAATGACTCTATGCATGTTACAAACAGAGGTGACACGGATAACAGAGGCGGGTGAAAGCAGAGTTTATTTGCAGAACCATGATGTGAGCAGATGAGGTGAGAGTCAGATATGGCAGTTCAGGTGAATGCTGGATATGAAGGTGATACGATACGTTTATTGATAGTAGAACAGCGGGACAATGAATCGAATGAGACGAGGACCAGGAGACAGGACGAGACGAGGAGACACGCAGGAGACGAAGGAGATCAGGTAAGTTGTCAGGTGAGTCTGAGGAAGCAAGCATGAGTAGTAGCATGTGCAAACGATACCGGACAGTGACGGAGTGTGAGCGTGGGGCTTAAGTGCAGGTGGTGATTGCTGTGATGATGACGTGCAGGTGTGTGTGCTCAGTACTCAGGTGATTGGGATCGTTGTGGTTGTGAGAGGGTGGAGCCTGGCGTGCTTGTAACATTACCCCCCCCCCCCCCCTCCACGGCCATCTCCTGAGGGACGAGGACCCCGACGCCGTGGTGGTCGACCTCTACCCCGAGGTGCCGGCCGGTCAGGGCGGGTAGCGTGGAATGTCTCCAGTAGGTTCGGGTCAAGGATGTCATTCCTGGGTACCCAAGATCGTTCCTCTGGGCCGTACCCCTCCCAATCCACTAGGTATTGGAGTTGACCACCACGACGAGTCCAAGATGTCCTGGACCTGGTATGCTGCGCCGTCGTCAACGAGGAGAGGAGGAGGCTCAGGGGTAACGCCAGGCTCTGGGGAAACAGAAACAGAAGGGAAGTGAGGTTTCAGGAGAGACACGTGGAAAGTGGGGTGAATCCGGTACTGAGGAGGTAACTGGAGTTTATACGTGACCGGATTGATCTGCTGCAGGATGGTGAAGGGGCCAATGAATCTGGGACTCAACTTCTTGCACTGCAGACGCAGTCTGATGTCCCGGGTAGACAGCCAGACCTTCTGCCCAACCTGGAAAGTAGGTGCTTCTGAGCGGCGAAGGTCGGCTGTCATCCTGCGTCTGCAGAGGGCCCGTTGAAGCTGATGGTGGGCTGAGTCCCAGACCCTCTCACTCTCCCGGAACCAGTAATCCACCGCAAATCTGCTCAAAGGACTTGAAAGTTAAACGAATGTGTTCAGTACAGTACAGTAGAGGTGTTTTAATGTATAATAAATGTGAAATATCATCTATAAGCACTGTGTCCGTGGACCAGTTATCTGGCGGGTCTAAATAAATGTGAAATGGGACGTCTTTGTGTTTCCAGCGGCCGTTCGGAGCAGAAGGCGCCGAATCACTTGAAAGTTAGATGACTACGTTCGGTTGAGTGTGCCCAGTACAGTAGAGGTGTTTTCATCAATAAAAACTGTGATATGGCATCTATAAACACTGTGTTAGTGGACCAGTTAACTGGAGGCTCTAAATAAATGTGAAATGGGACGTCTTTTAGTTTTTTCAAACTCTGCTGCACTGTGCTTCACTGAAACCTGGCTGAGTGAAGCCATACCGGACAACGCACTATATCTGCTGGGCTTCCAGCTGTTCCGAGCGGATCGCATCGCGGAACTAACAGGGAAAACGAGAGGTGGTGGATTGTGTTTCTACATTAACGAAAGTTGGTGTTCAGATGTAACAACGCTGAAGAAGATGTGCTCTCCTAATCTAGAGGCGCACTTCATAAACTGCAAACCTTTCTACTCGCCGCGGGAGTTTTCCTCGTTCATTCTCGTGAATGTTTACATCCCTCCAGACGAGTGTGTGAACGCGGCGTTACAACAGCTGGCTGAACAAATAGCTGAAACTGAACAAAGGTATCCAGACTCTCTTTTAATCATTCTTGGGGATTTTAACAGAGCAAATCTCTCCTGTGAACTGACGAAATACAGACAGCACGTTACATGTCCCACCAGAGACAGTAATATACTGGACCACTGTTACACAACAATAAAGAATGCATATCACTCCATCCCACGGGCAGCTTTGGGGCTCTCTGATCACTGTGTGGTTCATCTTATACCGACCTACAGGCAGAAACTGAAATCAGCTAAACCGGTAATAAGGACTGTAAAAAGATGGACTAATGAAGCAGAGCTGGACTTGCAAGCCTGCTTCGATTGCACTGATTGGACTGTTTTTGAAGCTGCTACCACTGATCTGGACGAGCTCACAGATACTGTAACATCATACATCAGTTTCTGTATGCATTCCTACCAGGACATTCTTATCATTCACTAATGATAAACCATGGTTTACTGGGAAACTCAAACAGCTCCGTCATGCCAAAGAGGATGCTTACAGAAGTAGGGACAAAGTCTTGTATAACCAGGCCAGAAACAGACTGACAAAGGAGATTTCAGCTACTCTGAAAAGCTCAGAAACCAGTTTTCAGCCAACGACCCTGCCTCAGTCTGGACAGGCCTGAGGAACACAAGTCACCATCCCCCCGATCTGTAGAGAATCAACAACTGGCTGAGGATCTGAATGCATTCTACTGCAGGTTTGAAAAGCCCAGTCTCACACCACACACCCGCTCTGATCTGCACTTCACACATCCCCCATCACCTCCTGCAACCGCCATCCAATCTGAGCTTAAGGTCTGTGTGGAAACTAGGAAAGCTTCAGGCCCAGACGGCATCTCATCTGCCTGTTTGAAAGCCTGCGCTGACCAACTGGCCCCAGTCTTTACGCAGATCTTCAACAGATCATTGGAGCAGTGTGAAGTTCCCTGTTGCTTCAAACACTCCACTATCATTCCCGTCCCCAAAAAACCCAAATCACTGGACTTAATGACTACAGACCTGTCGCTCTCACGTCTGTGGTCACTCATGAAGTCGTTTGAAAGACTGGTTCTGGCCCACCTGAAGGACATCACTGGACCCTTGCTGGATCCTCTTCAATTTGCCTACAGAGCAAACAGGTCTGTGGATGATGCAGTCAACATGGGAGTGCATTATATCCTGCAACATCTCGACAGACCTGGGACTTATGCAATGATCTTATTTGTGGACTTCAGTTCGGCCTTCAATACCATCATGCCTGATCTTCTCTCAGCTAAACTGACCCAGCTCTCCATGCCATCCTCAATCTGTCAGTGGATCTCCAGCTTCCTGACAGACCGACAACAGCTCGTGAAACTGGGGAAACTCACACTCCCATCACTGGCGTCCCCCAGGGGTGCGTTCTCTCCCCACTGCTCTTCTCCCTGTACACCAATGACTGCAGTTCTAAAGACCCACGCTCAAAACGGTGGAGATGATAGTGGACATCAGGAGGAACAGACCAGCTCTCCCCCACTCACCATCATGAACAGCACTGTGGAAGCAGTGGAGTCATTCAGGTTCCTGGGCACCACCATCTCTCAGGACCTGAAGTGGGACAATCGCATTGACTCCATTGTGAAAAAGGCCCAGCAGAGACTGTACTTCCTTCGTCAGCTGAGGAAGTTCAAACTCCCACAGGAGCTTCTGATTCAGTTCTACTCGGCTGTCATTGAGTCTGTTTTATGCACTTCCATCACTGTCGGGTTTGGTTCAGTTACCAAATCTGACATCAGGAGACTACAACGCACAATCCAGAATGCGGAGAGGATTATTGGTGCCTCCCTGCCAACCCTCCAGGACCTGTACTCTTCCAGAGTGAGGAAGAGAGCAGGGAAAATCATCACAGACTCCGCTCAACCTGGACACCGCCTGTTTGAACTGTTACCATCAGGACGGCGACTCCGATCACTGGCCACTAGAACATCTAGGCACAGGAACAGTTTCTTCCCACAGGCCATTTCCCTCTTGAACAGTTAAAATAACCCCCCCCCCCCCCCCCCCAATATAATTTCTGTCTCATTCTGTGATGTGAAGCCTGTCAGATTACAAAAGTAGCTTATTTCAAACACTCGATTAAGTGTTCTCTTTTGTTGGACAACAGGTTTGTAAACGCTTCTCATTACAAGTTTGGAAAGAGGTTGATGCTTTTTTCTAATGCACATTAAGGGGGCTTTAACACTGGGCACGTTTGCTGTGGTCATGTCCAAACGCGATTGTTCCCGGTGTCCCCCGCAGCGCTGGTCTGGTTTCACACTCAACTTGATTCTATCGAACCCTGGTGCACTTGTTCATCTTACGTCATCAAAAATGTGCACGGCGGATGATAGAAAACACACTGCCGTAAATATATTGTGTTTTTATTAATTTGGTGCTATTATGCGCAGCTGAGTAAACGACTCTTGGGTTTACTGTATGTGCGTCGCATGAAGTTCATTTGTTGCCCTGATTGCACGCATATGCACGAAGACACGCGTATCCAAGGTAAATCATCAACACTGTTGTGAATTCCCTGCTGTGAGGAGGTCACGTCACAGCAAGCCGCTTCATGCAGAGACTGAGGGACTGTTTGCGCATGCGCAGTGTGTTCGGGGAAAATTTCCTGTGTAGTCAATAGTTGGCCTTTCACTGACAGTCCGTGGTCTTCATTGTTACTTTGTACAACAGTGTGCGTCGGTGATGATGTAAGTTACATGATGAGTAGATGTTGTTTATATATTTGGATGTGGCGTGATCTATTAATATTACCGGGGTAATATGTTATTTGTTAACTTTCTATTTAGCATGTGTTGCTGAGCCCCGTGAAACAGACGGCCGGATATGTAGTTAATTACCTCACATTTATTTCCTTATTCTACTGTTTATTTAGCTGTGTGGTTTGTTTATAGAGGCCGTTATTGTTTTGATGTTAATGTGTCAAATTACAGATCGGTAGTTGACGGAGCTTTCTCAGTTTAGCTTGGTCACGTGATCTACCTCTGGCGCGAAGCTTTGGTGTTGATTAATGATCCGACACTGACCCTTAGTGGCGATTTGCAGTATTACACACTGTTCATATCTGTTGTAATTCATGTTATTTTATCATTATTTACCATTGATGCCACTGAACTTTAATTAGTATTAATATTGTTTTACTGTTGTTATTTTCTGCAGGCATCACAAACCACACATACACATATTACAGTGCCCTGTAAAGTTGTAACGAGACCAATAAATTCATCTAAAGGAAAGAAGTTGCTGCGTCTTCTCTGACCGGAGGATTAGGCCAGTATACATACTGCCAGTATTTCATCACCGCAGCTGTTCCGTTACAAGTGGTCCTTCGAGCCGGATTGTGTGTATAACTGCGCCATGGCAACTTCTAGCAACCAAACAGATGAACAACCTTCAGTTGTGTCCCGCCCAAGCCGGTCTCACCAACTCCCCAGGCACCTTCGCGACTTTGTCATTGATAACCCTAGCCATTTGCATAGACGTGATGCCACACATCAAATGATAGAAGCGCAAGAGGAAGAGCCTCCAGACCATCTCATGCTGGAAGAGATGGAAGCCCGCATGAAAGACATAACTAGGCAGATGAAACAACTACAGTCAGCCATGGACAGTGTTAAATGTAAAGTTCACCCTCAACAGCATCCATCCAAATTATCATATCCTCTCAGGAGCTCAAGCCTTCCTCATATTCACCACAGTGAAGAGATATGGCCCAGAGTATCGCCCCTCATGGATCATCGGATGATTTGGAAATCAGCTAATGAAGGTTATTGTCAGCTCTTAGACAACAGTGAACCTTACCCACTTACAGCACAGCCCATACAGCATGGAGAACTCAGCTCAACAACTCCGGCTACTAGAGCTCTGCAGCCATCCGTCCAGGTAGCAGCACAACCACTAGACCTCAGTGAGTCTATTCGCCATTCAGCTACCCTAACTGGACCAGAGCCAGAGTTTCCACAACTGCCTGCAGTTCAGTCTGCTCACGACACCCCGCTTACCCAGCGAACATATTCACCTTTTCTGCCCATCCAGCATGCAGGTCAGCACGTCCAGTCAGGGTACCAACCAGCTCAACAGACACCCTCGTCAGTGTATCTGCCAAACCAGCATGCAGCCCTGCGGACATATGCACCTACACAGTCTCAAGGTATACCTCAGCCCTTACTCACCACTGTACAACAGCAGACTTATCCTCGATATGTCCAGCATCAAAAAACTCCTCAACCTGGACCACTGCTTGGATTTCAACCTGCTTCACTCAAACAACCAGAGATAAGAACACCATCCCGTTCTATCCCTCCTTATCAGCCACCTACTGAGCTAGGGGCAGCCTATTCACTTCCCAAGACTGGATATCTCCCTGTAGTTCAATCACAGTCATACCAGTCTGGACTTCATTCAGCTGCACACTACCCACAGCTTACTCAAAGGGCTGCCTCACCTACAGCACCAGGATACATTTCTCCCTATAACAATCCTGCAACACTCACCATGACAGAAATGGCTATTGCAGCCTCATATGGTATTCCCAAGCCCAAACTGCCTCTCTTCAGTTCTGGAAGGGAGAGTGATTTCATCATGCTGAAAAGGGGACTGGATAGTTTACTTGGTCCACACCGACATTTGACTGAAGATTATAAATACCAGGTATTACTTGATCATCTCAAACTGCCTAGCGCCTACCAAATGGCAAAGAGATACATACATGACCCCACACCATACTCCAGTGCAATGGACGCTCTGCAGCATAGATATGGCCAGCCAAGACAGTTGGTACAGGGAGAATTAAAGACCATATTGAGCTCTCCTCCCGTGAAACCCGGCGACATAAAGGCTTTCGAAGATTTTTCTTCAGCTGTAAACACTCTGGTGGGGATGCTAAGTCGCATGGACGGTCCTGCTCAGTCTGAACTGCAGTGCGGCTCCCACGTAGACACACGTAGACTTGGTAAGTTGCCTGGTAACTACAGGGATAGCTTTGCCGAATTCTGTATTAAAAGAGGCATCATCCGCAGCGGGAGCGACCAGACATACACCTTACCTGACCTCGCTGAATGGATGGATATGAAGGTTCAGGTGCTCCAGGTGTCTCGACGTGCAGCAGAATCCAACACATCTGATCCCAGTCGTATCACACCGAGAGAGAATAAAGCAAGTAAATCACAGTGGGTCAAACCAGCCTCTGTTTACTTCAGCAGTGACTCTACAATAGTCAAACATCAGCAGACCTCTCCACAGCGACAACGGACCAACCTCCAGTTGGGTTCAAAGAAAGATCAGCCCACAAGTAAAGGGAGAGAACGTTTTAAGCCCTATTGTCCATATTGTAGGACCACCCAGGATCATTACCTCAATGGCTGTGCAGAGTTTGAAAGAATTACTACCGAAGAGAAAGCCACCTGGATAAAGGACAAAGGGAAATGTTGGAGATGTGGGCGTGGACACTCTCCAGAGAGCTGCACTCTAAAGAAACTCTGCTCCATGTGCAACAAACAACACCTGCTGATACTTCACGAAGTTGTGGCCCAAGACCCGCAACTAAACATCCTCACTGTCAGTACCCCAACAAATGCAGTGTATCTGGATCACGCCAGCCATTCAGGGCGTGTCATGTTAAAAGTGGTACCAGTGCTGCTCCGTTATGGCAAGAGAACACTAAAAACACATGCAGTGTTGGATGACGGCTCTGAGCGCACTGTGATTTTGGCTGCTGCGGTCAAACACCTTGGGTTGAGCGGGGAAGTGGAGTCACTCAAATTGAAGACCATCAGACAAGATGTATTGCAGCTCCAGGGAATGGCAGTGTCATTTGAGGTGTCCGCTGACACACAACCACGCACTTATCACTCCATTAATCAAGCTTTCACTGCAACCGAACTCCAGCTGGCTGAGCAGTCATGTCCAGGTGACAAATTAGCAAGGAAATACAACCACCTGAAAGGAGTCCCCCTACACACATTCACTAAGGTGCAACCAATGCTACTGATTGGATCTGACCACCCTCATTTAATAACTTCGATCCACTCAGTACGGGCAGGACCGATAGGAGCACCAGTAGCAGTCTGCACCCGACTCGGCTGGGCAGTGCAAGGACCCACTAACTTTCTTCAACATCCACCCGGTGAGAGTTCCTTCCTTCACATGTCAGTAGACACACCTTGCTCCAACCTACACAAAGATGTTCAACGCTTGTGGCAGCTTGACATTTTGCCATATAAAAGCGAGAGGGAGGTGACGCGATCCAAGCAAGATCAAACAGCCCTCACCATGCTGGATGAGAAGAGCACCACTGTAATAGTGGATGGTGTCTCAAGATACGCAACGCCTCTCCTTCGGAAGAGAAAAGTAGCTCTGCCCTGCGCATCACCTGTTGCTGTGATGCCCCTCCTTCGCTCTACAGAACGCCGTCTATCTACCAATCCTGAGTTTGCTAAAGTTTACAACCAGGAAATACACAAGCTAGTGAAGGCGGGATATGCTGAGCGGATCACCAGTGAGGAGGCCAGTCGCTCTGCCGAATCCTGGTACATTCCACACCACTTAGTACATCATAACGGAAAGGCAAGGGTGGTATTTAACTGCTCCTTTCGCTACCAGGAGAGTGCTCTGAATGATGACCTGCTACCAGGGCCTTCCCTTGGACCGTCACTATTGGGAGTTCTGCTCAGGTTTCGAGAACATGCCGTCGCTATCAGCGGAGACATACGGGCTATGTTCCATCAGATCAGACTCCTTCCTGAGGACTGCCCACTCCTCCGCTTCCTCTGGCGCGACATGGAGAGAGACAGGTCACCTGATATCTATGAGTGGCGTGTCCTGCCATTTGGCACAGTTTGCAGTCCGTGCTGCGCCATATACGCTGTGCAGCGTCACGTTCGTGATCACCAGAGCGGCAACGAAGACCTGCTGGAGACGGTAATTACCTCGTTCTATGTGGATAACTGCCTGAAATCGCTCCGCACGCCACAGCAGGCAAAGGATCTTCTCGACCGCCTGAGAGCCCTCCTAGCGAAGGGTGGATTTGAAATAAGGCAGTGGGCATCCAACAGGACAGAGGTAATATCTCACCTCCCAACTGAGGCACGATCAACAACATCTGAGCTCTGGCTAACCACTGAAGGAGATGACCCGAGGGAGTCCACTCTCGGCCTGGTTTGGCATTGTACGTCAGACACACTGGGTTATAAATGTCAGCCTGTGACACCTAAACAGCCCACCATGAGAAATGTATATAGGGTACTTGCCTCACAATACGACCCGCTTGGATACATAATCCCCTTCACTACCCGGGCTAAAGTCCTGGTTCAAGCTTTGTGGGCTACAGAAAGACAGTGGGACGAGCCTATTGCAGATGAGTTACTTCCAGTGTGGCAGGCCTGGGAAGGTGAGCTCCCTCAATTGCAGAACATAGTTCTTCCCCGTTGTTATGTTCCAGAAGCTGCTGACAATGATTCATCAGTGAGGCAGATTCACATTTTTTGTGATGCCTCGGAGAAGGCGTACGGATCAGTCGCCTACCTGCGAGTGGAGGATCCAGAGGGACGCATCACTGTGTCATTCATTATGGCCAGGTCGCGGGTTGCACCCAAGCGACAACAGACGATACCGCGACTGGAATTATGTGCTGCACTGGCCAAAGTGCTCCAGACCGAGCTGACTTTGTCCATCCAATCCGTAGTGCTGTGGTCAGATTCAACAACTGTACTGAGCTGGATACAGTCAGAGTCCAACCAGTACAAAGTATTCGTTGGTACAAGAGTTACTGAAATACTTGACCTTACCAAGCCCGGGTCATGGAGATACATTAACACTGACTTGAACCCCGCTGATGATATCACTCGTGGGAAGACTCTCCTTGAATTGTCCCAGCCAAACTGTTGGAGTCAAGGGCCTTCATTCCTGTACCAGTCCTCAGATCACTGGCCAGTGAACCCCTCAGTGCACATAGAGGAACCAGATGAGTTGAGAGCTCAAACCTTCTGTGGCCACATGTCTATTGTTAGCAGTGATGAGCCCGATCCTGCTAAATATGATACATGGCCTGAACTACTGCAGGCTACATATCAGTTCCTTCATGGGGCGGCTGCTCCAGCTATGTCTGCCGTCGACCGTATTGAGATGGAGACTACTCTGCTAAGAAGGATACAATCCGATAGTTTCCCGGAAGAATTAAAGGCACTTAAACAGGGCAAACCAGTCCATTCAGGCAGCCGTTTAAGTGCTCTAAGCCCTGAATACGACCAAGCATTAGGCCTCATTCGGGTTGGTGGTCGACTACGCAAAGCGGAGAATCTGATTGAAGGCAGTCTTCACCCTGTTGTAATTAGTCCTGATCATCCTATCACGCATCTGTTGGTGAAGGATTACGACAACCGTCTGCACCACGCTGGTACTGAGAGAACTTTTGCAGAGATCCGGAGAAATTACTGGATCTTACGCGGTCGACAGGTAATTAAGAAACACCAGAAACACTGTGCGGAATGCTGTTTGTGGCGGAGGAACCCAGTAACACCAATGATGGCCGATCTGCCTGCTGCGCGGCTCCGGATCAACAAACCCCCGTTCTGGTCCACCGGAGTCGACTGTTTTGGGCCTTATACAGTGAAAATCGGAAGAAGGCATGAGAAACGATGGGGCATTATATTTAAATGTCTTACTTCAAGATGTGTCCACCTGGATCTGTTGCCACACATGGACACAGACTCGTTCTTACTGGCCTTGCGCCGATTCATCTCAAGACGAGGCAAGCCATACGAGATCTTATGTGACCGAGGTACCAACTTCCGGGGGGGAGATAGAGAGCTCAAAGAATCACTGGAAGATCTCGATCCCACATTGAAGCAACAGTTGGCCGACCAAAGTATAACATTCAAATTCAATCCTCCTCTTTCACCCCATTTCGGTGGCGCGTGGGAGAGGGAAGTAAGGTCAGTGAAAGCTTCCCTCCAAGTCGTGTTGCGGGATCAAGTCGTATCAGAGGAGGTGTTGGCGACTGTCCTCGTGGAAGTAGAGGGCATACTTAACTCAAAGCCTTTGGGATACTCCTCTTCGGACCTGGCTGACCCCGATCCTATAACGCCTAACTTGCTGCTGATGGGGCGGCACGACGCATCGCTTCCACAGGCTGCATACGGTTCCAGTGATCTTCTAGGCCGCCGCCGTTGGAGATATAGCCAAATCCTGGCAGACCGGTTCTGGAGCCAATTCACCCGCCGGTACCTTCCTGACCTTCAGCGCCGCCAGAAGTGGAGGACCCCTACTGTTGACCTCAATGCAGACCAAGTGGTTATGGTAGTAGATTCCCAGATTCCTAGGGCACTTTGGCCCATAGGAAAGGTCATTAAACTTCATCCCAGTGGAGATGGGACAGTTCGTTCAGCGGATGTCAAAATCAAGGGGGCAGTTTACACTCGTCCAGTTACCAAGTTGGTATCTCTCCCCAAAATGCCAGAGGACCACGTGTGCAACAGGGACCTTTAACAACAGCAGGGACTTGTACTTCTCCTACACATTCATCCATGAATGTGGGGGCGGCTGTTGTGAATTCCCTGCTGTGAGGAGGTCACGTCACAGCAAGCCGCTTCATGCAGAGACTGAGGGACTGTTTGCGCATGCGCAGTGTGTTCGGGGAAAATTTCCTGTGTAGTCAATAGTTGGCCTTTCACTGACAGTCCGTGGTCTTCATTGTTACTTTGTACAACAGTGTGCGTCGGTGATGATGTAAGTTACATGATGAGTAGATGTTGTTTATATATTTGGATGTGGCGTGATCTATTAATATTACCGGGGTAATATGTTATTTGTTAACTTTCTATTTAGCATGTGTTGCTGAGCCCCGTGAAACAGACGGCCGGATATGTAGTTAATTACCTCACATTTATTTCCTTATTCTACTGTTTATTTAGCTGTGTAGTTTGTTTATAGAGGCCGTTATTATTTTGATGTTAATGTGTCAAATTACAGATCGGTAGTTGACGGAGCTTTCTCAGTTTAGCTTGGTCACGTGATCTACCTCTGGCGCGAAGCTTTGGTGTTGATTAATGATCCGACACTGACCCTTAGTGGCGATTTGCAGTATTACACACTGTTCATATCTGTTGTAATTCATGTTATTTTATCATTATTTACCATTGATGCCACTGAACTTTAATTAGTATTAATATTGTTTTACTGTTGTTATTTTCTGCAGGCATCACAAACCACACATACACATATTACAGTGCCCTGTAAAGTTGTAACGAGACCAATAAATTCATCTAAAGGAAAGAAGTTGCTGCGTCTTCTCTGACCGGAGGATTAGGCCAGTATACATACTGCCAGTATTTCATCACCGCAGCTGTTCCGTTACAAACACCATCATCCCTTACATGTGTTTTATTGAACTAAACATTCAATATGCTGAAACACATATGCAGGTTACGTTTCTTCCTGAACAAGTGCGCACCCGAGTCCGTGTTGCTTTCACATTCACGTGAATCGCGGGACAGTTCGAGGTCCACCTCCTTCAGATAGTCTCGCGTACCCCGGTGCGCACCGAGCCCGCGATTGACAGCTTTTACATTAGCAATTTTTCATGCAAACCGTGCCCCTTTTCGAACTAAAATGCCAGTGACTCCATCTCACAGTGCATGCAGAGATAGAGCAGCGTTTATTGCGAACCGATCGCCCTGAACAGTGCTGCGCATCATCTACACATATATTTATTTATTTAAAAATTTAAGCGATTTTCATAATTTCACAAAGACAAATCTTGATTTTGGTTTAATTTCAGTCAATCGTGCAGCCCTAGATTAACCTCACACGAGCACAAAACAAATTCTGCCTTCACTCAAACGAGCTCTGTCTCGCATGCTAAACTGTAAGCTATTGCACGCGTGCTACTGGGGTAAAAATGTTCATCGCACAGACTGATTTTTTTGTAGCACGTGCAACATATATGTCACACTGTACAGCCCTGCTTACAGCAGAGTAAACACTAAACACACATTATTGTCATCAGTGAATCTGGCCAATCGTGGAACAGCTGTGTCGTCATCAGAGCTCAATGGTTAGTTCACCTGAAAGATTCACTCAAAATGCGGATTCATTCAGAAATGAAACACCGCTGTGTGTTGCTCTGAGACGCACAACAGTTCTGCTGTGACTTTATAGGTAATATTTTAATTGGCAAAACTGAGCAAAAAGACACTTCTGTGTCTAAAATATAACACAATATTAACTTCTTATTTATTGAACTATTGTATAAAATCAATATCACGTTTACAGTCTTGCTATTCAGGACAAAACCACACTCGTGTGATTCTCATTGCTCATGTGATATTACTTAATTTTAAGCCACTCAAAAGTTCTGTTTCTTTATTCTTGTAACAAACTCTATGCAATGCAATGCAATATAATGAATGACATTAATAATAAAAACACATCTTAACACTTATTCTCTGATGATGTCGCTAAGTTACAATAAATAGCATCTTTTGATTGATCAGAATAGCAAACTATTTACATGAAAATGATCCGAACATGAACTTTGATCACTTAGACGCCTTTGGGCAACACTTTTTCTCATGTCTCAGTAGATTAGAGGAGCAGCTGAAACTCTTCCCACATGAAGAGCACTAGTGCGGCTTCTCTCCAGTGTGAACTCTCTCATGAGCTTTCAGGTTTCCTGACTGAGAGAAACTCTTCCCACAATGTGAGCACTTGTACGGTTTCTCTCCAGTGTGAATTCTCTGGTGTTGATTTAAGTGGCCTGATGTACTGAAGGTCTTCTCACAGTCAAAGCACATATAAGGTCTCACACCAGTATGAATGCGCTCATGCACTTTTAAAGTCTTCAGTTGTGAAAAACTCTTTCCACAAAAAGAACAAAAGTGAGGCTTTACATCAGTATGAACTTTAAGGTGTTTACTTAAGTCTGATGCCACAACAAATGTTTTCTCACACTGATCACAGCTGAATGATCTCACTCCAGAGTGACGGGGCAGATGATCATCGAGAGATCTTTTGAGACTGAAACTCTTTCCACACTGAGAGCATGTGAACGGTTTCTCTCCAGTGTGAATCCTCATGTGCACATTTAGGTTATCTTTACGTCTGAAACTCTTTCCACACTGAGAGCATGTGAACGGTTTCTCTCCAGTGTGAATCCTCATGTGCACATTTAGGTTATCTTTACGTCTGCAACTCGTTCCACACTGAGAGCAGGTGAAAGATCCTTTGACTCCAGATTTTCCAGCTTGTTTCTGTGTGAAATTCTCTTCAGTCTTTGAAGCGACTGTGTTTCCATCTTCATTTGTGAGATGATGAGGTTTCTGCTGTTTGTCTTCATTCACTTCCACCGGGTCTAAAATCAACATATTCAATAAAAGAGGAACAAATGAGAAACAAAAAGAAATTTGGTTCAATCTCAATTTAGCACAAATCCAGTTTACTACTGAGTCTGATAAACTCGACGCGAAACATCCCCTTTTCAGGATACTGTATTTAAAAGATAATTTTGTAAAATCCAGCTTTACAGATCCTTATTGGACAGTGTTTAACCACTTACACCCCTGAAGGTATTTTTTAAATTTCACATCTAAGTGACATGCTTAAAAGTAAAGGCTTGTAGCTCTACAAAAAACAAAACAAGAAATATACAAGTGCATGGTCTCATTTGATAGAAAACCTGTCAAATTTTGATAAAATATATATGTTGATCATGTTTGGAAGTTCTTATGTTACATCACTGCTGAGAAACCCTCAGAAAAAGTGATGCAATTTATTGATTTGTTTGGTTATTATTGATTGACATTCTGACTAGTATAAAGTCTTTATCAAGTTTGGACTTTGCAAAATCATGTTAACTACATCTGAGCTAGGGGTGCACCGATCCGATATTAGGATCGGATATCGGCCGCGATACTGACAAAATAGCTGGATCGGGGATCGGAAAAATGAACAGATCCACAAGCCGATCCAGGTGTTTTTTTCCGTCGCAGCAGAACCGACGTCATTCGTCAGCTTCACGTGTGTCGCATGCTAGAAGAGACTCGGCTGTGTGGAGGAGATATTTCACGCTTGCCACGCGAACTAGTTCGCAATGTCTGCAAAGTAACTTAAATGTTTCGAGGGGAGGTGGTATTACTGCAAAGTCAGGGTTTTTCCTGCATTGAACATTTTTTGACGGCCGCCAAAGCCTAATTTGATGAGTTATTGTGATTTACGATTGATGTAGAACAGATGCTGCCCTTGTGACTGAGAGACCGATCTGAGAGCTCCTCCCCCGCGCACACTCTGGGTCTTCAAAATAATCAGCGTTAGCTCTCTCATATTTCACATATTAATCCAAATCAAAAGGTCGGAAGACCGAAACCATGTTGCACGTGACACATTCGGACAAATTTGTCCTTGAAATATCGCTGGTTGTGAATTGCGCTCAAAAAACATTGCCTCTTCTCTTACCAGCTGACATAAAGCATACTTTCAATAAACGGGAGACAAATTTTATTCAGTTATGAAGTGTTTTCTTTGTGTTGACATCTTTCGCGATGTTCTTACAGACGGGATTCACACACACAACGTGTCTGCTAATGTCCGATTCGTGACCTGATGACTCATTTGAACAGAATCATTTTAACGACTGGTTAGAACAACTGATCTGTCCAACACTGAACTCATGAATCAGTTTATTAATTTACTCAGAACGCATCTGAAATGAGAACACAAGTGCTTACCCAATTAAGCAAGAGTGGGTAGTAAGAATTATTTTTAATTATCGACAGTATTTCAGCTTATTTCTGTTGACAATGTGTAGTAAAATAAATAGGCCTAGCCTACAATCATTTAGACAGGAGTGAGGTGAAACCAGAACAAAGTTGTTATTAGCTAGCTGATCATTTTTATTAAATTGCATATGGCAGAAAATTAAGACTATTTGTTAATTTGTAATGCTACTTTTTAATATTGATATGATTATATACTAAAACAATGATCTGTAGTGTAAAAAATGTTTGGTAACTGTCAGATTACTATTGTATGTTTGACTGTTTTTTGTTTCCACTGCTACATTTTATTTATTTAAAGAAGTTTGATTACATTCTATTTTAGATTTGAAAGCACAATTGTTTTTTAAATAAATAAGAATTCAACACTTTACATTCATCTGTTATTTTGTCTTAGTTATGTTTAGTTAGTAAAGTCTGGTGCCTTTAGTCTCTTCAAGAAAGGTATAAGGTGGAAGATATACAGTTTATTATTAATTCAACAATATATCGGATCGGTATCGGGTATCGACAGATACACAAAGCCCAGGCATCGGTATCGGTATCGGGACTGAAAAAGTCGGATCGGTGCACCCCTAATCTGAGCCACATTTTGTGTTGATATCTCACAGCAATTAAAAGTTATGGCATTTGGAACCAAGGTGGCCTTTTTCCAAAAGTCCAAAAACCTCTATAAACGAGATCTGAGTGTTTTACTGAACATAAGAACCACTTACATGTGTAAATGACACAGTATTTTTTTTATTTTTATAATTACATAAAATAAGTAACAAGTGATAAGTCAAGTCAAGTCAAGTCAACTTTATTTATATAGCGCTTTTAACAATGTAGATTGTTTCAAAGCAGCTTTACAGTGTTAAACAGGAAAATAATGCAGCATAATTTTATTCAGCTGTATAGCCATTCTGGAAAAAACGCTGATGTCACCAGTTCATTTCAATTATCATACAGTGACAGTGTGGGCTTTAGATCAATAATTAGATCAGTAATTTAGTTTAAATGGTTAATTTAGTTTATTAATTAGATTTATTTCGATGTTTAGTTGAAAAAGTTAGTGTTCCCAAACCGTCGACCAATCAGAACATATGAGGGATATTCCGCTCTATGCCAGCGCGCTCCACAATTCACTCTAAAATGTGAATTGTTTTATTTAAAAGTAACGATTCCAAGCGTTCTTTAGCCGTGTGTTTCCTGTTTGTGTGATAAGTATTTTGCTGAGTTTCAGTTCATCTTTGAGACGTGTTTCAGAAAGATTCTCGCAGAGACAGGTGAACGCTGTTTATTTTCTTTATTTTACAAAAGCATAAAGTTTTGTTGTTATTGTGAGTGTTCACAAATTTTTTTGACTATTTATAGTTTATAATCATTCAACCACGTTGGTTAATGGTGTCACGCAGGTGGTGGAGTATTAACTTATTTTATTGAATTAGTTTGAGATCAAATTAATGCTAGATTTTTTGCTATAAATTACAGACATGGCATCTGAGGACAAATTCTAATTTTTCTCAGATACATTTACATTTACATTTAGTCATTTAGCAGACGCTTTTATCCAAGGCAACTTACAAATGGGGCAATAGAAGCAGCTAGAGCAGTCGAAGGGCAACAATATCAGCAATATGCAAGTGCTGTAACCAGTCTCAGTTCGTCTAGCACAGAAATATATATATAATGTTTTTTTTGTTTTTTGTTTTTTTTAAATAAATTAGACAGACAGACAATGAATAGAATGATAAGTGCTATTCTCGATCGGTCAGGTGTTGCTGGAAAAGATGTGTCTTTAGACGTTTTTTGAAAATGGCTACAGACTCGGCCGCACGAATTGAGATAGGCAGGTCATTCCACCAGGTGGGAACGGTCCAGGAAAAGGTCCGTGACAGCGATTTCATGCCTCTCTGGTATGGCACCACGAGGCGTCGTTCACTGGCAGAACGCAAGTTCCTGGAGGGTGTGTAAGTCTGAACGAGCGAGTTTAGGTATATTGGTGCAGAGCCAGTGGATGTTTTGAAGGCGAGCACCAGTGCCTTGAATTTAATGCGAGCGGCTATTGGTAGCCAGTGCAGACTGATGAGGAGAGGCGTGACGTGCGCTCTCTTCGGCTCATTAAAGACCAACCTCGCCGCTGCATTCTGGATCAGTTGCAAGGGTTTGGTAGTGCATGCCGGAAGGCCCACTAGATGAGCATTACAGTAGTCCAGTCTGGAGAGAACAAGAGCTTGGACCAGTTGTGTGGCATGATCTGATAGGAAGGGTCTAATCTTCCTAATGTTGAATAGTGCAAATCTGCAGGACCGGGTTGTTGCAGTGATGTGGTCAGTGAATTTTAGCTGATCATCAATCACAACCCCAAGGTTCCTGGCTGTCCTGGACGGAGTTATGGTTGATGATCCTAGCTGAATGGAGAGATTGGGGTGAAGTGCTGGGTTGGCTGAGACCACAAGCAGTTCTGTCTTTGCAAGGTTGAGTTGCAGGTGATGTTCCTTCATCCAGGCTGAAATGTCTGTTAGGCAGGCAGCGATACGAACACCAACCGTAAGATCATCAGGTTGAAATGAGAAGTAGAGTTGAGTGTCGTCGGCATAGCAGTGATAGGAAAAGCCATGTTTCTGAATTACCGATCCCAATGATGACATGTAGATGGAGAAGAGAAGTGGTCCAAGCACTGAGCCCTGGGGAACACCAGTGGCTAGATGATGTGACTTAGACACTTCACCGCTCCATGACACCCTGAAGGACCTACCTGAGAGATAAGACTTGAACCACTGGAGAGCAGTTCCTGAGATGCCCATCTTCATGAGAGTTGACAGGAGGATCTGGTGGTTAACTGTGTCAAAAGCAGCAGACAAATCCAGTAAGATAAGTACTGTGGATTTGGAGGCTGCTCTTGCCCGTCTCAGTGCCTCCGTAACTGAGAGCAGGGCAGTTTCAGTTGAGTGGCCGCTTTTGAAACCGGATTGGTTGATGTCCAGGAGATTGTTCTGTTCAAGAAACGTAGAGAGCTGATTAAACACAGCCCGCTCAAGTGTCTTTGCAATGAAAGGTAGAAGGGATACCGGTCTGTAGTTTTCTAAAAGTGCTGGGTTTAGAGAGGGTTTTTTAAGCAGTGGGGTTACCCGAGCCAGCTTAAATGCTGTGGGGAAAGTCCCGGTGTGAAGAGAGGTGTTGACAATGTGAGTGAGTGCAGGAGTAACAGAAGAAGAAATGGCCTGAAGGAGGTGAGTGGGGATAGGATCAAGCGGACATGTAGTGGGATGATTGGAAAGGATGAGTTTGGAGACGTCTGCTTCAGAGAGCAGAGATATTTAGCTTTATTTTCAGATTCAATCACAGGCTCGTTCTTACGTACTAGAGCACGTCCGCACATGCGCACTCTTCAAAAACGGTGCTTTAAATCTCTTGACAGACTAAAAGACATAAATTACATTTGTATGTATTCTAAATTAAAGATATAGATTGTACTGAATGTCAGCTTGCTTATTTTGCTCAAGATAAGAATTTATTAAGTCCACATGTCATGCAAACAAGAAACTCTGCTTCTAACCACAGGTCGAGAGCTGCCGTCAGGTTTGCGACACTGTTTGCGAATGTTCGTTGGAGCGATGGTTTCAGGAAACACTGACTCGTTGAACTATGTTGATAACGACGGAAGTTGCGACCATAGTTGGGTAACGATGCTTTTGAGAAACGCAGCCCAGATTGAGAGTTAAAGAAAACATTGCATATTTAGTTTCATATTTATGTTTAAATAGGCTGAAGCCTATAATATTATTTTTTAATTTCATCTATGTTAAGTGAACAGCATGAGTAAGATCATAAGATGTGCAATGTGTCGGGAGACATGGATCAGACATGATTTTGACCACTTCATTAAGTTTTGTTGAAAGCCTTTCTTTAATAATGCGTAATATGTAGCTCTGTTTTACACATTTTGTATCGGGGGTCCCTGCTCCATGTCTCTATCGCCTAAGGGGTCCTTGCCCTGAAAAACGTTGAAGACCTCTGCCATAAAACATTTACAATGGCTGTGTAAATTAATACAACGTTGTTTTACCTTTTTTTGCTAAAGGGCGTTTGTATTTAGCCTTATTCATACGGGATTAGTATTATCTGGGGACCTCGTGTGATTTAGAAATGACTCTCCCACATCTGAATTTTTGCATGGCGCATTCGCACGGGATAAGCAAGCCTGTGATTTTACTTGAATTTACTGACTTATCTCCCGGATATGATGTCAAGACTTGTAAATGTTTTTTCGTTATAGATATAGCTGTATGAAATTATAAACAGTCGTATCGATATCATTTTGATTGTTTTATAGTAATAGAAATAATTTAGTTCAGTTAGAGAACAGACGCTACAATTAAAAACTGAACTGAGCAATATACGGCGGAAGATTCAGTTTCAAAGCTAAATGTAAAAGCGCCCATTTAAGCGAGTTTGTCATTGTACTGTTCTGTTTTTGTGTTTTTCATTAAGAATAATATTAAACACACCATTCAAGCAATTTACTCCCAAATTGGTGCTCATTCTAAAGTGAAAGTATAATAATTCATAACGGACAAAGATAGAAATGCGCACAGGAAACAAAAACTTTGCAAAAATTAAATATGATCCGCCTAATCCTGGCCAAATCACAGAGATGCCGATTCGCACGGGACTAATATTATCACAGGACCTCGGTGTTTGGCGAAATATGGTAGGTCATTTGCGGGGGAATTTTTACTTTACAAATTACAGACATGGCCGATTCGCACGGGATTAAGATCACAGACATTCTCTGCAATTATTACAAATCACCAGAGGTCCCCAGATAAGACTAATCCCGTGCGAATAGGGCTTTAGTCTTCACACGAGTGCTTTGTAAACACGGTGCGGTACTTCTGCCTACGTCTAGCGTGTTTAATATAACTCTGATTGTATTTGTCTGGAAGAAGAACATCATATACATCTAGGATGGCTTGAGGGTGAGTAAAACATGGGATCGTTTTAATTTTTGGCTGAACTATCCCTTTAAGAAGAGATGCACAGTAGCATTTAAAGCATAATGACTGCTACTTACTGACGGCTGCTTTTGATATTGATCGTTTTATGTTCAGTGTTTCCCACACATAGACTAATTTGTGGCGGTGTGCCTAGGGGTGTGACGGTTAGTATATAACCGTGAGACCGACGGTTATAGTTAAACACGTCATTAGAACTCTATAACCGCCAAAACCGTGTTATTAAAATATTTTTTACAAACATAAAAAAAAAAAAAAAAAACATTTTTTAGATAGGATCATAAGTTAAGCTATATATATATTCTAGAGATGCACTCCGGGGGGAAATTGTATCAGCTGACGAGGGAAACGGAGGCAGAGTTAGTGGTGCTTCGGAGGCTGCTACTGCTGGACATGATTCGGGAGAGGTCTGTGCACCACCACCTACCAAGAAGAGAAATCTTGGAGATCTCCTTAATAAACGGAGGTCTGAAATCTCTGCCCCTTTACCGATCAGAGCGCGCGCTGACACAGAGTTAACCCGCTATCTCCAAGAACAACCAATTGACTCTACGGCTAATCCACTAGCATGGTGGAGAGACAATGAAACACACTATCCGCTCTTAGCAAAATTGGCACGTAAATACATGTAAATACAAATACATGTTTGTGCTACAAGCACAGCATCAGAGCGAGTTTTTAGCACTGCGGGTAACATAGCTACCCCTGTCAGATCGTCACTAAAACCGAGTAAAGTGAACATGTTGGTATTCCTGTCACGGAACTTGGGAGTCGAAAAAGATTAGGAATTTAAAATGTCATTGCACTTTTTTTGTTTCCTGTATTTAGTTAGTTTAATTAAGGTATTATCACAACAGTCGTTGTTCGACTTTTTTCTTTTTCTTTGATAAAGGTATGTAGATTTTATCATTTGTAATTTAGGCCTAGGCTACTCATTCATTTTTATGCAGCTCTTATAGAATTTAAGTAGCCTACTTGTTTTAAAGGATTAGTTTTACTGTGTGTGATTTATTTAAAACAAAGCATGTTCATTGCAAAGGTTTTTCTTTTGTTAAGGATTTATTTACTGTGTGTATATAAATAAACTTATAGCAAGTAGCTAATCAGTGTCTGCTCGTTTATTCAAACTAAGTTGTCCTATAACAGACGAACACCATCACCCCCCCCAGGTGTGCCACAGAATCAACACCGGCCGCCACATATTGCGTGTCGTTATTCATTAACTTTTTTAAATCAAACTGCCAAACCTGCTTTTGATATGAAAGTCTAAGCTTTTAAAATTGAATACGAAATTCAAACAATCCCGGTGGCGCGCGGTCACGAGGTTCACGGAGCTCTCAATAGTTCCACACAAACCAGCTCTGTCAATACGTTTGAGTGGCTTAAGCGGATACACAACAGCTTCACTATACAGGTTTTTGCAGCAATTTTTTATTACGTCAACCATATTTACAGGATCATTTTATTATGGAGAGTGATGGAGATGCAACATTGTTAACATTAATGTTAATGTTTTTCTTGTATTTAGCCCTCAGGTATTCCTTACTAATTGGTCACACTTACTCATTGGTGGTCAAATGTGACCATTCACCTTAACCCTTTTTCAATTAAACAAATGTTCTATATTTTAGTTTAATAATATTTATTGAATAATTCGAGGATATTTTTTGGTACTAAATAGGCCTACTATTTGTGCAATAATTGTACAGTAGGCTATACATATGAATTGATACTGAATCAAGATCTTAATCGATATTTGTGCCCGATATTTGTATATATCGAAATCGATATTTGTGGGAAACACTGTGTTCATACAGATATTTACACATAATTAGAAATTTGCTGGGGAAAAGCAGTTGAAAGTTGGGGGATGTTTCTTTTTTTGCTGAGTTTAGGATCTAGTTTTAGATGTATTGTGATACACCAACCTTGTGATTCTTCCTCGAACTCCATCTTTACTGTCTGTAGTTTCTCCTGGAGTAATTCCTCCTGCTTGATTCTTCTTCTCCTGTGGGAAGATGGGAATATATCGTTATTATTATTAATATAATATTACTCAGGTGCAAATGATCTACTCTAATAGTAGGGTAACATGGGGGAAGATGCCCCCTTAAGAACAATGTGGATTATAACTATAATATATCCAGATATAAGTGTATCATGTGCAGGATGATGATGCATCAGCCAATGTGTTATTATAGGAAATAAACAGAAACATTTGTTAATAAAGGTGTTATACACAAAATGTCTAATTATTAAAGGGTAAGATGGCCCCTGGTGTCAGAAGCACACAAATAAACTTTTACAGAATTTATAAATTACTTTTAATATGATTATTTTAATATTTATATATATTTTAAAGCACCATTCATGCAAAATACTAAATCAACTGTTCTATTTAACTTTTTATTTTGACAATTTAGTTGAATAATTGAATATCGGATGACAGACAAAGCAGAATCCCAGTAAAAGAGATTCATCTGAAAGGTACAATTATTTGCAGGCTTATGAATATTTACATATTTAACTGCCCATATTTTAATTGAAGATGTGTCATAATAGAAACACAGTGAAATCAAATGTAATGATCTCACTCAACTAACCTATATTTCAACATAATAAAATGTAATAAATCACTATTTTCCAGAGACACAAAATTAGACTTCAAAACTGTTTCAACTAAATCTCATAAATGGTGAAATTACAACATTAAAAAATAGTGTAGCCATTCATCAAAAGTGCTGAGATTGTGTGTCAGGACGGGGGTTCATCTTACCCCATGTTACCATAGTTTAGAACCAGTTCTATGATTTTACTAACTTTAATGTTGAGGTGATATGATTAAATGATGCCAAACATCAAACGAGTGTGTTTGTCTACTAGAGCTGTTATTTTTTCATGGTTATTTTCTCAATAGTGGTGTTATTATCAGAAATGAGCTCTATATTTCTACATATTAGCTTTTAAACTATCAGTTCTCAGAGCAGTTCAGAGAGAAGCTGAGAGAATATTGATGAGGGTTGATCGCTGTAATCAGACATCGATTAAACGCGTGAATGTGTGCAAATTACAGACAACGGTCGCAAATCAGAGATGAAGATTTAACGAAAAACTCAATTTCTTGTCGAGCTAGTTCAATGCATGTAGGATATAAGTTGTCAGATTTAGATTTCTCCTGATAAAAAATGAAATAAATGTACTCACAGTCGGATAAAACAGATTTACAGTTATGATGGAGACACGATGAAACTTCACGAGGTAAAAGCAAATGGCGACATCTAGAGGAACATCTGTGGCGCTGCAGAACTCCCGCCGCTGAAGTGAGGGGCGGAGCTTATAGAGTCTGGACTGTGACGTGTTTTAAAGGTCATCACCATCATGAATCCTGATAAGCTTTTTATATTTTCTTTTTTTTAATGTATGCACATTTATAATAATATAATTTGTATAATATTACCTTTAAAAAAATAGTTAAGGTTCACTGCTGTGAGGGTGTTTCTAATCCAGCTGTAAAAATGATATCTTTATCTCTTCTGACTGCTGTTATCAATCTCTCTCTGTTTTTTACTCCTTTTGAAAGTTGTGAGAACACTATTGTGGAGTTTTTCTTTTGCTACAATCCTATGCACATCATTTTATATTATATGTTTTCACAATGGAGTTTTGTTTGGATTGATATAAAAACAACAATACTTTTAAACAAGGTCACTTTATTGATTCATAGCCTACATATATAAGATAACCTGAATAAAAATTATGGATCCAAGTTTAAATGTATTAATTTTCTCCACTTGATGTTGTTTTTTCCACTGTTGTACTGAACACATCCCTGAGTTAACAATTGACTTTAAATATTTAATATTTAAAATCAATATCGTTACACCCCTTAAATGTATTCTGGGCAGTCCTATTATTAAAAATATGACATCAGTATAAATTATGAACAGTCCTTTAATACAGTGATTATAAGAGAGCGAAAAAAAAAACAGACAAAACTGAACAAATGACACTGTTCCCTTTCGAAAGGGAACTCGCGCTGCGTCAGTTTGACGCTACGGGGGAACGCCTCCAGCGTGACTGGTGCCTGAAATCACAATCAAAAAACGTCAATCCTATTGACCGGCGACAGCCTATGATGTCATCAAGGTGCGACCAGGAAGTATATAAGGGCACCTTGCCAACATGACAGTATCTTTTTCGTCTTCAGGGACTGTTTTGCCTGTCTTCACGTGAAACGTCTACAAAGAGGATAGCAATGAAGTGTGCTGAGAAGCAACGCCACTTCTGCAGGTGTGTTTTGAATGTGTACCAGGTAGCTTTCGCTTTGGATACACACACACTTTGCTTTTACTGTCTGGGAGAAGAGCATGCACGAGAGGTTCGCGAACCTCTTGTGGAAAGTTTTGCGAGCGTTTTCCTCTGGAACGCTCTGCTCTCGTCTGGACCTCTTCTCGAGGGGAGAGGTTTTAAGCATCTGGGAACGACCCTGCTCGAGCTGAGGCTGGGCGGCGTCTAAACATAAGCATGTGGTTCCTAGATGGATCTGGCTCGTCGCTTGGAGACAGACGTGGTTCTCGAGGACGATCAAGATCGCGAGAGGCGGTCTTCGGAGGAGGAGAAATAGGATTTATGTGTATCCTCCTCGTCTGCTGCTCTTCCACGCGAGCAGAGGATGGGTGAGTCAGTTTAAGATGCTGAAGCTTCTCAAACCATCCTGTCCCATGTACGGGGAGTTGCAGGAGGTCATGGAATGCGCGGCGGGTAGACTGCAGCTGCCTTGGCGGCGCGTAGGAGAGAGGCTGAGCGTCCAAACAGTTCGGACGATCGGTTTCTCTACGCCCATGACCTCCCAACTCCTGGGAGTCTTCCATTCCTTCCAGATCTCCGTCTGCAGATCTCGAGGGGATGGAAGAAACCATACTCGGCCCCGCATTTGTCGACATCATCTAGCGAAGTTTCGCTGATGTCGGGGGACTGCCTAGGCTGAGTATGTGTCGGTGCCGCCCGTGGACGAGATGTTATTTTTATCTCGCCTCTGGGCGGCCAGCGGCACTGAGAGCTCCCACCCTGCCGGTCTCTGATTGACACGGCGTACATGTCAATGGGTCACGCTGCAGCGGCTTCGCACACCACAGCGGTGTTGCAGGCTTACTAGGCGGACCTGTTGAGGGACCTCGATCAGGGGGAGGGACCCCCTGAGGCGGTAGTCGAGTCGTGCCGGACCACGGTTTTTCTCTCTCCGGGCCACCGTACAGTATAGCGCCGATGGTGGCGACGGTGGCCACGGAGAGACATCTGTGGTTTAACCGTTTGGGCATCGGGGAGAAAAATAAGTCCTTTCTCCTTGATGCCCCGGTTTCGCCATCTGAACTTTTCGGCACCTCCGTGGAGGTGGTGATGGGAAAGTTCGGAAAGGTGGAGGCGCGCTCGGCGGCATTCAGAACATGCATCCCGCTGAGGTCCGGGACCGCGCACAGGCAGTCGGGTGTCCCCGGCCCGTCCCAGTCTGAGGGCTGGAGACGGGAATAGCGAGCCAGCGTCGCCTCTCGAGCGCCCCCCGCGGAGGACTGGGGTGCAGGGGAGGCGGGACACCCGCAACAGGAAGAGGAAGGAAGCCGGGGCTGGTAACCGGAACCAGCGCAGGCAGCGGACTCCACCCCCCGAGGAGCGCGGAGATGAACGCTGCCTTTTTCCCTTCCTCTGGTTTTTCCCCTGGGCGCTTTACATCAGACCTCTGATGAGCAGAAAATGTGAGATTCTGCCGGCCCGCCTGGCTTGTTTTGTTGAGAGCGCCCCCCTCAGGGTGGCGGGCGGATACTAGCCCTATGGCTGGCTTGAAGCACCGCGAGGAGCGATTGGTGAGTCCCCCTCTGTGAGGGCGAAACATTTTCAAAACTATGTTTTTCAGAACTCCTATACCTTCGCTCGCCTGAGAGGGTTTCTGGGGAAATTTGAATCACCGCTGGATCTTCGCAGGGCCTGCAGCTCCCCGTGAGTAAGCTAAGAACGATCTTCTTTGCAACATTATGTGGTTGTGTGTGAATACCTCACTTTCTGCTAGTAGAGTCTGCTGCCTCTCCGTGCTATGTTTTCCCCCACTATGTGGGTAACTGAATCGCGCTCTTGCCCGAGGGCTTGTAGTGTAAGAGGCGAGCTGTGTTTTTTCCTAGCGTAAAAGTGGGAAGTAGCTGAAGACCGGGTATGCACTAACGCACGAGCTGTAGTGAGATCTGCGCCCAGCTCTGCGGGGCTTTGGGAAAAGGGTTTTTGGGACCTTATTGTGTATATTAGAGGTGATAATATTTATTTTCCGGGGCCCTGAGTGGATCTAGTGCGGACTTATGTCGCACCACTTGGCCTAGGCTTTGTCAAGGATGGGGGCGTTCCCTTTTAATGAAGTTGTTCGCCCCTGGCCTGTCTTTTTATATAAGAAAATGGCGTTGTTTATGCATCCTTGTTTCAGCCTCCTCTGTTTCAGAGTCGTCCGGCCAAGGCCCGCCCCCTTTTTCTGCGTTCTGGGGTCACAAGTAATGCAGAAGAGGTGGTGCAGGAGACAGCGACTTCGCCAGTGGTCGTGGGGTGGAACTAAGCGTCTTTTCGCCAGTGGCGATTAGACTTTATCCGCTGTTTCCGCCTTTCGGAGCTTGGTGGCTGCCATCTGCTGGCGGCCCCCGGCCTTTTCCTGGAGGATGGTACGGCCGGTGGATTTCACATTTCTGTGATATTGTTCCCTTGCTTTATGTCTCTGCTCCACCTCCTTTAGGGCCCGGGTCGAGCTGAACATCGGATAATCCTTCTGTCAATACGGTTTGGTCGGATGCTCCCCTGAGGCCCGAACATTGCCAATGGCTGACGCCCTCGCAATCAAGGTTGGCCGCTGCATGGAAAGTAAGACAGCCGCCCCGATGCAGGTGACGTAAGTTGTACTCCCCTCGCTTTAGAGGGTCTTTGTTTAAGCACTTCCGCTGAGTACACTGCTGTTGGCAATGTGATTAGGTCCATGTTTGTAGGCACTGCCCAAGAGACTGCGCCGTCCTGGGGGCCCTAGGACACGGCGAAGCAGGTTGTCCCTAGCTGCCTCTGGGATGGAGCCAGCCCCAGGTGCGGGCATAGGAGCCAGCTGGCTTTGAGTGGCCAGCTTGGACGGTCTGGGCAGTAGGACTTCAGGACAGGTAGTAGGCGCTAACCGGCCTCCTTGCAGGAAAGTCCCGACACCGTGGCCCACGAGTGGGCCTCGGAGGCTCTTCTCCACTGGTGTCGACGTCAGCAGTGACCCGTCATTTGGCCCTGGGGATGAGTCCCCAGGTGTTAACTGGATTTCCAGGCCTTCGTCAGCAGCAGACAGCTGCCGTCAGCCCAGGTAGCAGCAGCCAGCCTTCTTAAAGTCTCGGCAGGATACTTGGAATCTGCAGACCCCCTATTCGGGGGATAGGTCCTGCCAGGCCTCCCTGAGGGGTAGGCTCCCGGTCTGGGTTACCTTCGCTCAGGAGCTAGGCCCTGTTCGGCCTCCCTGAGAGCCTGCTGTGGTCAGCAGGCGCTGCCTGGTCTCCCCCGAGGGGGCACCATAGGCATTAAGTCCCTCGACGGCTGGTACGAGCTGCTAAATAGGTGGTAGGCCCTACCGGGCCTCCCTATGGGCCTGCTGTGGGGAAAGCAGGCTCACTCGACATCCTCTGCGGATGGCGTTCCTGGGCCCCAGTCACTGGATGGCTAGCATGAGTGCTAGTGGGTAGTAGGCCTCGTCCGGCCTCCCTGAGTGACCTCCCTGGAGGCAAACTCCCGGTGCCCAGCCACTGTGGCGGTGAGCATGAAGTGCTATGAGTAGCACTTTCTACTATCAGGTGGTAGGCACGGATGGCCTCCCTGACGACGAGCTCACGGTTCCCGGTCGTTGTGGCAATGAGCGTGAAGTGCTACGAGTAGCACGTTCTGCTTTCAGTTTTTAGGCACGGTCGCCTTCCTGAGGGCGAGCTCCCGGTTCCCAGTCGCTGCGGTAATGAGCGTGAAGTGCTACGAGTAGCACGTTCTGCTTTCAGTTGGTAGGCACGGTCGCCTCCCTGAGGGCGAGCTCCCGGTTCCCAGTCGCTGTGGTAATGAGCGTGAAGTGCTACGAGTAGCACATTCTGCTTTCAGTTGGTAGGCATGATTGCCTCCCTGGAAGCGAGCTCCCGGTTCCCAGTCGCTGTGGTAATGAGCGTGAAGTGCTACGAGTAGCACGTTCTGCTTTCAGTTGGTAGGCACGGTCGCCTCCCTGAGGGCGAGCTCCCGGTTCCCAGTCGCTGTGGTAATGAGCGTGAAGTGCTACGAGTAGCACGTTCTGCTTTCGGTTGGTAGGCATGATTGCCTCCCTGGAAGCGAGCTCCCAATCCTCAGGCGCTGAGAAAGCGGGTGAGACGGTTAGCGAAGCGCTACGGACGGCATGTTCTGCTACTAGGTGGGGCATTGCGCCTCCCTGGAATCGTTCCCTGGTCCCCAGTTTCGGTAACGGAGCGTAGCATGGGCTACTATCAGGCAAAGCTGCACGGGCTTCCCTGAGGGGATTCGCTTGGAGTAGTAGGCCCACGTGGCCTCCTCTGAGGGCACGCTCTGGCTCGTGGTTTTCTGGAAGGTTCCAGTCACTGAGCAGAGGCCGGCTCCCGGGCCGCTGTGGTGAGCATGAAGTGCCGTGAGCGGCACGTTCTGCTGTCAGATGGTAGGCATGGTACCTCCCTGAGAGCGAGCTCCAGGTCCCCAGCCGCCGTGGTAAGCCTGAAGTGCTACGAGTAGCACATTCAGCTAGGCTGTGAGTGCCCGATGTCTTTGCAGTTGGTAGGCCTGCTTGGCCTCCCTGATAAGCGAGTCCCTGGTCTTCCCAGCTACCTCGAGGGCTAGCACGACTGCGATCAGGTATCAGGCCCGTTTGGCCTTCCTGAGGACGAGCGCTGCTGTTGGATGCGCAAGCGGTCTATCAGGTTACCAGGTGGAGGCCTCTCTCGGCCTCCCTGGGGGACGAGTTCCCCAGGCGGGAACACACAACTGGCTTTATGCTGACAGCTAGTGGCCACCCGCTATCAGGCGCCGGTCTCTGGCCGTTTGCGAGACCTGAAGGCGGTGTTCTTACCCTAGCACGACGAGGTGTCACTGCGGCTATGCGGTCCCGACAGGACGGGACCTCATAGTGTGCCTACGGCATGGTTGCCTACCGGGCAGGCTTATGAGCTCCTCTCAAGCGAGGGTCTGTTGTGAGCTTACAGCCTCCTGGAGCTGATCTATTGGTGGTAGGTCCCGAGGGGCCCCTCCCGATATATTCAGCCTATAAGGCCTTTGGCCTCCTAAGCACGTTTTAAAGTAAGTGCTTGGTAGATCCGAGGATCGAGCGGCTTGACTCCCCTCGCTAGCAAGGGTTTGAAAGCACTTCGCTGAGCGCTGCTCTCCGGGATAACCCGTCTCTGAGGTCCGGCTAGTCGGTGACGCTGCCCTTTCTTGCAGCACCCTAGCGGGATGTCTCTTCGGAGGCGAGTACCAGAGGCTCTGTACTGTACAGACAGGGTTGACCGTATTACGTGTCCCATACTAGACTGGGTCACCTGGTCAGGTCTCCCTGGTGGCATTCGGTGATAATCTCCCGAATAGTGACTGGCATAGGGTTCCCTCGTAGTTCCCTTGCCACGCTCCCTTAAAGGAACCCCTTCTAAGTCGAATGGGTTGGTTCCAGGCCTTCGAGCAAGGCCTGGGAAGGACCTCATGTGTGTGAAGCTTTCCTTCTCAGGTGATAGCTTGGGCTATGACCGTAGGGAGCGCTGTCACTGACAGCCTAATGTGACCAGAAGGGGAGTGGTACAGGCATTTCAGCAGAATTTGCTTGTCTTGACAGTTGTCACTGCCATTGGGCATGCACTCCCGTCGGCATGGCGGCGTGGGTATATCGTTCCCCGTAGCGTCAAACTGACGCAGCGCGAGTTCCCTTTCGAAAGGGAACGTCTCAGGTTACGAATGTAACCATTGTTCCCTGAGAACAGGGAACGAGACGCTGCGTCGCTTTGCCATGCCGCAGGGCCTGCCTGCCGAAAACAGTCCCTTCAGACGATGAGATACTGTCATGTTGGCAAGGTGCCCTTATATACTTCCTGGTCGCACCTTGATGACATCATAGGCTGTCGCCGGTCAATAGGATTGACGTTTTTTGATTGTGATTTCAGGCACCAGTCACGCTGGAGGCGTTCCCCCGTAGCGTCAAACTGACGCAGCGTCTTGTTCCCTGTTCTCAGGGAACAATGGTTACATTCGTAACCTGAGACGTTTTGTGTAGTCTGCACTTAAACACTTGGTCAATGTTGAGAACAATGTTTACCCTTACAGAAAAAACACATGGATTTTACATTTTCCCAGTGGTGGAGAGAGTACTGAAAAAGCATACTAAAAGTAAAAGTACTGTTACTTGTCAAAAAATGTAGTGCAAGCAGAGTAAAAGTACCTGTCCTAAATACTACTCAAAGTAGGAGTAAAAAGTAGCCCTTTTAAAAGCACTCAAGAGTAGTGAGTATTATGCTGTGAATGTTATTCCACTTTATATACCCTGCAAATTAAAAATGTAGCTTACTTTTTATGGATGATTCTCATTAAGATCAAAAAAACCTGAGATCACCAACAGTATTTCAGAATTCAGTTTTATTTTTGACTACTAGCATTAAAAATACAGCCATGTAATATTAGAGAAAGCAACCAATAATCTGGTAACATTTATGAGAACCATTCTGTAGAGGTTTCCTTGCGGTTAATTAAAAAAGGTTCAAAGTGTTGTACATGAACAATTTTACGTTAAAAAAGCAGAGTTCTTTCTTTTCAAGACGCATTCATTGTACTGCTTTAATTTCATTGGATGTTTTCTCTGTAAAAGAATACACTTCAGAAATCAAAATCAAGTAACTCACAATTTTCACCACTGATTATTTTTGCTTGCAAAAACATAAACCTGATTTAAATATAAATCTGATGTTTTATGAAAGTTATTTGCTATATACATGGACTACCATTTTAAATCGCCATGTGAGAACACATTACATTAAAATATGCACTTGTAACGAGTGTAAAATCAACATTATTTTCACTCAAAATCTTTTCTTTATTATTAAAAACTCTGATTCTCTTATTTTTAATATATTGTTTGTTTTCATTGTATTGTCTTTTGATTTAATTATGCTGGTATGTATATTTTTGGAGTTTTATATATGTTGTAATGAAGTGTACTGCCCCTTTAAGAAACACTTAACTTTGGACGCGTTCGTTCGTTCGCTCAGTTGATGCTAAACTACGCTGAGTCTTGCTCTCCAGGATACCCGTCTCTGAGATCCGGCCTGAGGAGTCGCGTGCGTTTTGATTGACTGCTGATTTTCCTCTGTTCGGAAACGGCTCTCGAGACAAATATGGTCCTTTCAGAGAGTGTGTGGCCTTACAGAAAAAAGTAAACCAATATTTTTTTTTCATCCATAATCAGAGCTAATGTGTTGATTTAATTACAAATCTATATATTATATATTTTAAAGTATTACACAATTCACCAATGCCCGTTTGTCATGTATATAGGCTACACCAACCAATCATGATCTGGCAAAGCAAGTTCAAATTCCATTGGGCATGTGAAGTGGAGCGGTAATTTTCTGTTCTTATTCATAAATCGGTTGAAAATTACATGGACAGACGAACTAACGTTTGTGGAACGATTTCCTGCGGTTTGTCTCATTTTATAAATTGCATCACTGACAAAATGGATTTTAACAAACAAATCCCTGCACAAAACCATGCAGCAGCAGCAAAAGTCGCATTAATGGTAAGTGTTAAATTCACTTGTATTTATGTATATTGATACACCGTTTACTATTTCATGAAACTATCAAAGTTAACAAGAACCAAGTGCCACCGGCACCTACAGGCCTATTATGTGAAGTGTAGGCTGGAGAAATGGTTACGTGAAAGGATTTTATTATATTACCATTTTTGAATATTATGCAGCATTATGAAAGTCTCTTATGTTCATCAAGCCTGCATTTATTTGATAAAAAAACAGCAATATTGTGAAATATTATTAAAATAATGGTTTTCTATTTTAAAATATAATTTATGCCTGTGATCACAGCTGGATTTTCAGCATCATTACTCCACTCTTCAGTGTCACATGATCATTCAGAAATCATTCTAATATGAGGATTTAATGTCAATGATGGAAACTGTGATACTATTTCAAGATTCTTTGATTAATATATATTATATATATATATAAGAGAGTTCAGAGTCTGTAAATATATGTATTACAGAATATGTAATATGTAAATATATATATATATATATATATATATATATATATATATATATATATATATATATATATATATATATATATATATATATATATATATATATATATATACATATTGCCCCTTTTTTACATTTGAGCCCCTGCCTCTGAAGAACTCTCTGCACGGCCCTGGTCCAGAATATCAGTTAATCACCTCTGTCAGATTTTACCAAGACTGACGAGTTTGTGAAAGAGATCGTAAACCCGGCCGGTGCGAGACTCTAAATGTTATCAGAATCTTGATTACTGAGTATAACACAATATAAACGATTTAAATTGAAAGATAAAATATGAATCTAAAGTTAATGATTAACAAAATCATTTAAAACATTTTTCATTAATGGAGTCAGATGAAACAAAGAGGTAAATGCATACAAAGAAATGTATTTAAATCCTGTTTTGTTGTGTAAAAGGAAAGACAGTGACACGCAGATACACCTTCCCTGTGCTATTGGAGACCGGTATTGGACCTGTGGGCTTACAGACTGTTAATTAAAAAAGGTGCGCATGACTTAAGCCACTCAATGTTTTGTTTCTTTATTCTTGTAACAAATTCTACATGCAATGCAAGTATAGATAGAATGAATGACATTAATAATAAAAACACATAAATTCCATCTTTTGATTTATCAGAATATCAAACTATTTACATGAAAGTGATCTGAACAAGAACTTTGATCACTTAGGAAACTTTGGGCAACACTTTTTCTCATGAGTCAGTAGATTAGAGGAGCGGCTGAAACTCTTCCCACATGAAGAGCACTGGTGCGGCTTCTCTCCAGTGTGAATTCTCTGGTGTCTTTTTAAATTGCTTGATGTACTGAAGGTCTTCTCACAGTCAAAGCACATATAAGGTCTCACACCAGTATGAATGCGCTCATGCACTTTTAAAGTGGTCAGTTGTGAAAAACTCTTTCCACAAAAAGAGCAAACGTGAGGCTTCACATCAGTATGAACTTTAAAGTGTTGTCTTAAGTCTGATGCCCCAACAAATGCTTTCTCACACTGATCACAGCTGAATGATCTCACTCCAGAGTGACGGCGCAGATGATCATCGAGAGATCTTTTGAGACTGAAACTCTTTCCACACTGAGAGCAGGTGAAAGATCCTTCGACTCCAGATTTTCCAGCTTGTTTCTGTGTGAAATTCTCTTCAGTCTTTGAAGCGACTGTGTTTCCATCTTCATTTGTGAGATGATGAGGTTTCTGCTGTTTGTCTTTATTCACTTCCACTGGGTCTAAAATCAACATATTCAATAAAAGAGGAACAAATGAGAAACAAAAAGAAATTTGGTTCAATCTCAATTTAGCACAAATCCAGTTTACTACTGAGTCTGATAAACTCAGCAAAAAAGAAACATCCCCTTTTCAGGATACTGTATTTAAAAGATAATTTTGTAAAATCCAGCTTTACAGATCCTTATTGGACAGTGTTTAACCACTTACACCCCTGAAGGCATTTTTTAAATTTCACATCTAAGTGACATGCTTAAAAGTAAAGGCTTGTAACTCTACAAAAAAACAAAACAAGAAATATTTTGGTAACACTTTATTTTGATGGTCCCTTTTGAACATTCTGTTGACTACAAGTAACTTTGCAACTACATGTCAACTAGCTCTCATTAGAGTATTAGTAGACTGTCTACTTAATATCTGCCAACTCTTTATTGTGATGGTCCTCCAACAGACATTCTACTGACTATAAGTAACTTTGCAACTACATGTCAACTTATTCTAACCCTAACCCTACCAGTCGACTAATACTCTACTAAACCGCTAATGAGAGTTAGTAGACATGTTGATGCAACATTACTTATAGTCAACAGAATATGTTAAAGGGACCATCAAAATAAAGTGAAACCAATATTTTTTATTATATTGTATTTATTACATTACATTTGATAGAAAACCTTTCAAATTTTGAAAAAATATATATTTTGATCATGTTTGGAAGTTCTTATGTTACATCACTGCTGAGAAACCCTCAGAAAAAGTGATGCAATTTATTGATTTGTTTGGTTATTATTGATTGACATTCTGACTAGTATAAAGTCTTTATCAAGTTTAGACTTTGCAAAATCATGTTAACTACATCTGAGCCAAATTTTGGGTTGATATCTCACAGCAATCAAAAGTTATGGCTTTTGGAACCAAGGTAGCCTTTTTCCAAAAGTCCAAAAACCTCTATAAACGAGATCTGAGTGTTTAACTGAACAGAAGAACTACTTACATGTGTAAACGTCACAATACATTTTTTTTTAACATAAAATAAGTAACAAGTGATAAGATCCTGGTCGATGGGTGATGATTCTTCAGCACATTTTCAGCGTGTTCTCCTATTCTACGTTGCACGGTAAATCAAGACCTGTCAAGGAGATCAGCCCAATCCAAGAGCGTCCAGCGTTAAGAGAGTGTCCGATTGCTCTCTACACATCGTCCCTGCCCACTTTACCCACCCACCCCCCTCACCCGAGATCCAGTTTCCATTAGTTAAACTTTCAAATGACGTAACGCTATGATCGTGGCACGTGATCATGATCGTGGAAGTAAGCATGTCTCACCAAATAAGCATGTCTTGTCACTCCACAGGGGCGTAACTACAAACGGTGCAGGCAGTGCAGCCATACTGGGCGGCAATTAGGGCTGGACCCGAATATTCAAATATTCATTCAGTGGGTTGGTATTCGGTTTTCAATTTTGGAATTTGAATATTCATTGTTGTTTTTTTCTCGCAAACCCGGCATCCCCCTCGAAACGGTTCTCATTCGCGCTTTACTCTATAAAATCTGGCGAAATATAATACTCTTGTTTTTTACAATTATATTATAGCCTAGCCATTTTTAATAGGATAGACAGTTGAATAGGAACCCAACCTCATTATACTTAATAAATATATTTGCTTCTTCTTAGCCTAAGTGTTCCTGCAACTGAGTATTCTCTGTCTAGAGCACAACTGCATGAGCTTAAATGCCTGAGCTTGCATTCTGGGTAAAGCTGTGTTGGTTTGACAGCGTGGAAAATAGAATAATAGAAACAAAATGTATTCGCCTTTTTACCCGTTAGGGATGTGACGGTGAGAACGTCTCGGTTACGTATGGTAACCCTCATTCCCTGAAGGAGGGAACGGAGACGTACGTTGGACGTAACCGACGAATTGGGGATCACTTCAGGGAGCCCCTATCAGCTTCGAGATATAGAGAATGGGCCAATAGCCATTGGCGTGCGAGATTTGCATCTCGCGCTCCGCCCCGCACCGCAGGTATAAACAGGAAGTGAGAGCAGCGCACTATTGTTTTTCACTGAGGAGCCGAACTTAGTGGCTCAGGCCTGCAGTGATGGTACAGCAACTGTGGCGACGGGACGTACGTCTCCGTTCCCTCCTTCAGGGAACGAGGGTTACCATACGTTACCGAGACATTCCCTTTCAGTCGGTCACGTTCGACGTACGTCGGACATAACCAACGAATTGGGACCCTTTGGAAAACGCCAAAGTTACTACCACTTCCAGCGCCCAGCGAAGAGCCCCTCAGACCCCGTCTGTATCGGGCGGGAAAACTCACGCAGGGAGAGTCACACTGCTGTTCCGCAAGACCCATTCAGCAGACCTTTATTGGATAATGCTGGGAAAGCGTGCCCGGAGGGCTGCTGCGGAAGCCACATCATGCCCAGAGGGAGTTACCATGTGGAGAATACACATATGGACAGGGTTCGCCTATCCCTAGGGGAACTCGACTGGAGCAAAATAAGTGCACGTATCCGTTCCATGGGAAGGGAATGGTGCAGCAAGTCGACACTAGAACAGGCACTTCGGTGTTACTGACTATGGGAAGCGAGCACACGGGAAGCTACGGGCTCTACACGTAGACTATAAAACCTAGCGAACGTGTTGGGTGTCGCCCAGCCCACAGCTCTACAGATATCTGTCAGCGAGGCGCCACGAGCCAACGCCCAGGAAGAAGCTACACCCCTAGTGGAGTGGGCTCTTAACCCAAGCGGGCAGGGCACGTCTTGGGTTTCATACGCCAAGACGATGGCATCCACTATCCAGTGCGCCATCCTCTGCTTGGAGACAGCCTTTCCCTTCTGCTGTCCTCTATAACAGACGAAGAGCTGCTCTGAGGTCCTGAAGCTTTGCGTTCTGTCTACGTAGGTCCGCAGGGAGCGGACCGGACAGAGAAAAGCTAGGGCTGGGTCTGCCTCTTCCGAAGGCAGCGCTTGCAGGCTCACCACCTGGTCCCGGAAGGGAGTGGGGGGAACATTGGTCACGTATCCAGGCCAGGGTCTCAGGATTACATGAGAGTTACCAGGCCCGAATTCCAGGCACGATTCGTCGACCGAAAATGCCTGCAGGTCCCCTACCCTCTTGATAGAGGCCAATGCAATCAGGAGCACTGTCTTTAGTGACAGGACTTTTAACTCAGCTGACAGCAAAGGCTCAAAGGGCGCCTTCTGCAGTGCGTTAAGCACCAGAGTTAAGTCCCAAGAGGATATAGAGGGAGGGCGAGGCAGATTTAGTCTCCTCGCCCCCCTCAGGAACCTGACGATCAGGTTGTGCTTACCTAAGGACTTTCCATCTACTAAGTCATGATTAGCGGCAACATATACCTTGAGGGTGGAGGGAGACAGCCTTTGCTCCAACCCGCTCAGTAGAAAGGAAACCAACGAGCTGATTGTACACCTTTGGGGGTCTTCTCGGCGAGAAGAGCACCAGTCGACGAACAGGTTCCACTTCAACTGCCCTCGCGACTGGGCAAGAATCAGCCAGTCGTCGAGGTAGTTGAGGATGCAAACACCACGCTCTCTCATGGGAGCAATGGCCGCCTCTGCAACCTTCGTGAAGATGCGGGGCGACAGGGCTAGCCCGAAGGGTAAGACTTTGCACTGATATGCTCGTCCGTCGAACGCAACGCGAAGAAACAGTCTGTTTCGAGGGAGAATCGAGACATGAAAGTAAGCGTCCTTCAGGTCGATCGCTGCAAAGCAATCTTGGGGACGGATGCATCTTGAACGGCATCCTGTGAAGGGACCGGTTCAAGAACCACAGATCCAAGATCGGCCGTAAACCACCGCCTTTCTTACGGGCTGTAGAAGCCGGTCTTCAAATCGGCTGGAGGGACCGGCTCTACCGCGTCCTTCGCCAGTAGGACCGCAATCTCCGCCTGGAGCACAGGAGCGTTCTCCTTCGGCACGGAGGTGAAGTGAATGCCCCTGAACTTGGGGGGACGCCGGGCGAACTGAATCGCATAGCCGAGTCTGATGGTACGGATGAGCCAGCAAGACGGTCTGGGAAGCGCTAGCCAGGCTCCCAGGGACCGTGCAAGCGGGACCATCGGCACCACAGACGTACCCGCAGCAGGGCAGCGAGACGGCATGCAGGGACACGACTCGGATTTCCTGGTGGCGGCCCGAAGTGGGGTCTGAGTGTGCTGTGCAACACTTACCTGCTTCCGCTGAGGGGGTGTGCGAGTGTGGGAAGGCCTCTGGTGTGCGTACCCACAGCCAGCACCCCCTGCTGGCAAACAGAGAGGCGTCTGAGAGTGACAAGGCATGGGAGCGTCGAACACTGACAGGCGCGCTCTCTTGGCACCCAGAGATATTGGAAACTGCTCTTTTATTGAAAATTTGGGTACCACTGGCACTGAGGCCGGAGGAGCTCCCGGAGGAGCTCTGGGTCAGGTCTACCCTCGTGCATGTTCATGAGTGCCTGAGCCTGGTGCACCTGGAGCAAACTCATGGCATGCAAAGCGGACGCGGCCTGTCCGCAGGACCTGTAAGCCTTCGCAACTAGATTGGAAGAGAACTTACAGGCCCGGGACGGGAGACGTGGGTCACCGCGCCAATTGGAGGCAGTCGCCGGACACAGCTGCATCGCGACGGCCCGCTCAACTGGTGGGATTCCCACGTAACCCTTGGCCTGTCCGCCATCGAGGGTAGTGAGGAGGGAGGAGCCGCTAGGTCTGTTTCTGGCACTGAACGGTGCCGTCCATGAATCTAGTCAGCTCCTCATGCACCTCCGGGAAGAATGGTACCGGAGCGGGACGCTGAGAACCAGTCCAACGAGAAACCAATCGTCCAACCTGGAAGGTTCGGGACGTGATGGAGGGTTCCACTCAAGCCTGGCAGCCCAGGAAAGCATAGCAGTCAAATCGGGGTCCGACTCGACTGTTGCCACTCTCCGACTTCATCCGTCGAAGTAGGTCTATCCTGCTGGGCAGGGATAGTACTAGATCGAGGTATGCGGAGGAGGACTCCACCTTCCCGAAGGTAGGCGAGTCTCGATCTAAGCTCCAAGATAGTCATGTTCCCGCAGTGGGAACACGAACTATCCACAAACGCTGCCTCGGCTCCGAAGTGAATGACAATAGTGCGCTGCTCTCGCTTCCTGTTTATACCCATGGTACGGGGCGGAGCGCGAGATGCAAATCTCGCACGCCAATGGCCATTGGTCCGTTCTCTATATCTCGAAGCTGATAGGGGCTCCCTGAAGTGATCCCAATTCGTCGGTTACGTCCGACGTACGTGACCGACTGAAAGGGAACATTTTCCCTCCCCATCACATTACAGTGCGACCGTGAACGAATGACAGTGTGGTCGTGCGCATTTTACTTTTGGTTTAGAATTAGCACCAATTCGGGGGCGGGTTGCTTGAATTGTGGGTTCTTTAGCCTATTATTCTTAATGAAAACACTTAATGCTTTTACATTTCACTTTGAGACCAAATCTTCTGTGATGATCATCTTGTCATTCAGCTCCTCGCTCTATGATGAAAGAGATCTGACTCCTGCTGATGTGCTCAGACTCTCGTTCGGCTCATGCGGCACGTTCAGTTTTTAATTGTAACTGTTCTCTAACTGAACTAAATTATTTTAACTACTATAAAATATCAAAATGGTGGGGGCGGTGCTGCGGTGGGCAAGTGATGTAACCGGTCTTATGCCTGAACACTAACACCGACTATTGCAGCAAGCCATTATTACAAACGGTTACGAAGCGGTCTTGAAGTCACGGTTCGGTACAGCAGTTTTACAAAATTGCTTTTTATTTTTTTATTAAACAGTGGTTTACTGAAAAAATGTGTCTGTCCTTGAATTAATTCAATTATAACTAAACGTTTATTGAAGATAATACTGTAAACTATATAGAGAGCCCTTATTTAGACATTAATATTAAACGTTAACAACAGAGCCCAAACTATTAGCCTAAATTCAGTTGCTATTTATTTTTAGATATAATAATCAACACTCAAATAACACATTGTATGCAAACATGTAAACTTCACATACGGCAGTTTTTGCATTAACTTCTAAATCTAATCATAAAATATTTTTTTTCTCCAATTCGTTGTTGAAATATAATCATTTATACATAGTGTGTGTCATTTTCATGACAGGTTTATTTAAACATACATGACATAATCAAGACATCACTAACAGGTTAATTATAATATAATGAATATATAGGCTAATATAGTGCATATTTTAGTGAAAGAGTTGATGTGAACTCTAGTGAACTAACAGCTGTGGACACTGAATGACTGCCTGAGGTAAATGTGATGCTACATGAGATTGTTTACAAGCAATTATATTGAGGTCTTTCCGCCGTTGAAACACTGATTGAGCGATTACACCACATATACGTGACAGGAAGTTGTAATGTATCCTCAACATACCTTCAGATGTTCATTCATGTTTATTCTTTAGGAAGAAATTATTGATCAAGTTCACAGATGATCGTGTCGCACGGCCGCTTGAACTGTGATCAGTCATGCCACATTAAAGAGCGTCAAAACTGCATTTATCATTTGAATTTTGTGATAAAATGGACTGAATACTTAATATGTTTGCGTGTGAACTCGGATTGAAGTGTGTTCCGCGCTTAAAACAAGCCGACTCTTAACTGTTAAAGATTGCATTCGGAAACCGTTCGGTACACGCATGCAAGAAATGGAACCAGCCCTAGCGGCAACAGGGCCCGCAGTGCACATGGACCCCTGGGGATGAAGTGACTCTTCAGGATACTTGCGATACTCGCATTTCCAATGAAATGTGCTGGTTCGAAATCACATGTCATTCACGCTCTACCACTTACCGTCGACCAATCAGAACATATGAGGGATATTCCGCTCTATGCCAGCTCGCTCCACAATTCACTCTAAAATGTGAATTGTTTTATTTAAAAGTAACGATTTCAAGCGTTCTTTAGCCGTGTGTTTCCTGTTTGTGTGATAAGTATTTTGCTGAGTTTCAGTTCATCTTTGAGACGTGTTTCAGAAAGATTCTCGCAGAGACAGGTGAACGCTGTTTATTTTCTTTATTTTACAAAAGCATAAAGTTTTGTTGTTATTGTGAGTGTTCACTAATTTTTTTGACTATTTATAGTTTATAATCATTCAACCACATTGGTTAATGGTGTCACGCAGGTGGTGGAGTATTAACTTATTTTATTGAATTAGTTTGAGATCAAATTAATGCTAGATTTTTTGCTATAAATTACAGACATGGCATCTGACGACAAATTCTTATTTTTCTCAGATATTTAGCTTTATTTTAAGATTCAATCACAGGCTCGTTCTTACGTACTAGAGCATGTCCGCACATGCGCACTCTTCAAAAACGGTGCTTTAAATCTCTTGACAGACTAAAAGACATAAATTACATTTGTATGTATTCTAAATTAAAGATATAGATTGTACTGAATGTCAGCTTGCTTATTTTGCTCAAGATAAGGATTTATTAAGTCCACATGTCATGCAAACAAGAAACTCTGCTTCTAACCACAGGTCGAGAGCTGTCGTCAGGTTTGCGACACTGTTTGCGAATGTTCGTTGGAGCGATGGTTTCGGGAAACACTGACTCGTTGAACTATGTTGATAAGGACGGAACTTGCGACCATAGTTGGGTAACGATGCTTTTGGGAAACGCACCCCAGATTGAGAGTTAAAGAAAACATTGCATATTTAGTTTCATATTTATGTTTAAATAGGCTATAAATAAGCGGATACACAGCAGCTTCACTATACAGGTATTTGTAGCAATTTTTTTATTACGTCAACCATATTTACAGGATCATTTTATTATGGAGAGTAATGGAGATGCAACATTGTTAACATTAATGTTAATGTTTTTCTTGTATTTAGCCCTCAGGTATTCCTTACTAATTGATCACACTCACTCATTGGTGGTCAAATGTGATCATTCACCTTAACCCTTTTTCAATTAAATAAATGTTCTATATTTTAGTTTAATAATATTTATTGAATATTTCGAGGATATTTTTTTGGTACTAAATAAGCCTACTATTTGTGCAATAATTGTACAGTAGGCTATATACATATGAATTGATCCTGAATCAAGATCTTAATCGATATTTGTGCCCGATATTTGTATATATCGAAATCGATATTTGTGGGAAACACTGTGTTCATACAGATATTTACACATAATTAGAAATTTGCTGGGGAAAAGCAGTTGAAAGTTGGGGGATGTTTCTTTTATTGTTGAGTTTAGGCTCTAGTTTTAGATGTATTGTGATACACAAACCTTGTAATTCTTCCTCAAACTCCAACTTTACTGTCTGTAGTTTCTCCTGGAGTAATTCCTCCTGCTTGATTCTTCTTCTCCTGTGGGAAGATGGGAATATATCGTTGTTGTTATTATTATTATTAATATAATATTACACAGGTGCAAATGATCAGAAAGGAGCTCTATATTTCTACATATTAGCTTTTAAACTATCAGTTCTCAGAGCAGTTCAGAGAGAAGCTGAGAGAATATTGATGAGGGTTGATCGCTGTAATCAGACATCGATTAAACGCGTGAATGTGTGCAAATTACAGACAACGGTCGCAAATCAGAGATGAAGATTTAACGAAAAAGTCCAGTTCTTGTCGAGCTAGTTCAATGCATAGGATATAAGTTGTCAGATTTAGATTTCTCCTGATAAAAAATGAAATAAATGTACTCACAGTCGGATAAAACAGATTTAAAGGGGTGGTAAACCACGATTTCACTATTCAAACTTTAGCTAGCGTGTAATGTTGCTGCTTGAGCATAAACAACATCTGCAAAGTTACAACGTTCAAAGTTTAAAGCAAAGGGAGATATTTGCTTTTAAAGAAATCAGTTTCTAAGAACTACAGCAAACGGCCAGTAGGCGACTACACACATTCCTCCAGGGCTTGCTGACATCACCAGGCTCAATATTTACATAAACCCCTCCTCCGAGAATATTAAATAAGGGGGGGGGGGGGGGTGAGGCCATTTTGTATCGCGGCGCTGTTGTGGTTAGTAGGCTGGAGTGTTGTTGCCGCGATGCAGAGGAAACGCTGTTATTTTCATCCGGATTGCAGGTCTGGGGTACTTGCTCTGTTCAGCCTTCATAGGGACGGGGGTGCGTTGCAGAGCGTTTAACATACAGCATGTTATATGCACGTGTGTTTGAGTCAGCGGGGAATCAGGCGCGCGCAGGGCTCCCTGCAGAGGAGATCTAACATCTAAGCACATCTAACAGAGGAAAACATCCACCGTCTTCGCGATTTCAATGCCAGATTTGCACAACGTCAGCTGCGTGAAAAAAACACTGCCGGTGCGTGGATGCACGACGCGCGCGCTGCACATTTCACGGAGGACAACACAAACGTCCACAAACTTCGCGAGTTCAATACAGGATATGCACAACGGCTTGTCCTGAAAGCTGGATTTACAAACAGAAGCTGTTCACGGGCCACAACCTGTAAGTCTGATTTATTTTTCATCGATGTGTTTTCCTGTAATAGGTTGTAGCAAGGAAGTAAACAGATGACAAAGCTGTTCTGCAAACCAGTCTGTTAAATGCTCATTCATACTTAACGATATCCGACGAACACCTATCGTTACAAACATTAACGTTAAAATCTCAACAGCGAACCTGGCATTAGTGTAAATGATTCTTTGATTAGAGCTTTTATGTATTGTTTATCTTCAGGCTTGCTAAACATGGTTCTGTGTGTGATTTGGCTAACTTACTAAAGTCAGTGCTTAGTGTTCGTTTTGGGTTAACGTTAGTTCTTGCGACAGATATTTGGCTATAATCGTTCTAAAAATACAAAAGTTAAAGTGCCATTCAGTAGCAATCATTATAGATCCGCAGTCTTTACTCTCGAGGACTGAACAGGTTCTGCTCGATCATCTTCACTCAAATGTTCTGGGTCTGATTCGAGCTCAGATTGGTGTGGTTTTATTGACGCCGTTGTTTCTAATACTGAACAGCCTCCGGTAAAGGTAAGGGGCGTGACGTTTCCGACGTGCACTGCGGTTAGCGAATCAGAACACACTGGGCCAGCTAACCAATCTGAGCCCACTGCGTATTTTTGAGGGACTGGCTTCATACAACCCGGAAAGCATCAGACCGTTTTACAAGGAGGGACAGAGCAGTGTAGAATAAAGGTCAAATATATGAAAAATAAGGCAATTTTTTTTAAAACGAAGCATGAACACATGTTACAGTGCACCCCACAAACACAGCCAAGCCTTCAAAAGAATGTGTTTTACCACCCCTTTAAAGTTATGATGGAGACACGATGAAACTTCCCGAGGTAAAAGCAAATGGCGACATCTAGAGGAACATCTGTGGCGCTGCAGAACTCCCGCCGCTGAAGTGAGGGGCGGAGCTTATAGAGTCTGCACTATGACGTGTTTTAACCATCATCTCATGAATCCTGCTAAGCTTTTTATATTTTCTTTTTTTTAACCCTTTGACTGTCACCCCCCTTTTTGAGAATACACATGAAAATGCACTATCCAAACTTAAAGGGCTGTAATTCAAGAATGCTTTGGAATATAGACCAAAGTTTGGTCTCGTTTTAAAGACGACATTCTGCAGATTATTGCTGAAGTGAAAGCAATTCAAAATATGAAAGTATGAAATAGTTTTGGAAGTTTAAATTTACTGTAAATGAAAAATACTGTACTAAATATTTTTTATTTCATATAAAATATATATTTTACAAAAAAGAATTTACTCTAAAATTACTATAAAATCAAAGCCATATGTCTAACCAATTTGTGTTCCAAATTTGAAGTTGATATCACAAAAATTGAAGTCCCCATGAGATTTTGTTTAGGGTGCTGTACCAAAAATAGCCACCGGGTGTCATTCAAATTCCATTTATTGTTGTTTTGATGCATTTTCCTGTAAATTTCTGTCCAAATATTACTTCCATCACAAAACAGTCACCAAATATGGACCCTTGAGACTCAGACCTTTCCGACAATATGCGTTTTGTCAAGATTGGAAAAGATTTTGAATATAAAGTAGTTAAAATTATTGTTGTAATATGAAACATGACAGCGCCCACTAGGGGAGGAGCCCACTAGAATAATTTAGAGTAACGTTTCCATGGCAACACAATGTCCGATTTCAAAACGGTTTTCACAGGATGAATTTTGAGTTTGTAAGCTTTCAAATGATACCTAATTTGTGATAATTACTTAAATATATGATATGAAAAAAGGCGATCAAAAAAAAGAGCACCAGGCGTCCCACCTGTGGGACGGTGACAGTTAAGAGGTTAATGTATCCACATTTATAATAATATAATTTATATAATATTACCCCTTTAAAAAATAGTTAAGGTTCACTGCTGTGAGGGTGTTTCTAGTCCAGCTGTAAAAATGCTATCTTTATCTCTTCTGACTGCCGTTATCAATCTCTCTCTGTTTTCTACTCCTTTTGAAAGTTGTGAGAACACTATTGTGGCGTTTTTCTTTTGCTACAATCCTATTCACATCATTTTATTTTATATGAGCTGTTTTCACAATGAAGTTTTGTTTGGATTGATATAAAAACAACAATACTTTTAAACAAGGTCACTTTATTGATTCATACATGCATAAGATAACCTGAATAAAAATTATGGATCCAAGTTTAAATGTATAAATTTTCTCCATTTGATGTTGTTTTTTCCACTGTTGTACTGAACACATCCCTGAGTTAACTGACTTTAAAATCAATATCGTAACACCCCTTAAATGTATTCTGGGCAGTCCTATTATTAAAAATATGACATCAGTATAAATGATGAACAGTCCTTTAATACAGTGATTATAAGAGAGCAAAACAAACAGACAAAACTGAACAAATTACACTGTTTTGTGTAGTCTGCACTTAAACACTTGGTCAATGTTGAGAACAATGTTTACCCTCACAGAAAAAACACATGGATTTTACATTTTCCCAGTGGTGGAGAGAGTACTGAAAAAGCATACTAAAAGTAAAAGTAGTTACTCTTCAAAAAATTTAGTGCAAGTAGAGTAAAAGTACCTGTCCTAAATACTACTCAAAGTAGGAGTAAAAAGTAGCCCTTTTAAAAGTACTCAAGAGTAGTGAGTAGTGAGTATTATGCTGTGAATGTTATTCCACTTTATATACCCTGCAAATAAAAAATGTAGCTTACTTTTTATGGATGATTCTCATTAAGATCAAAAAAACCTGAGATCACCAACAGTATTTCAGAATTCAGTTTTATTTTTGACTACTAGCATTAAAAATACAGCCATGTAATATTAGAGAAAGCAACCAATAATCTGGTAACATTTATGAGAACCATTCTGAAGATGTTTCCTTGCGGTTAATTAAAAAAGGTTCAAAGTGTTGTACATTAACAATTTTACGTTAAAAAAGCAGAGTTCTTTCTTTTCAAGACGCATCCATTGTACTGCTTTAATTTCATTGGATGTTTTCTCTGTAAAAAGAATACACTTCAGAAATCAGAATCGAGTAACTCACAATTTTCACCACTGATTATTTTTGCTTGCAAAAACATAAACCTGATTTAAATATATATCTGATGTTTTATGAAAGTTATTTGCTATATACATGGACTACCATTTTAAATCGCCATGTGAGAACACATTACATTAAAATATGCACTTGTAACGAGTGTAAAATCAACATTATTATTTTCACTCAAAATCTTTTCTTTATTATTAAAAACTCTGATTCTCTTATTTTTAATATATTGTTTTGATTTTCATTGTATTGTCTTTTGATTTAATTATGCTGGTCTGTATATTTTTGGAGTTTTATATATGTTGTAATGAAGTGTACTGCCCCTTTAAGAAACACTTAACTTTGGACGCGTTCGTTCGTTCGCTCAGTTGATGCTAAACTACGCTGAGTCTTGCTCTCCAGGATACCCGTCTCTGAGATCCGGCCTGAGGAGGACACTGCCAGTCCGCAGGACCTTAGTCTGGAGGCTCTGTTCTCAAACAGACAGGGGTGGCCAAGCCGAAGTGTCCCATGGAAGCGGCACCAGGTCAGGCCTCCCTGGTGGCATCCGGTGAAGTTTCCCGAATAGTGACTGGGACACAAATTAAGGAACACAAATTAAGATATTTTTGTTGAAATCCGATGGCTCAGAAAGGCCTCCATTGGTAGTCAACAAAAAATCAAAATAGCGACTTTATTCAACAAGGTTTTGTCCTCCGCGTGGGCCTTTGACGTGAACTCACGAAGCACCACGACACATGCTGATAGCAATATGTGGTTCAGCATGTCAACCAATAATAACCAAACAAATCAATAAATTGCATCACTTTTTCTGAGGTTTTCTTTGGAGGCGGAAGGAGGAGGAGGAGTTGCTGAAAGAATTTGTCAAAGGGATGATGCAGATTTGCTTTGGGGGCTCGAGCCCCTGCCCTTTTTCAAAATGAATCAAAAGTGCCCCTCTCAGACAAATATCAAAGATAATATCGTGGTCAATAAAACTAAATAAATGTGATTATTATATCATGACAATGTATACAATAGTAACGAACGGCTCAAAAGTCGGACAATTTCTGTTGAGGCGTTGCCATAACGCGTTGATATGGGTTGCGTGTGTTTTGATTGACAGCTGATTTTCCTCTGTTCGGAAACGGCTCTCGAGACAAATATGGTCCTTTCAGAGAGTGTGTGGCCTCACGGGAAAAAAGTAAACCAATATTTTTTTTTCATCCATAATCAGAGCTAATGTGTTGATTTAATTACAAATCTATATAATATATATTTTAAAGTATTACACAATTCACCAATGCCCGTTTGTCATGTATATAGGCTACACCAACCAATCGTGATCTGGCAAAGCAAGTTCAAATTCCATTGGGCATGTGAAGTGGAGCGGTAATTTTCTGTTCTCATTCATAAAGGTTGAAAATTACATGGACAGACGAACTAACGTTTGTGGAACGATTTCCTGCGGTTTGTCTCATTTTATAAATTGCATCACTGACAAAATGGATTTTAACAAACAAATCCCTGCACAAAACCATGCAGCAGCAGCAGCAAAAGTCGCATTAATGGTAAGTGTTAAATTCACTTGTATTTATGTATATTGATACACTGTTTACTATTTCATGAACTATCAAAGTTAACAAAACCCAAGTGCCACCGGCACCTACAGGCCTATTATGTGAAGTGTAGGCTGGCGAAATGGTTACGTGAAAGGACTTTATTATATTACCATTTTTGAATATTATGCAGCATTATGAAAGTCTCTTATGTTCATCAAGCCTGCATTTATTTGATAAAAAAACAGCAATATTGTGAAATATTATTAAAATAATGGTTTTCTATTTTAAAATATAATTTATGCCTGTGATCGCAGCTGGATTTTCAGCATCATTACTCCACTCTTCAGTGTCACATGATCATTCAGAAATCATTCTAATATGAGGATTTAATGTCAATGATGGAAACTGTGATACTATTTCAAGATTCTTTGATTAATATATATATATATATATATATATATATATATATATATATATATATATATATATATATATATATATATATATATATATATATATATATATATATATATATTTACATATTGCCCCTTTTTTACATTTGAGCCTCTGCCTCTGAAGAACTCTCTGCACGGCCCTGGTCCAGAATATCAGTTAATCACCTCTGTCAGATTTTACCAAGACTGACGAGTTTGTGAAAGAAATCGTAAACCCGGCTGGTGCGAGACTCTAAATGTTATCGGAATCTTGATTACTGAGTATAACACAATATAAACGATTTAAATTGAAAGATAAAATATGAATCTAAAGTTAATGATTAACAAAATCATTTAAAACATTTTTCATTAATGGAGTCAGATGAAACAAAGAGGTAAATGCATACAAAGAAATGTATTTAAATCCTGTTTTGTTGTGTAAAAGGAAAGACAGTGACACGCAGATACACCTTCCCTGTGCTATTGGAGACCGGTATTGGACCTGTGGGCTTACAGACTGTTAATTAAAAAAGGTGCGCATGACTTAAGCCACTCAACGTTTTGTTTCTTTATTCTTGTAACAAATTCTACATGCAATGCAAGTATAGATATAGTGAATGCCATTAATAATAAAAACACATAAATTCCATCTTTTGATTTATCAGAATATCAAACTATTTACATGAAAGTGATCTGAACATGAACTTTGATCACTTAGGAAACTTTGGGCAACACTTTTTCTCATGTCTCAGTAGATTAGAGGAGCAGCTGAAACTCTTCCCACATGAAGAGCACTTGTACGGTTTCTCTCCAGTGTGAACTCTCAAGTGTTTTTTTAAGTGGCCTGATGTTCTGAAGGTCTTCTCACAGTCAAAGCACATATAAGGTCTCACACCAGTATGAATGCGCTCATGCACTTTTAAAGTGGTCAGTTGTGAAAAACTCTTTCCACAAAAAGAGCAAACGTGAGGCTTCACATCAGTATGAACTTTACGGTGTTTTCTTAAGTCTGATGCCACAACAAATGCTTTCTCACACTGATCACAGCTGAATGATCTCACTCCAGAGTGACGGTGCAGATGATCATCGAGAGATCTTTTCTGTCTGAAACTCTTTCCACACTGAGAGCATGTGAACGGTTTCTCTCCAGTGTGAATCCTCATGTGCACATTTAGGTTTTCTTTACGTCTGAAACTCGTTCCACACTGAGAGCAGGTGAAAGATCCTTTGACTCCAGATTTTCCAGCTTGTTTCTGTGTGAAATTCTCTTCAGTCTTTGAAGCGACTGTGTTTCCATCTTCATTTGTGAGATGATGAGGTTTCTGCTGTTTGTCTTCATTCACTTCCACTGGGTCTAAAATCAATATATTCAATAAAAAAGGAACAAATGAGAAACAAAAAGAAATATGGTTCAATTTCAATTTAGCACAAATCCAGTTTACTACTGAGTCTAATAAACTCAGCAAAAAAGAAACATCCCCTTTTCAGGATACTGTATTTAAAAGATAATTTTGTAAAATCCAGCTTTACAGATCCTTATTGGACAGTGTTTAACCACTTACACCCCTGAAGGTATTTTCTAAATTCCACATCTAAGTGACATGCTTAAAAGTAAAGGCTTGTAGCTCTACAAAAAACAAAACAAGAAATATACAAGTGCATGGTCTTATTTGATAGAAAACCTGTCAAATTTTGAAAAATATATATGTTGATCATGTTTGGAAGTTCTTATGTTACATCACTGCTGAGAAACCCTCAGAAAAAGTGATGCAATTTATTGATTTGTTTGGTTATTATTGATTGACATTCTGACTAGTATAAAGTCTTTATCAAGTTTGGACTTTGCAAAATCATATTAACTACATCTGAGCCAAAGTTTGGGTTGATATCTCACATCAATCAAAAGTTATGGCATTTGGAACCAAGGTAGCCTTTTTCCAAAAGTCCAAAAACCTCTATAAACGAGATCTGAGTGTTTTACTGAACAGAAAAACTACTTACATGTGTAAACGCCACAGTATTTTTATTTATTTATAATTACATAAAATAAGTAACAAGTGATAAGATCCTGGTCGATGAGTGATGATTCTTCAGCACAATTTCAGCGTGTTCTCCTATTCTACGTTGCACGGTAAATCAAGACCTGTCAGGGAGATCAGCCCAATCCAAGAGCGTCCAGCGTTAAGAGAGTGTCCGATTGCTCTCTACACATCGTCCCTGCCCACTTTACATTTGACCATTTTAATAGGATAGACAGTTGAATAGGAATCCAACCTCATTATACTTAATAAATATATTTGCTTCTTCTTAGCCTAAGTGTTCCTGCAACTGAGTATTCTCGTCTCCGGCGTGATGACTCAGATCTTTCGAATATTCCGATCTAATATGACCCCTGACCTGTAAAGTTGCCAGAATAATAATCATACGCTGTTTGTAAATTGGCCAGAGGAGAACTGGCACCCCGACTGAGCCTGGTTTCTCCCAAGGTTTATTTTTCTCCATTATGCCCCTGATGGAGTTTTGGTTTCCTTGCCACTGTCGCCTTTGGCTTGGCTTGCTCAGTTGGGGACACTACATTTTCATTTCATTTCATTTCAGTTTTGATGCCCTTTAGAAGTTTTGACATGCTCTGACATTTGTGGGTTTTTTTTCAGTTGCTTATAAACACATTAATGGCAAAAGTGTAATTACACTGTATTCAGCAAAAACTGGGCTACCAGAATATGTGAGCAACTTGTATGTACATGCTTGTATTTTTGAGAGAAAAATGTTTATGCAAAAATTGTTTTAAAATTAAGGCCTCAAAACACACAATAGATATCTGTCCCCAAGACTTTTGACTCCTGTCTGTATTTGCATAGAGTTTTTTCTTTATACTGATGTGAGAATCATTGAGCCTACTCATTCATATAAAACAATACACTGATTTAAAATTTGTAAGACAGTTTCTCTTCACAAAGCCAATATGCGAGGAGGCGTGATATCTAATGAATAATGATGAGATAGCACCTGAGATAACAAAGGACTCGCATTAATAAGCTGCATAATGAATGAGCTTCAGGTAGGCCTTTGTGACAGAGAGCAACAGAGCAAAGGAAATATATATTTTTTGTAGTTTATTTTATTTGGAATGTAATCAACAAAGGCCTATTATATTTTAAATGATCAGAAGATTTGACTACACAGCAAAAAATGCTCTTCTTATTTGGTATTTTTTCTTGTTTCCAGTCCAAATATTTAAAATTCTTAAATCTGTTATGATCCTGGGCTTCTCTTTTTTCTCTCTCTGTCTCCCTCTTGTGGTCACCCTCGCACTCACGCTCTCACTTTCACGTTACGCTCTCTTAGCCTCTTCATTGCTCATTACCTGTTACAGCTGTTTCTCCTTCTCGTTCTAATTCCCCCACCTGCTTCCCCTTTTCCCTTGATTATCTCAGCTTCTTATTCTCTCCACTTTTCCTGTCTTATTGTCGGATTATTGTTTCACGTTTCTACAGAGAGGCTCGTACTTTCATTCTGACCTATCCTGTCCAGCCTGTCTATATTCATTGTTACCTGTTGATCTTGTGAGTTACCCGCTGCCTAAAGACTGTGTGTTACAGCTGTGCCTGTTTGCAGAGTACCTGTTCGGAGTCTGTTTGTGGCTGTGTGCTTTCTCTACCACAGAGGTTGTTCCCTTAACGACGAGTGGCGTCTGGGACCCGGCCTTCGTCCTCTCTGTGCACTAAGCGATTTCTGATCTTTTCTGTTCTGTTTATTATTAAGGACTATTTCTGTTGTCGAATAAAGAACTGTTTATTGCACTCCTCCCTGGTCTTCCATCTTCCTACATCTTCATAACAGAATAATCCGACCACTAGGATGGACCAGGCGGGTGGCGATCACTTTTTCAACGCCGTCAGGCTCCAGGGTGTCCTGTTGGGCAAGCATGAACAGGACTTATACGTCATGAGGCTTGCCGTGGAGTCTTTGACCGTCCAGCTCTTAGATCTGACCCAGCAGCTCCACCACTTTCGTCAGGAGGACACGAGTTCGGCTGGTCGGCGCGATTCACCAGAGCTGCGCATTAACAACCCACCATGCTATCTGGGTGAGCCAACACAGTGTCGCTCTTTCCTCACCCAGTGCGAGGTTGTGTTTTCTCTTCAGCCTTCGAACTTTGCCGAGGAACGGTCTAAGGTGGCCTACGTGATCTCGCTTCTCGACGGACGGGCTCGAGAGTGGGCGGCGGCAAACTGGGCGGCGGAGGCTGACTGTATCCAGAGGTTTTCACTGTTCAAGGCGGAGATGATCCGTGTATTTGACCGTTCTGCTCACGGAAATTAGGCGTCTCGTCTTCTGTCCATTCTGCGCCAGGGGAGAGGGTCAGTCACTGATTACTCGATTGAGTTTCGCACTCTGGCCGCCACCAGTGGATGGAACGGTCCAGCTCTTCTGGCCCGCTTCCTCGAGGGACTAAACTCTGAGGTTAAGGACGAGGTGTTTGCCCGGGAGGTTCCGGACAACCTTGATTCTCTGATCGAGCTGGCGCTGCGCATCGAGACTCGGTTTGAGGTGCGACGAAGGGCTCGCAGAATGGAGGCTTCGCTGTTGTCCTCCGCTGCACCTAGAGAGACCTTACAGCCAGTTTCCATGGATCCGGAGCCGATGCAACTAGGGGGTCTACATATATCGATCCCGGAACGTCAACGCCGGATTATGAACCGCCTGTGTATGTACTGTGCTGCCGCCGGTCATTTTGTCTCCAGGTGTCCGGTAAAAGCCAACGCTCGTCAGTAGGCGGAGGGCTACTGACGAGCGCTACTTCATGTGTCTCTCCTTCTAAGTCCTGCACTTTTCTTCCTGTGCACCTCCGCTGGCCGGGATCGTCAGTTTCGTGCTCGGCATTAATTGACTCTGGGGCGGAGGGGAACTTCTTTGATGAGTCTTGGGCTCTGGAGCAAGGTATTCCCCTCGTTGACTTACAGCAGGGCTGTCCAAAGTCGGTCCTGGAGGGCCACTGTCCTGCAGAGTTTAGCTCTTACTTGCCTCAACACCCGTCTGGAAGTTTCTAGTATGCCTAGTAAGACCTTGATTAGCTGGTTCAGGTGTGTTTAATTGGGGTTGAAGCTAAACTCTGCAGGACAGTGGCCCTCCAGGAGCAGGATTGGACACCCCTGACTTACAGGATTCTACTCCACTGTTCGCCCTCGATGGTAGCGCCCTTCCTAGGGTGCAGAAGATAACTTCTCCATTGACTCTTACTGTCTCAGGAAATCAGAGAGAGACTATTTCTTTTCTTGTTTTCCATTACCCTTTTTCCCCTGTGGTTTTGGGTCATCCTTGGTTAGTCCTCCATAATCCCCAGCTTAACTGGGCGGAGGGGTCTATTTTATCATGGAAGTTGTCATGTCATGTTGATTGTTTGTCTTCTGCTGTTCCCCCTGTCTCGTCTGTTTCTGTTTTTCAGGAGGAGCCGGGCGATCTGTCTGGGGTTCCGGAGGAATATCACGATTTGCGGGAGGTATTCAGCCGTTCCCGGGCCACTTCTCTCCCCCCTCATCGTCCGTATGATTGCTGTATAGATCTTCTCCCGGGGACCACACCTCCTCGGGGAAGACTATACTCGTTATCAGCTCCCGAACATGAGGCGCTTGAGAATTATCTTTCTGACGCGCTTAACGCTGGGACCATAGTTCCCTCGTCCTCTCCCGCTGGGGCCGGTTTCTTCTTTGTCAAGAAGAAGGACGGTTCTCTTCGCCCCTGTATAGACTACCGAGGTCTGAATGACATCACTCAAGAACCGTTACCCATTGCCACTGATGTCATCAGCTTTCGAGCTCTTGCAGGGGGCCAGGTTTTTTACTAAGCTCGATTTACGTAACGCCTACCACCTTGTGCGTATAAGGGAGGGGTACGAGTGGAAGACCGCGTTTAACACACCCCTCAGGCACTTCGAGTATCGAGTCCTTCCCTTCGGGTTAGTAAACGCCCCCACGGTTTTTCAGGCCTTAGTTAATGACGTCCTACGGGACATGCTAAATGTGTTCGTCTTCGTTTACCTTAACGATATTTTGATTTTTTCGCCGTCACTCCATGTGCACGTCCAACAGGTCCGTCGTGTTCTCCAACGGCTTATGGAGAATCGTCTCTATGTGAAGGCTGAGAAGTGTTCCTTCCATGCCTCCTCAGTTACATTCTTGGGTTCGGTCATCTCGACAGAGGGGATAAGTATGGACCCGGCTAAGGTCCAGGCAGTCACGGACTGGCCGGTACCCGAGTCTCGCCTAGCGCTCCAACGTTTTCTGGGGTTCGCAAACTTTTACCGTCGCTTCATTACTGGCTTTAGTAAAGTGGCCGCACCGCTTACCGCCCTAACTTCTACCAAGTCTCAGTTTCGGTGTTCAGAGGCTGCCCAATCTGCTTTTGGGTTTTAAAGTCCCGGTTTACTACTGCTCCGATTCTTCAGAGTCCCGACTTCTCTATACAGTTTTTCGTCGAGGTCGACGCTTCGGAGGTGGGGGTCGGGGCTGTTCTTTCCCAGCGGTCCGCCGTTGACGGAACGATACACCCTTGCGCTTTTTTTTCTCACCGTCTTTCTCCCGCTGAGCGGAATTATGACGTGGGCAACCGCGATTTGCTCGCCATTCGCCTAGCGTTAGGCGAGTGGCGACAATGGTTGGAGGGGGCTCCCGTTCCGTTTCTGGTTTGGACTGATCACCGTAACTTAGAGTACATCCGTAAGGCTAAGAGACTCAACGCTCGTCAAGCTCGCTGGGCTCTGTTTTTTACCCGGTTTGATTTCACAATCTCTTATCGTCCGGGTTCCAAGAATGTCAAACCCGACGCTTTATCTCGGCTCTATGAGTCATCCTCACCCGCCGAGCCAGAGGAGATTTTTCCCTCGGGTCGGGTGGTTGGCGCGTCCGTCTGGGGTATAGAGAGGCTGGTTAAGCGCTCTCTAGCCCAGGTCACGATTCCGTGCGGAGTTCCTAAGGGACGTCTATTCGTTCCCGAACCCATACGACAAGCTGTGCTTAAATGGGGCCACACGTCTAAATTAACTGCCCATCCTGGCGTCCGGGGCACCCTCGCTTTTATCCGCCAGCGCTTCTGGTGGCCCTCGTTGGAGTGCGACGTGCGAGGGTTCGTTTCATCCTGCGGGACGTGCGCCCAGACCAAGGTGGGCAATTCTACCCCTACCGGTGCCATCACGACCGTGGTCTCATTTAGCCTTAGATTTCATCACAGGGCTTCCTTCGTCGGCTGGTAACACCGTTATTCTCACCGTAGTAGAACGTTTCTCTAAATCGGCACATTTTATTCCGCTTGCTAAACTTCCCTCGGCCAAGGAGACCGCCCAGGTCATGATAGATCAGGTTTTTAGATTGCATGGGTTACCCTCTGACGTAGTGTCGGATAGGGGTCCTCAGTTCTCGTCCCAGTTTTGGGGAGAGTTCTGTCGTCTGATTGGGGCTTCCATCAGTCTCTCGTCCGGGTATCATTCCCAGACTAACGGCCAAGCTGAGCGAACCAATCAGATCATCGCCCGCATTCTGCGCAGTTTTACGCACCAGAATCCCACGTCCTGGTCTCAACATCTTTCCTGGGCCGAGTTTGCCCATAATTCGCTTCCGTCTTCTGCCACCGGGCTTTCCCCGTTCCAATGTTGCCTTGGTTACCAGCCACCGCTGTTTACATCCCAGGACTCTGAATCTAACGTTCCGTCCGTTCAGGCTTTTGTTAGTCGCTGTAAGCGGTTCGCCCTTTGTCGAGCTAGAAGACGCACCACAGAATTAAGAGTCCTCGCTACGTTTGCGGTCAGAGAGTATGGTTATCTACGTCCAACTTACCCCTCCAGTCCGAGTCACGCAAGTTGTCACCCCGTTTTATTGGACCATTTCCCATTGCTAAGGTCATTAGTCCCGCCGCTGTGAGACTTCACCTTCCACCCAAGTTACGCCGGATTCATCCTGTATTCCACGTTTCCTGCGTTAAAACAGCCTTGCGCCCTCCCTCCGCCCAGTTCGCGCTCCTAGTCTTGTTAATGATTCCCCTATTTACAGGGTTCGTCACATTCTTGACATGCGTCGTCGGGGGCGCGGTCAGCAGTACCTTGTCGATTGGGAGGGTTACGGTCCTGAGGAGAGAAGCTGGGTTCCCTCCCGGGACGTCCTGGATCCCTCGCTTATCGCGGACTTTCTCCGGTCCCGCCAGGGCCCTTCTGGAGCGCCGGGTGGCGCTCGTTGAGAGAGGGGTACTGTTATGATCCTGGGCTTCTCTTTTCTCTCTCTCTGTCTCCCTCTTGTGGTCACCCTCGCACTCACGCTCTCACTTTCATGTTACGCTCTCTTAGCCTCTTCATTGCTCATTACCTGTTACAGCTGTTTCTCCTTCCCATTCTAATTCCCCCACCTGCTTCCCCTTTTCCCTTGATTATCTGAGCTTCTTATTCTCTCCACTTTTCCTGTCTTATTGTCGGATTATTGTTTCACGTTTCTACAGAGAGGCTCGTACTTTCATTCTGTCCTATCCTGTCCAGCCTGTCTATATTCATTGTTACCTGTTGATCTCGTGAGTTACCCGCTGCCTAAAGACTGTGTGTTACAGCTGTGCCTGTTTGCAGAGTACCTGTTCGGAGTCTGTTTGTGGCTGTGTTCCTTCTCTACCACAGAGGTTGTTCTCTTAACGACGAGTGGCGTCTGGGACCCGGCCTTCGTCCTCTCTGTGCACTAAGCGATTTCTGATCTTTTCTGTTCTGTTTATTATTAAGGACTATTTCTGTTGTCGAATAAAGAACTGTTTATTGCACTCCTCCCTGGTCTTCCATCTTCCTACATCTTCATAACAAAATCAAGATTAATTTACTAGATAAGTACAAATTCTGGGGGGAAAATCAAAGTGTTTTTGCTTAGTTAGATAACTTTTTTGTCCCAAGGGGAAATTCTGCTTAGGCACAGTGCAGAGTTGCTTCATAAAGGTAGACCAGATAACTTAAAACAATCTATATTCTCTGCCACAACAATTTATGATTTATTAAACTATAATTTATGATTTATTACATTTATGTTTTAAATAACCTTATGTGATCTCATTTGGCTTTGGATCAAAAAATCAGACAGAAAATATATTTTACAATATTCTGCATTGCATTATAATTCAAAATTGCTTTATTTTAAAACTTAAAACAATCTATATTCTCTGCCACAACAATTTATGATTTATTAAACTATAATTTATGATTTATTACATTTATGTTTTAAATAACCTTATGTGATCTCATTTGGCTTTGGATCAAAAAATCAGACAGAAAATATATTTTACAATATTCTGCATTGCATTGTAATTCAAAATTGCTTTATTGGCATGAATGTAAATCATACAATATTGCCGAAGCTAGGAATATATGAACATAAATGATAATACATATATGAACATAAATAAATATTATTATAAATATTATGAGCATTATAAATATAATCTATTATGAAAACACCCAACATGGTATAAATAACACAGATAAGCCATATATTGTCGCGATTGTGTGAGTGATAGTTTCGCTTTTGAGCTGAGCCATTGACAGGCTGTTGCCTTGATTGTTTGGGCGAATTACAAAGGTGGACAGAACATATATAAGCTCAGGTCGGTCAGTTAGTTGCTAGGAGAAACGCGCAGAGAGTGAAGGAGGCATTGAAGCCGTGTGTAAGTGTTTTTTCTAATTACTCAGTTTGCTGGATTTGCTCAGCGTATTACACGCTATCAAGTGGATACATTTAGATTCTGTAGTTATTTTTCGATTTATAATTTTACTGGTTAAGATAATTGTATTTGAATTATAACCAGTGCTGTTTTTGCCGGCCGCACTCAATTATTATTCGTCGATTATTATGAGTGATAGTTTCGCTTTTGAGCTGAGCCATTGACAGCCTTGATTGTTTGGGCGAATTACAAAAGCGTCTTCACCTGTTCTGAATGTAGTGATTAGCATCTATTCAATACGCTCGTTAACGCTGGTGCGGAAGCGTCAGCGGGAGTGTTCAGCCTCCTCGTGTGAAGACCGAAGAGTGTAAAGACCATTCGACTCTACTCTGCGCGACTCCACTCGAGCAAGGAGACCGACAAGGCACTTAATAGCTTTCCTTCTACTTTGTCCACTTTGTGTTTTCATCTGTTTATTTCTCTAACCCGTATTCACTATGTGCTTCCAAATTGCTACTATTACCACATACACCCGTAAATCATGCTCAGTACATTCTAGAAGCCGTAATCCTAATAATCTGCGAAGTGTACCTATTTCCTCAGCTACATTAATGTCCATTCCAATTGGTCTGTGGAATTGCCAGTCTGCTGTAAACAAAGCAGACTTTATTCCATCTATTTCCACTCATTCACATCTCAGTCTCATGGCTCTAACTGAAACCTGGATCAAACCAGAAGACACTGCCAATCCTGCAGCTCTCTCAAATAATTTCACTTTTTCACACACCCCTCGCCCGATTGGGAGGGGTGGAGGTACTGGTTTGCTCATCTCAAATGATTGGAAATTTGAGCCCATTCCTTCTCTATCTGGCAACTGCTCATTTGAATCACACTCAATCACTATCACTCATCCAGCTAAAATCCATGTTGTAGTTATTTATCGCCCTCCAGGTCAACTGGGTAACTTCTTGTATGATTTGGATATTTTACTCTCTCACTTCCCTGAGGATAGCACTCCTCTGGTACTGCTTGGTGACTTCAACATCCACCTTGGTAAACCCCAGGCTGCTGACTTCACCACTCTTCTGACCTCATTTGACCTTAAGCGAGTATCCACTACAGCTACTCACAAATCAGGTAACCATCTGGACCTTATCTACACACGCTACTGCTCCACAGACAACACTTTAGTTACTCCACTGCACACCTCAGATCACTTTCTCATCACTCTTAACCTCATACTGACTCCTGACACAACACACACTTCTCCACAGATCACCTTTCGGCGTAATCTACGCTCGCTCTCTCCCTCCCGTCTATCCACTATGGTTTCATCCTCACTCCCTCCACCTGCTCAGTTCTCAGCACTAGACACTAACAGTGCTACCTGCACTCTTTGCTCCACTCTAACATCTTGCTTAGACAACTTCTGTCCCCTTTCATCCAGGCCAGCCCGCACCACCCCCTCTGCCCCCTGGCTGTCTGATGTTCTCTGCGAACATCGCTCTGCAGGGTTTTTCCTACATTTAAATTTTTTTGGCGGCCGCCAAAATCAAAAGGTCGGAAGACCGAATCCATGTTGCACGTGGCGCTATCAGACGTGACGCTATCAGACATGGCGCTATCAGACGATGTTTTCCTTTCATTACCGTTGGGTGTGAAATGCGCTCAAAAAACATTGACTGATTCTCTGACCAGCTGACATAAACCATACTTTCAATAAACGGGAAACAAATCCTATCCGGTTATGAAGTGTTTTCTGTGTGTTTACAAATCTTTTGCGATGTTCTAACAGACGGGATTCACACACAATGCGCCTGCTAATGTCCGATTCGCGACCTAATGACTCCTTTGAACCGAATCATTTCAACGACTGGTTAGAACAACTGATCTGTCCAACACTGAACTAACAAATCAGTTTAATCATTTACTCAGAACACCTGAAATGAGAACACAAGTGTGCTTACACAATTTAGCAAGAGTGGGTGTAAGAGTTAGTTTTAATTATCCACAGTCTTTCAGCTTATTTATGTTCATAATGTGTATGTCACAGACACGTCAGGTTCCACCCTCCACCAATCACAGCGCACTCCTTCCCCAGATAACTGATCACCATCACCTGCACCTCATCACCACACTCATCACCAGCACTACAAGACTCACAACCACACAGCACTCCACGTCCGGTCTCGTTCGCATATACTTCAGGCTATGCTTACCTCAAGGACTCTACTACTGATACTTACCTGTCTCCAGCGTGTCTCCTTCCTTCCGTGTTCCTTGTCTGCTGTGTGGGTGTGTTCCTGTCCGTCCCTCAGTACTCCAGCGATCTACAGTCTCCAACGATCTCCAGTCTCCAGCGACCTCCAGGCTCCAGCGTCCTTCCATCTACAAAACGAAAGACAGTAACTCTCTCTCTCTCGTATCACCTTCTAATCTACCAACAACCGGTTTACTCACCTGCTCCACAACACCTGCTCTACTGTGGTCTAATAAACTACCCTTACCTGTTAACATCTGTGTCTGCCTCCTGTGTACTTGTAACAGAAGACCGGACCTTACCGAAGACCCAGTATGAGCCAACCGGATCCATTCCAGGAATTGGTAGATGCGCTTCGGCGTACATTTCCTCCACAACCCACTCCAGTTACTGTTCATTCACCTGCACCAGCGAACACTAACCCATCTGTCAACAACCCTCCTTCACTACCTCCGTATGCTAGTCCCATGGCCAAACCGGCGCACTACTCAGGATCGGCGGAGAATTGCAGCGGCTTCCTGCTGCAATGCACACTGGTCCTGGAGATGCAGCCGCACTTGTACCCGAGCGACACTTCCAAGATCGCCTTCATTATCTCTCAGCTCAGCGGCAAAGCATTAATGTGGGCCGATTCCATCTGGTCACAACAGGGTGCGGTAACGCAATCATACGCAGCATTTATTTCCCACTTCCGGGAAGTGTTTGGAAAACCGATCACAGATTCTTCAGCTGGTGAGAAACTTTATAATGTAAAACAGGGATCCATGTCTATTTACGATTATGCTTTGCAATTCAGAACGCTTGCAGCAGTCAGCGGATGGAATGAACAGGCGCTGATAACAACATTTCGGCAAGGATTGGAACCTCGGGTACGGCTGCATCTCGCTGCATGCGAGGACTCCATCGGCCTTGAGAAGTTCATCCAGCATTCCATTCGCTGCGCCACTCGCATGCAGGCGTGCATCCAAGAGCACCAGGACCAGTATCCCTTCAACGTGCCCTTCCGCCGATCCGAACCCGTCAGCACCCCAGAACCAGCCCATGAACCCATGGAGTTAGAGAACTCCCGACTAACCCCTGAAGAACGCCGCCGTCGGCTGACCCAACGTCTCTGCCTGTATTGTGGTGAGCCTGGGCATGTCATAGCTGCATGCCCCACACGACCTCCGCGACCCATGGTGAGTGCCATTATTCCTGCTGATCATAAAATGAAACCACTCACCACTGTCGTCACCCTTACTGCCGCTAATGTCTCCCTTTCAGTGGTCGCGCTCCTCGACTCGGGGTCAGCCGGCAACTTCCTCTCCGGTGCCATCTGCCGCCAGTTACGCCTCAAGACCACTCCGTCTCCGACCACCTACAGGATCAGCTCAATAACCGGAAGACCCCTCAGTCGCAAGCACGTCCGTACCGTGGCTGGACCAGTCACTCTCCAAGTAGGGCTTTTACACCGGGAAGAGGCTCACATGCTGGTTCTGGAGGATTCGACTGCTGACGTGGTTCTGGGGCGCCCCTGGTTGGAGCAGCACAACCCTACCATCTCCTGGAAGACGGGCGAAATCCTGAAGTGGGGCGACACTTGCTTCTCTCAATGTCTAACTGAACTTCCTCTTCCATCCTCGTCTCTGCCTGATCTGACTCTCTGTGCCACATCCATCGAAAGTCCAGTTGAACAACGCTCTGTCGATGTCCCCAAGTGTTACGCCCCCTTCAGCGATGTCTTCTGCCCGCAACGGGCTTCCAAGCTGCCTCCACACCGGCCATGGGACTGTGCCATCGACCTGCTTCCGGGTGAACCAATACCAAGGGGTAAGATATACCCACTATCCATCCCGGAAGAGAAGGCCATGGAGGAATACATCCAGGAAGCCCTCGCCCAAGGTTACATCAGGCCGTCTACTTCCCCTGCTGCATCCAGCTTCTTCTTTGTGGCAAAAAAGGACGGAGGCTTGCGGCCATGCATCGATTATTGTTCCCTCAACAAAATCACTGTTAAGTTCCGGTATCCCCTTCCTCTCGTCCCAGCAGCCCTCGAACATCTCCGTGGTGCCACTGTGTTCACCAAGTTGGACCTCCGCAGCGCGTACAATCTCATCCGGATACGTGAGGGGGACGAGTGGAAGACTGCCTTTATTACCCCTACTGGACACTATGAATACCTCGTCATGCCGTATGGATTGGTAAACGCCCCCTCTCCGAAGGTCGGAAGACCGAATCCATGTTGCACGTGGCGCTATCAGACGTGGGCTATCAGACGTGGCGCTATCAGACGATGTTTTCACCTTCCACCCACTCTTGCTAAATTGTGTAAGCACACTTGTGTTCTCATTTCAGGTGTTCTGAGTAAATGATTAAACTGATTCGTTAGTTCAGTGTAGTAAAATAAATAGCCTATAAATCACTTTTGGTGACTGGAGTGAGGTGAACCCAGAACAAAGTTGTTATTAGCTAGCTGATAATTTTATGAAATTGTATATGGCAGAAAATTAGGCTATTTGTTCATTTTTTTAATATTGATATGATTATATACCAAAACAATTATCAGTAAATAGTGTAAAAATGAGGAACAAAAACAAACATCAAGGTATCCCACATGGAAAAATACTATAGTATATTATAGTAAAATTACTAGTGTTTTTGAACCATACTATAGTAAAGATACTACATTAAATTGTAGTATATTATAGTATTTACTACACTTTGTTAATTTACTGTAGTATATTTACTATAGTACGGTTCAAAAACACTATAGTATTTACTAGAGTAATTTTACTATAATATACTATAGTATTTTTTCATGTGGGATCAAAATAAGATAAGCTAAAGTTACAAACTTTCTTTGAATTTATTTAAAATGTATTGTCAGTATTGTGCTTGCAGATCACTTGGCACTTGGGTAGGGTACTTTTTTACTGTGCGTGCGTGTGTGTGTATGGATGACTGTCAGCCACCACCGAAGACCATTTTTGACCCAGGAAAAACCCTGGCTCTGGACTCCGGGCGGCAGAGAGGAAGTGGCGCAAAACTAAAAACGCTACTGACCTAACCCTGTATCAGTCTCTTCTCGCTTCTTTCTCTACTAATGTCTCCACTGATAAAACTACATACTACCACAACAAAATCAACAACTGCTCTGACTCTCGTGCACTTTTCAAAACATTCTCTTCGCTCCTTTGTCCCCCCCCCCCCTCCTTCATCAACTCTTACTGCTGATGACTTGGCATAATTTTTCACAAACAAAACCTCCTCCATCAGCAGCCAATTCTCCACACCACAAACCGACACGCACATCTCAACAACCATCACACACACGCTCCCCTCCTTCTCTCTGCTCTCTGAAGCAGATGTCTCCAAACTCATCCTTTCCAATCATCCCACTACCTGTCCGCTTGATCCTATCCCCACCCACCTCCTTCAGGCCATTTCTTCTTCTGTTACTCCTGCACTCACTCACATTGTCAACACCTCTCTTCACACCGGGACCTTCCCCACAGCATTTAAGCAGGCTCGGGTAACCCCACTGCTTAAGAAACCCTCTCTGAACCCAGCACTTTTAGAAAACTACAGACCGTATCCCTTCTGCCTTTCATTGCAAAGACACTTGAGCGAGTGGTGTTTAACCAGCTCTCCACGTTTCTTGAACAGAACAACCTCCTGGACATCAACCAATCCGGCTTCAAAAGCAGCCACTCAACTGAGACTGCCCTGCTCTCGGTTACGGAGACACTGAGACAGGCAAGAGCAGCTTCCAAATCCACAGTACTTATCTTACTGGATTTGTCTGCTGCTTTTGACACAGTTAACCACCAGATCCTCCTGTCAACTCTCATGAAGATGGGCATCTCAGGAACTGCTCTCCAGGGGTTGAAGTCTTACCTCTCAGGTAGGTCCTTCAGGGTGTCATGGAGCGGTGAAGTGTCTAAGTCACATCATCTAGCTACTGGAGTTCCCCAGGGCTCAGTGCTTGGACCACTCCTCTTCTCCATCTACATGTCATCACTGGGATCTGTCATTCAGAAACAGGGCTTTTCCTATCACTGCTATGCCGACGACACTCAACTCAACTTCTCATTTCAACCAGATGATCCCACGGTTGGTGTGCGTATCGCTGCCTGTCTAACAGACATTTCTGCCTGGATGAAGGAGCATCACCTGCAACTCAACCTTGCAAAGACAGAACTGCTTGTGGTCTCTGCCAACCCAGCACTTCACCACAATCTCTCCATTCAGCTAGGATCATCAACCATAACTCCGTCCAGGACAGCCAGGAACCTTGGAGTTGTAATTTATGATCAGCTAAAATTCACTGACCACATCATTGCAACAACCCGGTCCTGCAGATTTGCTTTTTACAACATTAGGAAGATTAGACCCTTCCTATCAGAGCAGGCCACACAACTCCTGGTCCAAGCTCTTGTTCTCTCCAGACTGGACTACTGTAATGCTCATCTAGTGGGCCTTCCGGCATGCACTATCAAACCCTTGCAACTGATCCAGAATGCAGCGCCGATGGTGTTCTTTAATGAGCCGAAGAGAGCGCACGTCACGCCCCTCTTCATCAGTCTGCACTGGCTACCAATAGCCGCTCGCATCAAATTCAAGGCACAGGTGCTCGCCTTCAAAACATCCACTGGCTCTGCACCAATATACCTAAACTCGCTCGTTCAGACTTACACACCCTCCAGGAACTTACGTTCTGCCAGTGAACGACGCCTCGTGGTGCCATTCCAAAGAGACATGAAATCGCTCTCACGGACCTTTTCCTGGACCGTTCCCACCTGGTGGAATGACCTGCCTATCTCAATTTGTGCGGCCGAGTCTGTAGCCAGGGTTTTTCCTGCATAGAGAATTATGAGGCGGCCGCCTCCGTCAAATTTCGTGCCGCCTCTGTTTGTCGACAAAATTCAGACAGGCAATCACTTGCTCAGATTAGGCCTGTCGTGATAATTAAATAATCATCAGAAATATATATCGTCACATGATCCTTCAGCAATCATTATTATATTATGATTTGCTGGTACAAGGTCATCTAAAGCCATTCCATAGCTGAATGTGAGGAACAGAATAATATTTACATCGTTTTGTTAAAGTTCACGGAAACTCATCTTCCCTGTGCTGTAGCTGTCAATCATTCTCCATTCAGCATTCAAACTGCCCGTCGCGTTCGGTTACAACAGTCAGCAACAGCACGGTAAAACTCTCTCCAAGATGATATATTCATTATAATAGTTGATCTGTAGATAACGGGCTGTTTGCATAAAATGACTTTATCTTGCTGGAGTTAATCTAGCGGTTTCTGAACTATGTTGTACTCGCTACCGGGTGACAACACAAGGGCTATTAATTAGCATCACACGCACAATAACTGGAATTTAAAGCTGTGGGAGGCGTAGCGTCCCGGTGTGGGGGAACAGTCAGCAGCTGCGTCATGACAGAGGAGACCAGGGAAGGACGCACGCTCCACTGGGGTCTGCTCTGAGAGGAGGCTGGCGAGAGAGAGGGACGAGAGCGGCGCGGCCCGGAGGCGGCGCACACTGCCATCACCGGTCTCTGGGTCCTCAGAGACAGGGACATGAGTTCTTCCCAAGCGCTGCTAGCCCGGGGGCCAGCAGCGGAAGGATTTTCCCCCGGCCCTGCTACCATCCCCTGGGAAGAACTGGAACCCATCTCTGAGTTGTCCACCTCCAGCCTGGCGTTTGGTCAGGCTGTGGAGCGGACTGGGCGTCATCCTGCAACCACCTCCACGGCGCGGCCCAGGTGAAGGCTGCTGCTGGGGCCGGGCGGGAGGAGGGAGGGCGCCCTCCGGTGGTGAGCGGGCTGAGGCGACTGAGCCGGCGGCTGGTGCAGCAGATGGCCGCCGGGGCAGTACGTGTTACAGCCTCAGTCTGCTTTCGGGCGGCCGAGAACCGTTGGGCGCAGTTCTCAGCCGCACCGCTGAAGAGGCCAGCCTGGGATATGGGCGAGTTGAGGAGGCGGGCCCGCTCAACGTCCTCCACATCACCAGGTAAGGCCAGGTGTATCTCCCGGACCACAGCTGTTTGTGCTGAATACAGTGTAATTACACCTTTGCCATTAATGTGTTTATAAGCAACTGAAAAAAACACAAATGTCAGAGCATGTCAAAACTTCTAAAGGGCCCCAAAAGAGCTCAGACTCCAGAGGGTTAAAATACTTGAAGGAAACAACTCACTTTCAGCAGTTATTGTCCATGGGTCGTAACATTTCTTACAGATTTCTGTTTGTTATAACTGTTACATCAGATAGATAAATTAGCACAGTAGGCCTACATTAGCCTACATTTATTTGAATGTGATTGTGTGTGTGAATTAGCGTCTCTATTAAGTGTCGAGTGTGTCACAATATATCAGCGCAGTATAGCTCAATATAATGACACACATCCGATGGCCTAAAATCGCTTCAATTTTCAAACGGGCAGGCATTAAAACACATACAATTGACAAAGTTTTGTGAGGACGCAAGTGAAAGTGATCTGGCCTCAGGGTGTGTACTGTCAGAGACTCGACACACCTCGGCTCTGTGTCACAGCTTCAGCCGTCTGTGTGTGTGTGTATCAGCGCATATAAGAACAACTATTAACTTATCTGTATAAACTGTGTAAAACATGCCATTACCATAGTAATTTTGAGCATCCAGATTGTATAAACAAAGATAAATACTCCTGAATTTTTCTGTGTGCCTGCAAACTGCACTTGATGTGACTGACGGGGCGGAGTCACGTGACTAAAACCGAAATAACTGACATGGGGAAATTACGTCGGTTAGAGCAGTGTTTCCCAACCTTTTTTCGGTCATGGCACCCTTTGAAAATTTTCTCCATTTTGTGGCACGATTAATCGTCCAGCCCTAACGCAAGTGTTTTGAACTGGGGGAGGTGTAACACTTTCTGCGTAAGTTGAATACGGAAGGTGGTCATTCATTGCCATTATAATGCTTGGATTAGCCAAATTTTTTTTTTATATAACTCATATTGTATTTGTCTGGAAGAAGAAAGTCATATACATCTAGGATGGCTTGAGGGTGAGTAAATCATGGGATAATTTTCATTTTTGGGTGAACTATCCCTTTAAGAAGAGATGCACTGTAGCATTTAAAGCATAATGACTGCTACTTACTGACGGCTGCTTTTGATATTGAGCCCCGCTCTGTTCAGGGACTCATTATTACATTTCTGTTCCTCGAATGTCTGTGAAATTTGTTCTCAGTTGTTGAATCGTTTTATGTTCATACAGATATTTACACATAATAAGAAATTTGCTGGAAAAAAAGCAGTTGAAAGTTTGAGGACATTTCTTTTTTTGCTGAGTTTAGGATCTAGTTTTAGATGTATTGTGATACACCAACTTTGTGATTCTTCCTCAAACTCCATCTTTACTGTCTGTAGTTTCTCCTGGAGTAATTCCTTCTGCTTGATTCTTCTTCTCCTGTGGGAAGATGGGAATATATTGTTATTATTATTAATATAATATTACTCAGGTGCAGAGGTTTTACTCTAATGGTAGGGTAACATAGAGGAAGATGCCCCCTCATGAACAATGTGGATTTACTTTTAAACCGTAACATATTCAGATATAAGTGTATCATGTGCAGGATGATGATGCATCAGCCAATGTGTTATTATAGGAAATAAGAAACATTTTTTAATAAAGGTGTTATAGCAAAAAATGTCTAATTATTAAAGGGTAAGATGGCCCCTGGTGTCAGAAGCACACAAATAAACTTTACAGAATTTATCAATTACTTTTGATATAATTATTGTAATATTTATATATATTTAAAAGCATCATTAATGTAAAATACTAAATCAACTGTTCTATTTAACATATTATTTAAACAATTTAGTTGAATAATTGAATAACTGATGACAGACAAAGCAGAATCCCAGTAAAAGAGTTTCATCTGAAAGGTAAAATTATGTAATGCATGTTTATTTAATCCATATTTTATTTTAAGATATGTCATAATATTTACACAGTGAAATCAAATGTAATGATACTTAATTCTTAATTTCACAATTAATTGAATTTGTAAACGTGATTACAATTACGGGTGCCACAGTTATGTAATCATTCAATAAAATGTAATCGCAATTACAAAAAAAGTCCACTTACTGTATATTATTCTGTGTACTTAAAATAACCTGCAGAAAGAAAAAAAACACTAGTTTTTTCCCTATTGTTTTTATCTTTAGTAAAACATCACAATACCATGCATTTTTACTTGTATGTATATTTGACTTTTGAGGCTTAATGCTATATAATCGTAATTAATAATTGTACAATTTCATGGGAATAATCGACAATTATGATTTTTGTCATAATCGTGCAGCCCTAATTTCACTCAACTAACCTAAAGGTTTTAATGAAAGTGACGATGTCTGAAATATACATCTAATTCATGGAATACTGAATAATAACTCTAATAACATTAATTATATTGTTTACATTTAAAAATAATAACACAAGTAACAACAGGCCACTATAGTTTGTCTACTTTAGCTGTTATTTCTTCATGGTATTAAGTGTTTATTTTCTCAATAGTGGTGTTATTATCAGAAATGAGCTCTATATTTCTACATTAGCTATTAAACTATCAGTTCTCAGAGCAGTTCAGAGAGAAGCTGAGAGAATATTGATGAGGGTTGATCGCTGTAATCAGACATCGATTAAACGCGTGAATGTGTGCAAATAGGGCTCGGGCGTATGACGTCATTACTGTGCGTGGCGGCCATGTTGATGGCCTCATTTGCTGCTACTCGGACTACAGCGCACTGTTTATAGACGTGCTCCCTCTCAGTCGTGTGTCTTAATTTGGCGTTATTATTGGAAACCATGGTAAACCGTTGCTGCATTGTGGGGTGTAACACTAGATCACATAATCGCCATGGGAAAAAGTTCGAAAATGGATTAACTTTCCACCGCTTTCCTGCTTGGAGACGCAACCACGGAGACCAAGTATCCGAGGTAACAAAGAGTCGTCGGCTCGCTTGGATCGCGGCCGTAAGACAAACTGTTACCTGGGGATATGGTGTTGGCTGATCGCGGCTTTGACATAAAGGACAGTGTGTGGGACTTATGTGTGCCGAGGTAAAGATCCCTGCTTTCACAAAAGAACGCTGTCAGCTGGATGCAAGAGATGTGGGGAGCACAAGAAAAAATGCCCACCTCCGAATTCACGTGGAAAGGGTGATTGTAACCGTCCGCAACAAGTAAACTATTTTGTCAGATAAAGTACCGATTCACATGGTGTTGCCAAGCAAGGTAGAAGACATGACATTCCTCTATAAGATTGTGTATGTATGTTGTGCTCTGACAAACATGAGCCCTAGCGTTGAAATAAAATAAATGTGCATTAAATACAGCCATAAGTGTCTGTTGCATCCATACCCACAATCTTCAAAATAAATATACTTAAATCAATATAATGTGCAAAAGCAAGAAGTGTCTCACAATCGCAATAACCGTATAATGTGCAAAAGCAAGAAGTGTCACACAATCGCAATAACCGTATAATGTGCAAAAGCAAGAAGTGTCACACAATCAGATATTTTTCAGTGTTTATTTGCAAGTAGTGCAACCCGAGAACACAGAACGGTGCAGAATGCTTCAAGGTAAAAGGTTAACGTTACATAGGCTTCATGGTCTGCAGCTCCTGAACCCATCCATTTGTGAACTGCAAATTTCATATAAATCCAAACCGTTAATAGTTCCAATTTTGTCCATATACCGGTCCCTGGCTTCCCTATTTAACGTATCCCGGTAAATTCCACATCCTTTTCGGGATTTTAACATAGTTTTTCTTTCTCCCAACTCTGCTTCTCCTCGTTCGATTTGCTGTATGTTTACATTCGCGAGGCCATCAACATGGCCACCACGTCCCAGAATGCAACGCAACGCCCGAGCCCTATTACAGACAACGGTTGCAAATCAGAGATGAAGATTTAACGAAAAAGTCCAGTTCTTGTCGAGCTAGTTCAATGCATGTAGGATATAAGTTGTCAGATTTAGATTTCTCCTGATAAAAACTGAAATAAATGTACTCACAGACGGATAAACCAGATTTACAGTTGTGATGGAGACACGATGAAACTTCACGAGGTAAAAGCTTATAGAGTCTGGACTGTGATGACGCGTTTTAACGGTTATCAGCATTGCAAAGTTTTTTTATATTTTTAATTTGTGTGAAAATAATGTCGTTATGCAAATTTATAGCAATAGACTTTGTATGATCTTAAAATAAAAAAAATAGAATAGTTAAATACTGCTGTGAGGGTGTTTCCCTTTTCACAGACTGTGATGACACGTTTAAGGTCATCAATATTGTAAACCCTGCAACGTATTTTGTATTTTCATTTAAAAAAAATTGTTATGTACATTTATAACACTAAAACTTTGTATCAAATTACAAAAACAAGTTACCGCTGCTGTGAGGGTGTTTCTAATAGTGTCTATGGGAGTGAGGGTAAAAATTGACATATTTCTCTCTTTTCACTGCCGTTATCAATCTCACTCTATTTTTTCCCTCTTTTTGAAAGTTGTGAAATCACTATTGTGGCGTTTTTCTTTTGCTATTTAAGCAAATGGGCATACAAAAAATATTGAATGTAGCTGGATGGCACAGCAGCAGGCAGTGATGCCCACAGATGGCTTCACATCACAACTGATTGATTTCATGCTTTTCAACATGTTCTTAATGCATCATATATGCACAATTAATGAGATTAACTCCTCAAAATGAACAAAACACATCCTTTCATAAATTGTTGCCATTTCTGAACTATTATTTTGACCTTAAATTATCAGACTTCACCTTTTTAGCATTTGTACGGTTTCTCTCCAGTATGAATTCTCTGGTGTGTTTTTTAGCCACTCTGGCTTTTCATTTTCATTAAAAATATATATTAAACATATTGTAGCCACACAAATGTGGTTCAGGCAACGCATAGCCTACAATTATTATTTTCACTGCATGGATATTTATAACAAAACGAAATAAAACACAACCCTGCCTATTTTCGTTTACATTAAAACAATTATTAAACATTAATATGTGGTTCAGACAATAAGTGTGCATATATATGATTATCAATGTAATAAAATTAAATATGACATAAAACAGAACCCAGTCTCTTTTTGGTAAATGTCAGTTTATGTGTGATCAATAATAGCCATTATAAAAGTATAAGTAAAAGGTATAAGAAGCTATACAATAAATAAAGCAAACAATTCAGTCAAAAAAAGTCAGCGCTAGTAGGCTAGGCTACAATGGCTTAAAAATAGCTCAAATAGCCTAAAAAATAAAGTTATGAAATTTTATTTTGCCCCCATTATAATTATAGATTCACGAGACCAAAGAACGGCCGTTAGATATAAACAAGATGAATCATATCTCGTGTTTAACCACTGCAGAGACATCAGAGCCAGTCAGAAGGATCTCACACCTCCAAAAACGCTATGAGAAAACTAGAAACACCGCTGTGTGTTGCTCTGAGACGCACAACAGTTCTGCTGTGACTTTATAGGTAATATTTTCATTTGCAAAACTGAGCAAAAACAGACAGTACTGTCTAAAATATAACACAATATTAACTTCTTATTTATTGAACTGTTGTATAAAATCAATATCACATTTGCACTCTTGCTATTCAGGACAAAACCGCACTCGTGTGATTCTCGTTTCTCATGTGATATTGCTTATTGAAACCTTTTTATGACTTTGTTAATTAAAAAAAATGACTCTATGCATGTTACAAACAGAGGTGACACGGATAACAGAGGCGGGTGAAAGCAGAGTTTATTTGCAGAACCATGATGTGAGCAGATGAGGTGAGAGTCAGATATGGCAGTTCAGGTGAATGCTGGATATGAAGGTGATACGATACGTTTATTGATAGTAGAACAGCGGGACAATGAATCGAATGAGACGAGGACCAGGAGACAGGACGAGACGAGGAGACACGCAGGAGACGAAGGAGATCAGGTAAGTTGTCAGGTGAGTCTGAGGAAGCAAGCATGAGTAGTAGCATGTGCAAACGATACCGGACAGTGACGGAGTGTGAGCGTGGGGCTTAAGTGCAGGTGGTGATTGCTGTGATGATGACGTGCAGGTGTGTGTGCTCAGTACTCAGGTGATTGGGATCGTTGTGGTTGTGAGAGGGTGGAGCCTGGCGTGCTTGTAACATTACCCCCCCCCCCCCCCCCCTCCACGGACATCTCCTGAGGGACGAGGACCCCGACACCGTGGTGGTCGACCTCTACCCCGAGGTGCCGGCCGGTCAGGGCGGGTAGCGTGGAATGTCTCCAGTAGGTTCGGGTCAAGGATGTCATGCCTGGGTACCCAAGATCGTTCCTCTGGGCCGTACCCCTCCCAATCCACTAGGTATTGGAGTTGACCACCACGACGAGTCCAAGATGTCCTGGACCTGGTATGCTGCGCCGTCGTCAACGAGGAGAGGAGGAGGCTCAGGGGTAACGCCAGGCTCTGGGGAAACAGAAACAGAAGGGAAGTGAGGTTTCAGGAGAGACACGTGGAAAGTGGGGTGAATCCGGTACTGAGGAGGTAACTGGAGTTTATACGTGACCGGATTGATCTGCTGCAGGATGGTGAAGGGGCCAATGAATCTGGGACTCAACTTCTTGCACTGCAGACGCAGTCTGATGTCCCGGGTAGACAGCCAGACCTTCTGCCCAACCTGGAAAGTAGGTGCTTCTGAGCGGCGAAGGTCGGCTGTCATCCTGCGTCTGCAGAGGGCCCGTTGAAGCTGATGGTGGGCTGAGTCCCAGACCCTCTCACTCTCCCGGAACCAGTAATCCACCGCAAATCTGCTCAAAGGACTTGAAAGTTAAACGAATGTGTTCAGTACAGTACAGTAGAGGTGTTTTAATGTATAATAAATGTGAAATATCATCTATAAGCACTGTGTCCGTGGACCAGTTATCTGGCGGGTCTAAATAAATGTGAAATGGGACGTCTTTGTGTTTCCAGCGGCCGTTCGGAGCAGAAGGCGCCGAATCACTTGAAAGTTAGATGACTACGTTCGGTTGAGTGTGCCCAGTACAGTAGAGGTGTTTTCATCAATAAAAACTGTGATATGGCATCTATAAACACTGTGTTAGTGGACCAGTTAACTGGAGGCTCTAAATAAATGTGAAATGGGACGTCTTTTAGTTTTTTCAAACTCTGCTGCACTGTGCTTCACTGAAACCTGGCTGAGTGAAGCCATACCGGACAACGCACTATATCTGCTGGGCTTCCAGCTGTTCCGAGCGGATCGCATCGCGGAACTAACAGGGAAAACGAGAGGTGGTGGATTGTGTTTCTACATTAACGAAAGTTGGTGTTCAGATGTAACAACGCTGAAGAAGATGTGCTCTCCTAATCTAGAGGCGCACTTCATAAACTGCAAACCTTTCTACTCGCCGCGGGAGTTTTCCTCGTTCATTCTCGTGAATGTTTACATCCCTCCAGACGAGTGTGTGAACGCGGCGTTACAACAGCTGGCTGAACAAATAGCTGAAACTGAACAAAGGTATCCAGACTCTCTTTTAATCATTCTTGGGGATTTTAACAGAGCAAATCTCTCCTGTGAACTGACGAAATACAGACAGCACGTTACATGTCCCACCAGAGACAGTAATATACTGGACCACTGTTACACAACAATAAAGAATGCATATCACTCCATCCCACGGGCAGCTTTGGGGCTCTCTGATCACTGTGTGGTTCATCTTATACCGACCTACAGGCAGAAACTGAAATCAGCTAAACCGGTAATAAGGACTGTAAAAAGATGGACTAATGAAGCAGAGCTGGACTTGCAAGCCTGCTTCGATTGCACTGATTGGACTGTTTTTGAAGCTGCTACCACTGATCTGGACGAGCTCACAGATACTGTAACATCATACATCAGTTTCTGTATGCATTCCTACCAGGACATTCTTATCATTCACTAATGATAAACCATGGTTTACTGGGAAACTCAAACAGCTCCGTCATGCCAAAGAGGATGCTTACAGAAGTAGGGACAAAGTCTTGTATAACCAGGCCAGAAACAGACTGACAAAGGAGATTTCAGCTACTCTGAAAAGCTCAGAAACCAGTTTTCAGCCAACGACCCTGCCTCAGTCTGGACAGGCCTGAGGAACACAAGTCACCATCCCCCCGATCTGTAGAGAATCAACAACTGGCTGAGGATCTGAATGCATTCTACTGCAGGTTTGAAAAGCCCAGTCTCACACCACACACCCGCTCTGATCTGCACTTCACACATCCCCCATCACCTCCTGCAACCGCCATCCAATCTGAGCTTAAGGTCTGTGTGGAAACTAGGAAAGCTTCAGGCCCAGACGGCATCTCATCTTCCTGTTTGAAAGCCTGCGCTGACCAACTGGCCCCAGTCTTTACGCAGATCTTCAACAGATCATTGGAGCAGTGTGAAGTTCCCTGTTGCTTCAAACACTCCACTATCATTCCCGTCCCCAAAAAACCCAAATCACTGGACTTAATGACTACAGACCTGTCGCTCTCACGTCTGTGGTCACTCATGAAGTCGTTTGAAAGACTGGTTCTGGCCCACCTGAAGGACATCACTGGACCCTTGCTGGATCCTCTTCAATTTGCCTACAGAGCAAACAGGTCTGTGGATGATGCAGTCAACATGGGAGTGCATTATATCCTGCAACATCTCGACAGACCTGGGACTTATGCAATGATCTTATTTGTGGACTTCAGTTCGGCCTTCAATACCATCATGCCTGATCTTCTCTCAGCTAAACTGACCCAGCTCTCCATGCCATCCTCAATCTGTCAGTGGATCTCCAGCTTCCTGACAGACCGACAACAGCTCGTGAAACTGGGGAAACTCACACTCCCATCACTGGCGTCCCCCAGGGGTGCGTTCTCTCCCCACTGCTCTTCTCCCTGTACACCAATGACTGCAGTTCTAAAGACCCACGCTCAAAACGGTGGAGATGATAGTGGACATCAGGAGGAACAGACCAGCTCTCCCCCACTCACCATCATGAACAGCACTGTGGAAGCAGTGGAGTCATTCAGGTTCCTGGGCACCACCATCTCTCAGGACCTGAAGTGGGACAATCGCATTGACTCCATTGTGAAAAAGGCCCAGCAGAGACTGTACTTCCTTCGTCAGCTGAGGAAGTTCAAACTCCCACAGGAGCTTCTGATTCAGTTCTACTCGGCTGTCATTGAGTCTGTTTTATGCACTTCCATCACTGTCGGGTTTGGTTCAGTTACCAAATCTGACATCAGGAGACTACAACGCACAATCCAGACTGCGGAGAGGATTATTGGTGCCTCCCTGCCAACCCTCCAGGACCTGTACTCTTCCAGAGTGAGGAAGAGAGCAGGGAAAATCATCACAGACTCCGCTCAACCTGGACACCGCCTGTTTGAACTGTTACCATCAGGACGGCGACTCCGATCACTGGCCACTAGAACATCTAGGCACAGGAACAGTTTCTTCCCACAGGCCATTTCCCTCTTGAACAGTTAAAATAACCCCCCCCCCCCCCCCAATATAATTTCTGTCTCATTCTGTGATGTGAAGCCTGTCAGATTACAAAAGTAGCTTATTTCAAACACTCGATTAAATGTTCTCTTTTGTTGGACAACAGGTTTGTAAACGCTTCTCATTACAAGTTTGGAAAGAGGTTGATGCTTTTTTCTAATGCACATTAAGGGGGCTTTAACACTGGGCACGTTTGCTGTGGTCATGTCCAAACGCGATTGTTCCCGGTGTCCCCCGCAGCGCTGGTCTGGTTTCACACTCAACTTGATTCTATCGAACCCTGGTGCACTTGTTCATCTTACGTCATCAAAAATGTGCACGGCGGATGATAGAAAACACACTGCCGTAAATATATTGTGTTTTTATTAATTTGGTGCTATTATGCGCAGCTGAGTAAACGACTCTTGGGTTTACTGTATGTGCGTCGCATGAAGTTCATTTGTTGCCCTGATTGCACGCATATGCACGAAGACACGCGTATCCAAGGTAAATCATCAACACTGTTGTGAATTCCCTGCTGTGAGGAGGTCACGTCACAGCAAGCCGCTTCATGCAGAGACTGAGGGACTGTTTGCGCATGCGCAGTGTGTTCGGGGAAAATTTCCTGTGTAGTCAATAGTTGGCCTTTCACTGACAGTCCGTGGTCTTCATTGTTACTTTGTACAACAGTGTGCGTCGGTGATGATGTAAGTTACATGATGAGTAGATGTTGTTTATATATTTGGATGTGGCGTGATCTATTAATATTACCGGGGTAATATGTTATTTGTTAACTTTCTATTTAGCATGTGTTGCTGAGCCCCGTGAAACAGACGGCCGGATATGTAGTTAATTACCTCACATTTATTTCCTTATTCTACTGTTTATTTAGCTGTGTGGTTTGTTTATAGAGGCCGTTATTGTTTTGATGTTAATGTGTCAAATTTCAGATCGGTAGTTGACGGAGCTTTCTCAGTTTAGCTTGGTCACGTGATCTACCTCTGGCGCGAAGCTTTGGTGTTGATTAATGATCCGACACTGACCCTTAGTGGCGATTTGCAGTATTACACACTGTTCATATCTGTTGTAATTCATGTTATTTTATCATTATTTACCATTGATGCCACTGAACTTTAATTAGTATTAATATTGTTTTACTGTTGTTATTTTCTGCAGGCATCACAAACCACACATACACATATTACAGTGCCCTGTAAAGTTGTAACGAGACCAATAAATTCATCTAAAGGAAAGAAGTTGCTGCGTCTTCTCTGACCGGAGGATTAGGCCAGTATACATACTGCCAGTATTTCATCACCGCAGCTGTTCCGTTACAAGTGGTCCTTCGAGCCGGATTGTGTGTATAACTGCGCCATGGCAACTTCTAGCAACCAAACAGATGAACAACCTTCAGTTGTGTCCCGCCCAAGCCGGTCTCACCAACTCCCCAGGCACCTTCGCGACTTTGTCATTGATAACCCTAGCCATTTGCATAGACGTGATGCCACACATCAAATGATAGAAGCGCAAGAGGAAGAGCCTCCAGACCATCTCATGCTGGAAGAGATGGAAGCCCGCATGAAAGACATAACTAGGCAGATGAAACAACTACAGTCAGCCATGGACAGTGTTAAATGTAAAGTTCACCCTCAACAGCATCCATCCAAATTATCATATCCTCTCAGGAGCTCAAGCCTTCCTCATATTCACCACAGTGAAGAGATATGGCCCAGAGTATCGCCCCTCATGGATCATCGGATGATTTGGAAATCAGCTAATGAAGGTTATTGTCAGCTCTTAGACAACAGTGAACCTTACCCACTTACAGCACAGCCCATACAGCATGGAGAACTCAGCTCAACAACTCCGGCTACTAGAGCTCTGCAGCCATCCGTCCAGGTAGCAGCACAACCACTAGACCTCAGTGAGTCTATTCGCCATTCAGCTACCCTAACTGGACCAGAGCCAGAGTTTCCACAACTGCCTGCAGTTCAGTCTGCTCACGACACCCCGCTTACCCAGCGAACATATTCACCTTTTCTGCCCATCCAGCATGCAGGTCAGCACGTCCAGTCAGGGTACCAACCAGCTCAACAGACACCCTCGTCAGTGTATCTGCCAAACCAGCATGCAGCCCTGCGGACATATGCACCTACACAGTCTCAAGGTATACCTCAGCCCTTACTCACCACTGTACAACAGCAGACTTATCCTCGATATGTCCAGCATCAAAAAACTCCTCAACCTGGACCACTGCTTGGATTTCAACCTGCTTCACTCAAACAACCAGAGATAAGAACACCATCCCGTTCTATCCCTCCTTATCAGCCACCTACTGAGCTAGGGGCAGCCTATTCACTTCCCAAGACCGGATATCTCCCTGTAGTTCAATCACAGTCATACCAGTCTGGACTTCATTCAGCTGCACACTACCCACAGCTTACTCAAAGGGCTGCCTCACCTACAGCACCAGGATACATTTCTCCCTATAACAATCCTGCAACACTCACCATGACAGAAATGGCTATTGCAGCCTCATATGGTATTCCCAAGCCCAAACTGCCTCTCTTCAGTTCTGGAAGGGAGAGTGATTTCATCATGCTGAAAAGGGGACTGGATAGTTTACTTGGTCCACACCGACATTTGACTGAAGATTATAAATACCAGGTATTACTTGATCATCTCAAACTGCCTAGCGCCTACCAAATGGCAAAGAGATACATACATGACCCCACACCATACTCCAGTGCAATGGACGCTCTGCAGCATAGATATGGCCAGCCAAGACAGTTGGTACAGGGAGAATTAAAGACCATATTGAGCTCTCCTCCCGTGAAACCCGGCGACATAAAGGCTTTCGAAGATTTTTCTTCAGCTGTAAACACTCTGGTGGGGATGCTAAGTCGCATGGACGGTCCTGCTCAGTCTGAACTGCAGTGCGGCTCCCACGTAGACACACGTAGACTTGGTAAGTTGCCTGGTAACTACAGGGATAGCTTTGCCGAATTCTGTATTAAAAGAGGCATCATCCGCAGCGGGAGCGACCAGACATACACCTTACCTGACCTCGCTGAATGGATGGATATGAAGGTTCAGGTGCTCCAGGTGTCTTGACGTGCAGCAGAATCCAACACATCTGATCCCAGTCGTATCACACCGAGAGAGAATAAAGCAAGTAAATCACAGTGGGTCAAACCAGCCTCTGTTTACTTCAGCAGTGACTCTACAATAGTCAAACATCAGCAGACCTCTCCACAGCGACAACGGACCAACCTCCAGTTGGGTTCAAAGAAAGATCAGCCCACAAGTAAAGGGAGAGAACGTTTTAAGCCCTATTGTCCATATTGTAGGACCACCCAGGATCATTACCTCAATGGCTGTGCAGAGTTTGAAAGAATTACTACCGAAGAGAAAGCCACCTGGATAAAGGACAAAGGGAAATGTTAGAGATGTGGGCGTGGACACTCTCCAGAGAGCTGCACTCTAAAGAAACTCTGCTCCATGTGTAACAAACAACACCTGCTGATACTTCACGAAGTTGTGGCCCAAGACCCGCAACTAAACATCCTCACTGTCAGTACCCCAACAAATGCAGTGTATCTGGATCACGCCAGCCATTCAGGGCGTGTCATGTTAAAAGTGGTACCAGTGCTGCTCCGTTATGGCAAGAGAACACTAAAAACACATGCAGTGTTGGATGACGGCTCTGAGCGCACTGTGATTTTGGCTGCTGCGGTCAAACACCTTGGGTTGAGCGGGGAAGTGGAGTCACTCAAATTGAAGACCATCAGACAAGATGTATTGCAGCTCCAGGGAATGGCAGTGTCATTTGAGGTGTCCGCTGACACACAACCACGCACTTATCACTCCATTAATCAAGCTTTCACTGCAACCGAACTCCAGCTGGCTGAGCAGTCATGTCCAGGTGACAAATTAGCAAGGAAATACAACCACCTGAAAGGAGTCCCCCTACACACATTCACTAAGGTGCAACCAATGCTACTGATTGGATCTGACCACCCTCATTTAATAACTTCGATCCACTCAGTACGGGCAGGACCGATAGGAGCACCAGTAGCAGTCTGCACCCGACTCGGCTGGGCAGTGCAAGGACCCACTAACTTTCTTCAACATCCACCCGGTGAGAGTTCCTTCCTTCACAGTAGACACACCTTGCTCCAACCTACACAAAGATGTTCAACGCTTGTGGCAGCTTGACATTTTGCCATATAAAAGCGAGAGGGAGGTGACGCGATCCAAGCAAGATCAAACAGCCCTCACCATGCTGGATGAGAAGAGCACCACTGTAATAGTGGATGGTGTCTCAAGATACGCAACGCCTCTCCTTCGGAAGAGAAAAGTAGCTCTGCCCTGCGCATCACCTGTTGCTGTGATGCCCCTCCTTCGCTCTACAGAACGCCGTCTATCTACCAATCCTGAGTTTGCTAAAGTTTACAACCAGGAAATACACAAGCTAGTGAAGGCGGGATATGCTGAGCGGATCACCAGTGAGGAGGCCAGTCGCTCTGCCGAATCCTGGTACATTCCACACCACTTAGTACATCATAACGGAAAGGCAAGGGTGGTATTTAACTGCTCCTTTCGCTACCAGGAGAGTGCTCTGAATGATGACCTGCTACCAGGGCCTTCCCTTGGACCGTCACTATTGGGAGTTCTGCTCAGGTTTCGAGAACATGCCGTCGCTATCAGCGGAGACATACGGGCTATGTTCCATCAGATCAGACTCCTTCCTGAGGACTGCCCACTCCTCCGCTTCCTCTGGCGCGACATGGAGAGAGACAGGTCACCTGATATCTATGAGTGGCGTGTCCTGCCATTTGGCACAGTTTGCAGTCCGTGCTGCGCCATATACGCTGTGCAGCGTCACGTTCGTGATCACCAGAGCGGCAACGAAGACCTGCTGGAGACGGTAATTACCTCGTTCTATGTGGATAACTGCCTGAAATCGCTCCGCACGCCACAGCAGGCAAAGGATCTTCTCGACCGCCTGAGAGCCCTCCTAGCGAAGGGTGGATTTGAAATAAGGCAGTGGGCATCCAACAGGACAGAGGTAATATCTCACCTCCCAACTGAGGCACGATCAACAACATCTGAGCTCTGGCTAACCACTGAAGGAGATGACCCGAGGGAGTCCACTCTCGGCCTGGTTTGGCATTGTACGTCAGACACACTGGGTTATAAATGTCAGCCTGTGACACCTAAACAGCCCACCATGAGAAATGTATATAGGGTACTTGCCTCACAATACGACCCGCTTGGATACATAATCCCCTTCACTACCCGGGCTAAAGTCCTGGTTCAAGCTTTGTGGGCTACAGAAAGACAGTGGGACGAGCCTATTGCAGATGAGTTACTTCCAGTGTGGCAGGCCTGGGAAGGTGAGCTCCCTCAATTGCAGAACATAGTTCTTCCCCGTTGTTATGTTCCAGAAGCTGCTGACAATGATTCATCAGTGAGGCAGATTCACATTTTTTGTGATGCCTCGGAGAAGGCGTACGGATCAGTCGCCTACCTGCGAGTGGAGGATCCAGAGGGACGCATCACTGTGTCATTCATTATGGCCAGGTCGCGGGTTGCACCCAAGCGACAACAGACGATACCGCGACTGGAATTATGTGCTGCACTCACTGGAGCCCAGCTGGCCAAAGTGCTCCAGACCGAGCTGACTTTGTCCATCCAATCCGTAGTGCTGTGGTCAGATTCAACAACTGTACTGAGCTGGATACAGTCAGAGTCCAACCAGTACAAAGTATTCGTTGGTACAAGAGTTACTGAAATACTTGACCTTACCAAGCCCGGGTCATGGAGATACATTAACACTGACTTGAACCCCGCTGATGATATCACTCGTGGGAAGACTCTCCTTGAATTGTCCCAGCCAAACTGTTGGAGTCAAGGGCCTTCATTCCTGTACCAGTCCTCAGATCACTGGCCAGTGAACCCCTCAGTGCACATAGAGGAACCAGATGAGTTGAGAGCTCAAACCTTCTGTGGCCACATGTCTATTGTTAGCAGTGATGAGCCCGATCCTGCTAAATATGATACATGGCCTGAACTACTGCAGGCTACATATCAGTTCCTTCATGGGGCGGCTGCTCCAGCTATGTCTGCCGTCGACCGTATTGAGATGGAGACTACTCTGCTAAGAAGGATACAATCCGATAGTTTCCCGGAAGAATTAAAGGCACTTAAACAGGGCAAACCAGTCCATTCAGGCAGCCGTTTAAGTGCTCTAAGCCCTGAATACGACCAAGCATTAGGCCTCATTCGGGTTGGTGGTCGACTACGCAAAGCGGAGAATCTGATTGAAGGCAGTCTTCACCCTGTTGTAATTAGTCCTGATCATCCTATCACGCATCTGTTGGTGAAGGATTACGACAACCGTCTGCACCACGCTGGTACTGAGAGAACTTTTGCAGAGATCCGGAGAAATTACTGGATCTTACGCGGTCGACAGGTAATTAAGAAACACCAGAAACACTGTGCGGAATGCTGTTTGTGGCGGAGGAACCCAGTAACACCAATGATGGCCGATCTGCCTGCTGCGCGGCTCCGGATCAACAAACCCCCGTTCTGGTCCACCGGAGTCGACTGTTTTGGGCCTTATACAGTGAAAATCAGAAGAAGGCATGAGAAACGATGGGGCATTATATTTAAATGTCTTACTTCAAGATGTGTCCACCTGGATCTGTTGCCACACATGGACACAGACTCGTTCTTACTGGCCTTGCGCCGATTCATCTCAAGACGAGGCAAGCCATACGAGATCTTATGTGACCGAGGTACCAACTTCCGGGGGGGAGATAGAGAGCTCAAAGAATCACTGGAAGATCTCGATCCCACATTGAAGCAACAGTTGGCCGACCAAAGTATAACATTCAAATTCAATCCTCCTCTTTCACCCCATTTCGGTGGCGTGTGGGAGAGGGAAGTAAGGTCAGTGAAAGCTTCCCTCCAAGTCGTGTTGCGGGATCAAGTCGTATCAGAGGAGGTGTTGGCGACTGTCCTCGTGGAAGTAGAGGGCATACTTAACTCAAAGCCTTTGGGATACTCCTCTTCGGACCTGGCTGACCCCGATCCTATAACGCCTAACTTGCTGCTGATGGGGCGGCACGACGCATCGCTTCCACAGGCTGCATACGGTTCCAGTGATCTTCTAGGCCGCCGCCGTTGGAGATATAGCCAAATCCTGGCAGACCGGTTCTGGAGCCAATTCACCCGCCGGTACCTTCCTGACCTTCAGCGCCGCCAGAAGTGGAGGACCCCTACTGTTGACCTCAATGCAGACCAAGTGGTTATGGTAGTAGATTCCCAGCTTCCTAGGGCACTTTGGCCCATAGGAAAGGTCATTAAACTTCATCCCAGTGGAGATGGGACAGTTCGTTCAGCGGATGTCAAAATCAAGGGGGCAGTTTACACTCGTCCAGTTACCAAGTTGGTATCTCTCCCCAAAATGCCAGAGGACCACGTGTGCAACAAGGACCTTTAACAACAGCAGGGACTTGTACTTCTCCTACACATTCATCCATGAATGTGGGGGCGGCTGTTGTGAATTCCCTGCTGTGAGGAGGTCACGTCACAGCAAGCCGCTTCATGCAGAGACTGAGGGACTGTTTGCGCATGCGCAGTGTGTTCGGGGAAAATTTCCTGTGTAGTCAATAGTTGGCCTTTCACTGACAGTCCGTGGTCTTCATTGTTACTTTGTACAACAGTGTGCGTCGGTGATGATGTAAGTTACATGATGAGTAGATGTTGTTTATATATTTGGATGTGGCGTGATCTATTAATATTACCGGGGTAATATGTTATTTGTTAACTTTCTATTTAGCATGTGTTGCTGAGCCCCGTGAAACAGACGGCCGGATATGTAGTTAATTACCTCACATTTATTTCCTTATTCTACTGTTTATTTAGCTGTGTAGTTTGTTTATAGAGGCCGTTATTATTTTGATGTTAATGTGTCAAATTACAGATCGGTAGTTGACGGAGCTTTCTCAGTTTAGCTTGGTCACGTGATCTACCTCTGGCGCGAAGCTTTGGTGTTGATTAATGATCCGACACTGACCCTTAGTGGCGATTTGCAGTATTACACACTGTTCATATCTGTTGTAATTCATGTTATTTTATCATTATTTACCATTGATGCCACTGAACTTTAATTAGTATTAATATTGTTTTACTGTTGTTATTTTCTGCAGGCATCACAAACCACACATACACATATTACAGTGCCCTGTAAAGTTGTAACGAGACCAATAAATTCATCTAAAGGAAAGAAGTTGCTGCGTCTTCTCTGACCGGAGGATTAGGCCAGTATACATACTGCCAGTATTTCATCACCGCAGCTGTTCCGTTACAAACACCATCATCCCTTACATGTGTTTTATTGAACTAAACATTCAATATGCTGAAACACATATGCAGGTTACGTTTCTTCCTGAACAAGTGCGCACCCGAGTCCGTGTTGCTTTCACATTCACGTGAATCGCGGGACAGTTCGAGGTCCACCTCCTTCAGATAGTCTCGCGTACCCCGGTGCGCACCGAGCCCGCGATTGACAGCTTTTACATTAGCAATTTTTCATGCAAACCGTGCCCCTTTTCGAACTAAAATGCCAGTGACTCCATCTCACAGTGCATGCAGAGATAGAGCAGCGTTTATTGCGAACCGATCGCCCTGAACAGTGCTGCGCATCATCTACACATATATTTATTTATTTAAAAATTTAAGCGATTTTCATAATTTCACAAAGACAAATCTTGATTTTGGTTTAATTTCAGTCAATCGTGCAGCCCTAGATTAACCTCACACGAGCACAAAACAAATTCTGCCTTCACTCAAACGAGCTCTGTCTCGCATGCTAAACTGTAGGCTATTGCACGCGTGCTACTGGGGTAAAAATGTTCATCGCACAGACTGATTTTTTTGTAGCACGTGCAACATATATGTCGCACTGTACAGCCCTGCTTACAGCAGAGTAAACACTAAACACACATTGTTGTCATCAGTGAATCTGGCCAATCGTGGAACAGCTGTGTCGTCATCAGAGCTCAATGGTTAGTTCACCTGAAAGATTCACTCAAAATGCGGATTCATTCAGAAATGAAACACCGCTGTGTGTTGCTCTGAGACGCACAACAGTTCTGCTGTGACTTTATAGGTAATATTTTAATTGGCAAAACTGAGCAAAAAGACACTTCTGTGTCTAAAATATAACACAATATTAACTTCTTATTTATTGAACTATTGTATAAAATCAATATCACGTTTACAGTCTTGCTATTCAGGACAAAACCACACTCGTGTGATTCTCATTGCTCATGTGATATTACTTAATTTTAAGCCACTCAAAAGTTCTGTTTCTTTATTCTTGTAACAAACTCTATGCAATGCAATGCAATATAATGAATGACATTAATAATAAAAACACATCTTAACACTTATTCTCTGATGATGTCGCTAAGTTACAATAAATAGCATCTTTTGATTGATCAGAATAGCAAACTATTTACATGAAAATGATCCGAACATGAACTTTGATCACTTAGACGCCTTTGGGCAACACTTTTTCTCATGTCTCAGTAGATTAGAGGAGCAGCTGAAACTCTTCCCACATGAAGAGCACTAGTGCGGCTTCTCTCCAGTGTGAACTCTCTCATGAGCTTTCAGGTTTCCTGACTGAGAGAAACTCTTCCCACAATGTGAGCACTTGTACGGTTTCTCTCCAGTGTGAACTCTCTGGTGTGTTTTTAATGCTCCTGATGTACTGAAGGTCTTCTCACAGTCAAAGCACATATAAGGTCTCACACCAGTATGAATGCGCTCATGCACTTTTAAAGTCTTCAGTTGTGAAAAACTCTTTCCACAAAAAGAACAAAAGTGAGGCTTTACATCAGTATGAACTTTAAGGTGTTTACTTAAGTCTGATGCCACAACAAATGTTTTCTCACACTGATCACAGCTGAATGATCTCACTCCAGAGTGACGGGGCAGATGATCATCGAGAGATCTTTTGAGAGTGAAACTCTTTCCACACTGAGAGCATGTGAACGGTTTCTCTCCAGTGTGAATCCTCATGTGCACATTTAGGTTATCTTTACGTCTGAAACTCTTTCCACACTGAGAGCATGTGAACGGTTTCTCTCCAGTGTGAATCCTCATGTGCACATTTAGGTTATCTTTACGTCTGCAACTCGTTCCACACTGAGAGCAGGTGAAAGATCCTTTGACTCCAGATTTTCCAGCTTGTTTCTGTGTGAAATTCTCTTCAGTCTTTGAAGCGACTGTGTTTCCATCTTCATTTGTGAGATGATGAGGTTTCTGCTGTTTGTCTTCATTCACTTCCACCGGGTCTAAAATCAACATATTCAATAAAAGAGGAACAAATGAGAAACAAAAAGAAATTTGGTTCAATCTCAATTTAGCACAAATCCAGTTTACTACTGAGTCTGATAAACTCGACGCGAAACATCCCCTTTTCAGGATACTGTATTTAAAAGATAATTTTGTAAAATCCAGCTTTACAGATCCTTATTGGACAGTGTTTAACCACTTACACCCCTGAAGGTATTTTTTAAATTTCACATCTAAGTGACATGCTTAAAAGTAAAGGCTTGTAGCTTTACAAAAAACAAAACAAGAAATATACAAGTGCATGGTCTCATTTGATAGAAAACCTGTCAAATTTTGATAAAATATATATGTTGATCATGTTTGGAAGTTCTTATGTTACATCACTGCTGAGAAACCCTCAGAAAAAGTGATGCAATTTATTGATTTGTTTGGTTATTATTGATTGACATTCTGACTAGTATAAAGTCTTTATCAAGTTTGGACTTTGCAAAATCATGTTAACTACATCTGAGCCACATTTTGGGTTGATATCTCACAGCAATTAAAAGTTATGGCATTTGGAACCAAGGTGGCCTTTTTCCAAAAGTCCAAAAACCTCTATAAACGAGATCTGAGTGTTTTACTGAACATAAGAACCACTTACATGTGTAAACGACACAGTATTTTTTTTATTTTTATAATTACATAAAATAAGTAACAAGTGATAAGTCAAGTCAAGTCAAGTCAACTTTATTTATATAGCGCTTTTAACAATGTAGATTGTTTCAAAGCAGCTTTACAGTGTTAAACAGGAAAATAATGCAGCATAATTTTATTCAGCTGTATAGCCATTCTGGAAAAAACGCTGATGTCACCAGTTCATTTCAATTATCATACAGTGACAGTGTGGGCTTTAGATCAATAATTCGATCAGTAATTTAGTTTAAATGGTTAATTTAGTTTATTAATTAGATTTATTTCGATGTTTAGTTGAAAAAGTTAGTGTTCCCAAACCGTCGACCAATCAGAACATATGAGGGATATTCCGCTCTATGCCAGCGCGCTCCACAATTCACTCTAAAATGTGAATTGTTTTATTTAAAAGTAACGATTCCAAGCGTTCTTTAGCCGTGTGTTTCCTGTTTGTGTGATAAGTATTTTGCTGAGTTTCAGTTCATCTTTGAGACGTGTTTCAGAAAGATTCTCGCAGAGACAGGTGAACGCTGTTTATTTTCTTTATTTTACAAAAGCATAAAGTTTTGTTGTTATTGTGAGTGTTCACAAATTTTTTTGACTATTTATAGTTTATAATCATTCAACCACGTTGGTTAATGGTGTCACGCAGGTGGTGGAGTATTAACTTATTTTATTGAATTAGTTTGAGATCAAATTAATGCTAGATTTTTTGCTATAAATTACAGACATGGCATCTGAGGACAAATTCTTATTTTTCTCAGATACATTTACATTTACATTTAGTCATTTAGCAGACGCTTTTATCCAAAGCGACTTACAAATGGGGCAATAGAAGCAGCTAGAGCAGTCGAAGGGCAACAATATCAGCAATATGCAAGTGCTGTAACCAGTCTCAGTTAGTCTAGCACAGAAATATATATATAATGTTTTTTTTTTTTTTTTTTTTTTTTAAATAAATTAGACAGACAGACAATGAATAGAATGATAAGTGCTATTCTCGATCGGTCAGGTGTTGCTGGAAAAGATGTGTCTTTAGACGTTTTTTGAAAATGGCTACAGACTCGGCCGCACGAATTGAGATAGGCAGGTCATTCCACCAGGTGGGAACGGTCCAGGAAAAGGTCCGTGACAGCGATTTCATGCCTCTCTGGTATGGCACCACGAGGCGTCGTTCACTGGCAGAACGCAAGTTCCTGGAGGGTGTGTAAGTCTGAACGAGCGAGTTTAGGTATATGGGTGCAGAGCCAGTGGATGTTTTGAAGGCGAGCACCAGTGCCTTGAATTTAATGCGAGCGGCTATTGGTAGCCAGTGCAGACTGATGAGGAGAGGCGTGACGTGCGCTCTCTTCGGCTCACCAAAGACCAACCTCGCCGCTGCATTCTGGATCAGTTGCAAGGGTTTGGTAGTGCATGCCGGAAGGCCTGCTAGAAGAGCATTACAGTAGTCCAGTCTGGAGAGAACGAGAGCTTGGACCAGTAGTTGTGTGGCATGATCTGATAGGAAGGGTCTAACCTTCCTAATGTTGAATAGTGCAAATCTGCAGGACCGGGTTGTTGCAGTGATGTGGTCAGTGAATTTTAGCTGATCATCAATCACAACCCCAAGGTTCCTGGCTGTCCTGGACGGAGTTATGGTTGATGATCCTAGCTGAATGGAGAGATTGGGGTGAAGTGCTGGGTTGGCTGAGACCACAAGCAGTTCTGTCTTTGCAAGGTTGAGTTGCAGGTGATGTTCCTTCATCCAGGCTGAAATGTCTGTTAGGCAGGCAGCGATACGAACACCAACCGATGGATCATCAGGTTGAAATGAGAAGTAGAGTTGAGTGTCGTCGGCATAGCAGTGATAGGAAAAGCCATGTTTCTGAATTACCGATCCCAATGATGACATGTAGATGGAGAAGAGAAGTGGTCCAAGCACTGAGCCCTGGGGAACACCAGTGGCTAGATGATGTGACTTAGACACTTCACCGCTCCATGACACCCTGAAGGACCTACCTGAGAGATAAGACTTGAACCACTGGAGAGCAGTTCCTGAGATGCCCATCTTCATGAGAGTTGACAGGAGGATCTGGTGGTTAACTGTGTCAAAAGCAGCAGACAAATCCAGTAAGATAAGTACTGTGGATTTGGAGGCTGCTCTTGCCCGTCTCAGTGCCTCCGTAACTGAGAGCAGGGCAGTTTCAGTTGAGTGGCCGCTTTTGAAACCGGATTGGTTGATGTCCAGGAGATTGTTCTGTTCAAGAAACGTAGAGAGCTGATTAAACACAGCCCGCTCAAGTGTCTTTGCAATGAAAGGTAGAAGGGATACCGGTCTGTAGTTTTCTAAAAGTGCTGGGTTTAGAGAGGGTTTTTTAAGCAGTGGGGTTACCCGAGCCAGCTTAAATGCTGTGGGGAAAGTCCCGGTGTGAAGAGAGGTGTTGACAATGTGAGTGAGTGCAGGAGTAACAGAAGAAGAAATGGCCTGAAGGAGGTGAGTGGGGATAGGATCAAGCGGACATGTAGTGGGATGATTGGAAAGGATGAGTTTGGAGACGTCTGCTTCAGAGAGCAGAGATATTTAGCTTTATTTTCAGATTCAATCACAGGCTCGTTCTTACGTACTAGAGCACGTCCGCACATGCGCACTCTTCAAAAACGGTGCTTTAAATCTCTTGACAGACTAAAAGACATAAATTACATTTGTATGTATTCTAAATTAAAGATATAGATTGTACTGAATGTCAGCTTGCTTATTTTGCTCAAGATAAGGATTTATTAAGTCCACATGTCATGCAAACAAGAAACTCTGCTTCTAACCACAGGTCGAGAGCTGTCGTCAGGTTTGCGACACTGTTTGCGAATGTTCGTTGGAGCGATGGTTTCGGGAAACACTGACTCGTTGAACTATGTTGATAACGACGGAACTTGCGACCATAGTTGGGTAACGATGCTTTTGGGAAACGCACCCCAGATTGAGAGTTAAAGAAAACATTGCATATTTAGTTTCATATTTATGTTTAAATAGGCTGAAGCCTATGATATTATTTTTTAATTTCATCTATGTTAAGTGAACAGCATGAGTAAGATCATAAGATGTGCAATGTGTCGGGAGACATGGATCAGACATGATTTTGACCACTTCATTAAGTTTTGTTGAAAGCCTTTCTTTAATAATGCGTAATATGTAGCTCTGTTTTACACATTTTGTATCGGGGGCCCCTGCTCCATGTCTCTATCGCCTAAGGGGTCCTTGCCCTGAAAAACGTTGAAGACCCCTGCCATAAAACACTCCATTTTCAACTGCAAAATCGTCCGACATCGTTGTTTTACCTTTTTTTTGCTAAAGGGCGTTTGTATTTAGCCCTATTCATTTGGGATTAGTATTATCTGGGGACCTTGTGTGATTTAGAAATTACTCTCCCACATCTGAATTTTGCGTGGCGCATTCGCACGGGATAAGCAAGCCTGTGATTTTACTTGAATTTACTGACTTATCTCCCGGATATGATGTCAAGACTTGTAAATGTTTTTTCGTTATAGATATAGCTGTATGAAATTATAAACAGTCGTATCGATATCATTTTGATTGTTTTATAGTAAAATAAATAATTTAGTTCAGTTAGAGAACAGAAGCTACAATTAAAAACTGAACTGAGCAATATACGGCGGAAGATTCAGTTTCAAAGCTAAATGTAAAAGTGCCCATTTAAGCGAGTTTGTCATTGTACTGTTCTGTTTTTGTGTTTTTCATTAAGAATAATATTAAACACACCATTCAAGCAATTTACTCCCAAATTGGTGCTCATTCTAAAGTGAAAGTATAATAATTCATAACAGACAAAGATAGAAATGCGCACAGGAAACAAAAACCTTGCAAAAATGATATACGATCCGCCTAATCCTGGCCAAATCACAGAGATGCCGATTTGCACGGGACTAATATTATCACAGGACCTCGGTGTTTGGCGAAATATGGTAGGGCTGCTCGATTATGGAAAAAATCATAATCACGATTATTTTGGTCAATATTGAAATCACGATTATGTAACACGATTATTTCACATGACTTTGGGAATGTGTTGTATTTATTAAAAATACACCTTTCAACAATTCAATTGAAATTGTAACATTTGTTGTACTTTTTGAACTATTAAAATAAATAATATAACATATTCGAATCAAAGTATAAAAGTATTCACGTAAAAATGATAACCACAAATAAATAAGATCAACAATAGGGTTCGGCTAGATATGCTTTTCATGTACGTCTAACATTAGTTTTCAGGTACAGAAATGTATCAAATGTAAAATATAATTGCATATTTGAGTGCATAAATTAAAGATTAATCCTATTAAACTTACAAAAGCTATTCAATCAATAGCGGTGAGTGATGTACTTGTCTTTTGTTGTTTGACATTAAACAGACAGCAGTAAAGGCTACTGCCCCTTTAAGACCTCGCGTCTTCTTTATCGACTGTATAAAGTTCACTTAAGGCATATACAGACTATGTCTGCTAAGATACTCATCAAGATGGACATGTTGACATACGTTTTGTGTGAGTTTGTCCGTTTAAGAGCAAGACTTGAAAGAGAACTCAATATTTGCGCGCTGAGAGACGTGTGCGCGCTCTCGGATGAACGCACAGAGACACATTTTCTCACAGCGCGCGCGGCTTCTCATTCTAAACCTAAGCACTCGCAATCTCGCATGCATTGAACAAAGTTTACAAAGAGAGAATTATTTGAAAAATATGAAGGAAAAAAGGATGTTTACACGGCTCCCCTGCTCTCGTCAGTTTTTGTTTCTTTATTAGATTGTCATAGGTCACTCTGTTTAATTTTCAAGTGGTTAAACAAATTCGTGATGTTCCCTTGCGTTGCAGCCACTACCATGTAGCAGATCTTAGCATGTTTCTGCTCGTCGTCTGATTCCTCGAAGCCAAACTGTTCCCAGACAACGGAGTTGGTTTTGTCTTTTTTGCTCACCAAACACTGCTGTAACTGCCCTCCTTCTGCCATCTTTACTCGCGCCTAGTTTTTAAATTCCAGCGGATGATATGCACACGAGGCTCACGACCTGAAAGAGATTTGTGGGTTCGGGAGGGGCGGATGTGCGCGTGCGCGTTTCATTCAGAACGCAAGGCAAAATAATCGTTTTTTCTCGATTGTACTATTTTGGTGATCGTTGGGAGGCAAAATCGAAATCGAAATCGAAATTCGATTAATTGCACAGCCCTAAAATATGGTAGGTCATTTGCGGGGGAATTTTTACTTTACAAATTACAGACATGGCCGATTCGCACGGGATTAAGATCACAGACATTCTCTGATATTATTACAAATCACCCCAGATAATACTAATCCCGTGCGAATAGGGCTTTAGTCTTCACACGAGTGCTTTGTAAACACGGGGCGGTACTTCTGCCTACGTCTAGCGTGTTTAAACTCAGATTGTATTTGTCTGGGAGAAGAACATCATATACACCAAGGATGGCTTGAGGGTGAGTAAATCATGGGATCGTTTTTATTTTTGGGTGAACTATCCCTTTAAGAAGAGATGCACTGTAGCATTTAAAGCATAATGACTGGTCACGTGGTTCACGGAGCTCTCAATAGTTCCACACAAACCAGCTCTGCCAATACGTTTGAGTGGCTTAAGCGGATACACAACAGCTTCACTATACAGGTATTTGCAGCAATTTTTTATTACGTCAACCTTATTTACAGCATAATTTTATTATGGAGAGTGATGGAGATGCAACATTGTTAACATTGTTAATGTTTTTCTTGTATTTAGCCCTCAGGTATTCCTTACTAATTGGTCACACTCACTCATTGGTGGTCAAATGTGACCATACACCTTAACCCTTTTTCAATTAAATAAATGTTCTATATTTTAGTTTAATAATATTTATTGAATATTTCGAGGATATTTTTTTGGTACTAAATAGGCCTACTATTTGTGCAATAATTGTACAGTAGGCTATATACATATGAATTGATACTGAATCAAGATCTTGATCGATATTTGTGCCCAATATTTGTATATATCGAAATCGATATTTGTGGGAAACACTGTGTTCATACATATATTTACACATAATTAGAAATTTGCTGGGGAAAAGCAGTAGAAAGTTGGGGGACGTTTCTTTTTTTGCTGAGTTTAGGATCTAGTTTTAGATGTATTGTGATTCACCAACCTTGTGATTCTTCCTCAAACTCCATCTTTACTGTCTGTAGTTTCTCCTGGAGTAATTCCTCCTGCTTGATTCTTCTTCTCCTGTGGGAAGATGGGAATATATCGTTATTATTATTAATATAATATTACTCAGGTGCAAATGATCTACTCTAATAGTAGGGTAACATGGGGGAAGATGCCCCCTTAAGAACAATGTGGATTATAACTATAATATATTCAGATATAAGTGTATCATGTGCAGGATGATGATGCATCAGCCAATGTGTTATTATAGGAAATAAACAGAAACATTTGTTAATAAAGGTGTTATACACAAAATGTCTAATTATTAAAGGGTAAGATGGCCCCTGGTGTCAGAAGCACACAAATAAACTTTTACAGAATTTATAAATTACTTTTAATATGATTATTTTAATATGTATATACATTTTAAAGCACCATTCATGCAAAATACTAAATCAACTGTTCTATTTAACTTTTTATTTTGACAATTTAGTTGAATAATTGAATAACGGATGACAGACAAAGCAGAATCCCAGTAAAAGAGATTCATCTGAAAGGTACAATTATTTACAGGCTTGTGAATATTTACATATTTAACTGCCCATATTTTAATTGAAGATGTGTCATAATAGAAACACAGTGAAATCAAATGTAATGATCTCACTCAACTAACCTATATTTCAACATAATAAAATGTAATAAATCACTATTTTTTCAGAGACACAAAATTAGACTTCAAAACTGTTTTAACTAAATCTCATAAATGGTGAAATTACAACATTAAAAAAATAGTGTAGCCATTCATCAAAAGTGCTGAGATTGTGTCAGGACGGGGGTTCATCTTACCCCATATTACCATAGTTTAGAACCAGTTCTGTGATTTAACTAACTTTAATGTTGAGGTGATATGATTAAATAATGCCAAACATCAAACGAGTGTTGTGTTTGTCTACTAGAGCTGTTATTTCTTCATGGTATTAAGTGTTTATTTTCTCAATAGTGGTGTTATTATCAGAAATGAGCTCTATATTTCTACATTAGCTATTAAACTATCAGTTCTCACAGCAGTTCAGAGAGAAGCTGAGAGAATATTGATGAGGGTTGATCGCTGTAATCAGACATTGATTAAACGCGTGAATGTGTGCAAATTACAGACAACGATCGCAAATCAGAGATGAAGATTTGACGAAAAACTCCAGTTCTTGTCGAGCTAGTTCAATGCATGTAGGATATAAGTTGTCAGATTTAGATTTCTCCTGATAAAAACTGAAATAAATATACTCACAGTCGGATAAACCAGATTTACAGTTATGATGGAGACACGATGAAACTTCTCGAAGTGAAAAGCAAATGGCGACATCTAGAGGAACATCTGTGGCGCTGCAGAACTCCCGCCGCTGAAGTGAGGGGCGGAGCTTATAGAGTCTGGACTATGACGTGTTTTAACGGTCATCACCATCATGAATCCTGCTAAGCTTTTTATATTTTCTTTTTTTTTTTAATGTATGCACATTTATAATAATACAATTTGTATAATATTACCTTTAAAAAAATAGTTAAGGTTCTGTGAGGGTGTTTCTAGTCCAGCTGTAAAAATGCTATCTTTATCTCTTCTGACTGCTGTTATCATTATCTCTTCTGACTGCTGTTATCAATCTCTCTCTGTTTTTTACTCCTTTTGAAAGTTGTGAGAGCACTATTGTGAAGTTTTTCTTTTGCTACAATCATTTTATTTTATATGAGCTGTTTTCATAATGGAGTTTTGTTTGGATTGATATAAAAACAACAATACTTTTAAACAAGGTCACTTTATTCATACATGCATAAGATAACCTGAATAAAAATTATGGATCCAAGTTTAAATGTATTAATTTTGTCCATTTGATGTTGTGTTTTCCACTGTTGTACTGAACACATCCCTGAGTTAACAACTGATTTTAAAATCAATATCGTTACACCCCTTAAATGTATTCTGGGCAGTCCTATTATTAAAAATATGACATCAGTATAAATGATGAACAGTCCTTTAATACAGTGATTATAAGAGAGCAAAACAAACAAACAAAACTGAACAAATGACACTGTTTTGTGTAGTCTGCACTTAAAGGGGTGGTAAAACACATTCTTTTGAAGGCTTGACTGTGTTTGTGGGGTGCACTGTAACATGTGTTCATGCTTCGTTTTAAAAAAAATTGCCTTATTTTTCATATATTTGACCTTTATTCTACACTGCTCTGTCCCTCCTTGTAAAACGGTCTGATGCTTTCCGGGTTGTATGAAGCCAGTCCCTCAAAAATACGCAGTGGGCTCTGATTGGTTAGCTGGCCCAGTGTGTTGTGATTCGCTAACCGCCTAGTGCACGTATGTCGGAAACGTCACGCCCCTTACCTTTATCGGAGACTGTGCTTTGGTCAGTGTTAGAAACAACGGCGTCAATAAAACCACACCAATCTGAGCCCGAATCAGACCCAGAACATTTGAGTGAAGATGATCGAGCAAAACCTGTTCAGTCCTCAAGAGTAAAGACTGCGGGTCTATAATGATCGCTACTGAATGGCACTGTTACTTTTGTATTTTTAGAACGATTATAGCCAAATATCTGTCACAAGAACTAACCCAAAACAAACACTAAGCACTGGCTTTAACTAGTAAGTTAGCCAAATCACACACAGAACCATGTTTAGCATGCCTGTAGATAAACAATACATAAAAGCTCTAATCAAAGAATCATTTACACTAATGCCAGGTTCGCTGTTGAGATTTTAACGTTAGTGTTTGTAAGTTAGGTGTTCGTCGGATAACGTTAAGTATGAATGAGCATTTAACAGACTGGTTTGTAGAACAGTGTTGTCATCTGTTTACTTCCTTGCTATAACCTATTACAGGAAAACACATCGATGAAAAATAAATCAGACTTACAGGTTGTGGCCCGTGAACAGCTTCTGTTTGTAAATCCAGCTTTCAGGACAAGCCGTTGTGCATATCCTGTATTGAACTCGCGAAGTTTGTGGAAGTTTGTGTTGTCCTCCGTGAAATGTGCAGCGCGCGCGTCGTGCATCCACGCACCGGCAGTGTTTTTTTCACGCAGCTGACGTTGTGCAAATCTGGCATTGAAATCGCGAAGACGGTGGATGTTCTCCTCCGTGGATGTGCTTAGATGTTAGATCTCCTCTGCAGGGAGCCCTGGGCGCGCCTGATTCCCCGCTGACTCAAACACACGTGCATATAACATGCTGTGTGTTAAACGCTCTGCAACGCACCCCTGTCCCAATGAAGGCTGAACAGAGCAAGTACCCCAGACCTGCAATCCGGATGAAAATAACAGCGTTTCCTTGGCATCGCGGCAACAACACTCCAGCCTACTATACCACAACAGCGCCGCGATACAAAATGGCCTCACCCCCCCTTATTTCATATTCCCCGGAGGAGGGGTTTATGTAAATATTGGGCCTGGTGATGTCAGCAAAACCCGGGTGAATGTGTAGTAGTCCCTAGCGGCCGTTTGCTGTAGTCCTTAGAAACTGATTTCTTTAAAAGCAAATATCTCCCTTTGCTTTAAACTTTGAACGTTGTAACTTTGCAGATGTTGTTTATGCTCAAGCAGCAACATTACACGCTAGCTAAAGTTAGAATAGTGAAATCGTGGTTTACCACCCCTTTAAACACTTGGTCAATGTTGAGAACAATGTTATACCCTTACAGAAAAAACACATGAATTTTACATTTTCCCAGTGGTGGAGAGAGTACTGAAAAAGCATACTCAAGTAAAAGTACTGTTTCTTGTCAAAAAATGTAGTGCAAGTAGAGTAAAAGTACCTGTCCTAAATACTACTCAAAGTAGGAGTAAAAAGTAGCCCTTTTAAAAGCACTCAAGAGTAGTGAGTATTATGCTGTGAATGTTATTCCACTTTATATACCCTGCAAATTAAAAATGTAGCTTACTTTAAATGGATGATTCTCATTAAGATCAAAAAAACCTGAGATCAACAGTATTTCAGAATTCAGTTTTATTTTTGACTACTAGCATTAAAAATATAGCCATGTAATATTAGAGAAAGTGTTGGAAAGCAAAGTGCAAGACTGCCCAGCAGAGGGCGCTAACAGACTGTATTATTGTACAACTGACTGATTTATTCACGTTCTCAGACGGAAGTTGTTTTTAGTTTGTAGTGGAGCGGCAGGCAGAAAGAAACCAGCTCGTTGTTCATACAGTTAAATCTTGTTTTGGTGGATTTGTGCGTGTAGAAAACTGTAAGTATCATTATATTTATACATTCCATGTTTATGTATCGTGAGGAGTAGCAACTTTATCGTGCATTCAGGACACTGTTCACCATTGGATGACTGAATGACGCAGCATTTTCTGTTTACCGCCGGTTTGCGATGCATACAGTTAATATTAACATTTGTGTTGTGTATTGTTTAGTAATCGTTGTTTACTCTAGAAGGAGGACTATTTACTGTTTAAGTGAGGATGTGTGGTACAGTTTGATGCTCAGTCAGATTGTTTGTATCTAGTTTTTTCCTTAAGAGCATATTATTGCCTATTGAACATTTCTATTAAGATAATCTAATAACTATTTGCTGTATTTTGTTACTGAATAATCTTTGTTGTGACTGTACTAAGAAAATTTATTATTTATTATTATTTCCTTATGTAGAACCACATTTCTATCCACCTGTAACTTGAAAGAAGCAAGCTGGAATAAAAGAATACAAATGGAGAACAAAGACTCGTGCATTCTAACAGATGCCCCACAGTGATCATAACTTTAAACTAGCAACTTAATCCTTCATTACAAATTGGTCCTTCGAGCCGGATTTGTGATTACTGTGGATGAAGATGGCTCGTGCTCCATTAGACAGAGACTTCAGACCAGATGATGTTCGTCCCCGCCGCCAAAGGAATCCTCCTGGCTGGCTAAAGGAATATGAGGTTGATTTTCCACGTCCAGTAGTATTTGACCAACCCAGTCAACATTATTTGGGAATGAAAGATAGTGGAAGATATTATGAGAGATCCGCCGAGATGACGCCTCTCCCCAAGAGCACCATTCCCCACAACTGGAGCAGAGAAGACATGGAAAGAATGCCCTCAACTTCATATGTTCCCCTCTATGAGAGCACTCCAACACAATCCCAGAATACCCCGCGCATGCTAGAAGTTCTTCAGCAGTTGCAGGAGGATAACAGGAGGTTACACCAGACTGTGTTGGATATGCAACGTCGAATGGACAAGAGTAATGCTTTGTCACTTCATCATTCTCTGCAATTAGAACCAGAACATTCTCCCAGTGTCAGAATGAAGCAAACTGTAGCTGTACCTCAGTATGTCAATCAATCAGCTATTGAAGAAGAGGAGGAAGACTGGCCACCACCACCTCCCCCTGTGACATCAGATAAGGGACCAAAACAGCCCAATCCTGAACACAGAGTCATAGATGTCCTGGAGGAGCTAAAGGAACGCCTTTCCAAACTAGAATTGAAGCGATCATCTACTCCATCCACACCAAACTATCAACAGCCAGTTGATGACACAGGGCAGTCAGAGTCATGGTCAAATCCTAGTAATACTGCTACCCCTCCATTGCCACCTCAGAGAGATTACAGCTTCACTGATGCACTACCACGTAGCCAGGAGAGATCGTATAGAGGCCCCAAGCCTTCAATCCCAGACTTCACGTGTGATGACCCCAGAGAATTTGCAAGACTGCGAATATCTTTGGAGAATATTCTCCCTCCTGATGCAACTGAGAGGTTCAAATACCAAATTCTGCTGGACCACCTTAAATTTGAAGAAGCTCTGTTAATCGCTGACTCTTACAGTAATTCTCTGTACCCTTACTCAGACACCATGGCCTCTCTCATTCAGCAATATGGCCAGCCTCACCAACTGGCTTTAAGGAGAATCGCAGAGTTGATGGATGGGCCCACTATCAGGCCAGGAGATTCAATGGGATTCCGTAAATTTGCACTGAGAGTTAGGGCGCTGGTTGGAATGCTAGAACAGCTAAAACAAGAAGGACTCATTGAACTTCAGTGTGGATCACATGTGGCCAGATTAAGCAGTAAGTTGCCCCAGGAGCTCAGAGCTAACTTTAGGCGATACCTTCATCCACTAAAGAGAGGAGTTCCCTCTCTTTTAGACTTTGCAGAGTGGTTGGAGTATGAGTTACAGATCCAAGAAGGTGGAGATACACTTGATCAGATAGAGGCTAACAAAGAGGCAGCTAAAAGGCAAAGAGACCACAGGAAAGATGGTAAAGGAAGAAACAGACCAATGACCGTGCTCTTGGGTTCTACTCAAGCTACATAAGAAGCATCTTCTGAAGCGAAGCCCCCTTTGCAGTTGCCTGAGAAGTCCAGATTGTACTGCCCTTACTGCTGTAATAATCTGCACAATCTTGATGACTGTTCTAACTTCTCTCATCTTACTAAGCAGCAGCAGAAACAGTGGGTGATAAGCAACAACCGCTGTTGGAGATGTGGTCGCAGCCACCAAGCAGTACAGTGTCATCTGAGGGTCAGCTGTAGCACCTGCAAAGGCAAACATCTGAGAGCTCTTCATGATGTAAACACCAGAACAGGAGAACAGACAAAAGGGGAGAAATCAAGTGCTGAAACACTTTGTGGACTTGTGAATTCCTCCACTGACATTCTTTATCTGGACAGAAAGGCTGGATGCAACCAAGTCCTTCTCAAAGTCAGCAAAGTTCTCCTGCGTAACGGCAGTCATACCCTCGAAACGTACGCTATCCTAGATGATGGATCAGAGCGAACCATTCTTCTCCAGGAGGCAGCAGTGGAGTTGAGACTCCAGGGTCCTTCAGAGCGCCTCACACTAAGAACAGTGTGACAAGACCTACGAGTGATACAAGGTTCATCTGTGTCCTTCACTATCTCACCAGCCAGCCAACCTGAGAGGGTCTATAAGATCGGGGGAGCTTTCACTGCATCTCAATTGGGTCTAGCGGAGCATACATATCCGGTTGAGCGATTGCAGCGCAAATACAGATACCTGAGAAAATTGCCCTTGCCAGAGATCAAAGGTGCCCAACCTCTCCTTCTCATTGGATCAGACTTTCCACACTTGATAACTCCAATCCAACCAGTAAGATTAGGACCACCTGGAGGGCCCGTGGCGGTAAAGACCAGACTTGGCTGGACACTTCAAGGCCCTGCTAAGTGCTTACCACTGCGAAATGGAACACAGACATGCTTGTTTACTGCAACACTATCTCCATCAGATGAACTGCACCATAATGTGGAAAAGCTTTGGCAGCTCGACCACTTGCCATACAAGAATGAGAAGTTGGTGACCAGATCTAGACAGGATCAGACTGCAATAGAACTTTTGCAGACGAAGACAGTTCGAGTGAACATAAGTGGAGTACAGCGATATGCCACACCTTTACTAAGGGTGAAGTCCATGCCCACTTTGTCTGCTTCACCAACTTCAGTCCTTGCTAACCTAAGGGGTACAGAAAAGCGCCTCATTCGGGATCCAGACCGTGCCACAGCATACATCTCAGAAATTCAGAAACTTGAACAGGCAGGATATGCCACAAAAGTGAGTCAGGAAATGTTGGAGTCATCTAGAGAGTCATGGTTCATCCCACATCACATGGTGACTCACAATGAGAAGAACAGAATTGTGTTCAACTGCTCCTTCACACATCAGGGAAATAATTTGAACGAACTGCTCCTGCCTGGTCCCAATTTGAGCGCTTCACTGCTAGGTGTCTTGCTGCGATTTAGAGAACATTCCACAGCCGTCAGCAGTGACATTAAAGGTATGTTTCAACAGGTGAGGCTACTCCCTGAGGACAGACCACTCCTACGGTTCCTGTGGCGTGATATGCAGAGAGACAACTCTCCTAGTGTGTATGAATGGCAAGTCTTGCCATTTGGGACAACTTGCTCCCCATGCTGTGCAACATATGCACTGCAGCGGCACATCACTGATCACAGTCAAGAAGGAGATGAGGTGCGTAATGCTGTCGAAAGACACTTTTATGTGGACAATTGGCTCCAGAGCTTCTCTTCCTCTGAAGCAGCTAAAGCATCAGTCAACAAGTTGAGGGAGCTACTGGCTAGTGGAGGCTTCGAATTAAGGCAATGGGCAAGTAACGTCCCAGATGTCATAAGGCACCTTCCCCCAGAAATACTGTCTCAAGATAGTGACCAGTGGCTCAACCAGAGTCAAATGGATCCGCAAGAACCTGCTCTGGGACTACGCTGGAGGTGTGGATCTGACACATTGACATACAAGTCCCATCTGCAGGAAGCAAGCCCTACAACAATGAGGAATATTTACAGGGTGCTGGCCAGCCAGTATGACCCACTTGGGTTCATCACTCCCTTCACAACTAGGGCCAAGATTCTTGTTCAACTGCTGTGGAATAATAAGAGAGAATGGGATGACCCCCTGCTCCCTGGTGATATTCTTGAAGCTTGGAAAGTATGGGAGAGCGAACTTCAACATCTTGAAAAGCTCAGTTTGCCTCGTTGTTATGTAAGCTTCAAATTAGACCACCCCAGTTGCACCCAAGAAGTACACATCTTCTGTGATGCTTCAGAGCGGGCCTATGGGTGTGTTGGATATTTACGGACGGAGCATCCACATGGTCAAGTTGAAGTGTCATTCATGACTGCCCGATCGCGAGTAGCTCCCAAGAAACAGCTATCGGTGCCCAGGTTGGAGCTGTGTGCCGCTCTCACTGGTGCTCAACTTGCCCAAGTGTTGCAGAGGGAATTAACATTGAACATCACTCAAGTTATTCTGTGGACAGACTCAACTACTGTTCTTAACTGGCTCCAGTCTGATACCTGCCGCTTCAAGGTATTCGTAGGGACACGGGTTGCTGAAATTCAGGAGCTGACTAATAACGAAGACTGGCGTTATGTTGACTCTTTGAACAACCCAGCTGATGACATCACAAGAGGGAAGATCCTACTGGAACTGGCAAGTGAAAATAGATGGACGAAAGGACCTTCCTTTTTGTGGCTCTCACCTAAAGACTGGCCAAAGACCCCAACTATCCCCAGAAAGGATGATTCAGAAGAAATGCGAAAACCTCTTTCTTGCCTTAATATTGTCACAGACACCTGCCCCTCCCCTCCTGACCCCAAAGAGTTCCAGTGTTTTACAGACTTAGTGAAGGCCACTGCAGAATACCTACACAAAGCAACCTCATCTGATTCACAAGGGCCCACAGCTGAAACTTATCAGAAAGCAGAATTAGAGATCTTAAAAGCTGCACAAAAAGAGAGTTTCCCTGAAGAGATTCAGTGTCTTACTGCTTGTAAACCAGTACCATCATCGAGTCGCCTAGCACTGCTGGCACCTGAACTTGATAAAGAAGTGTACATCATTCGTGTCGGTGGAAGATTACGTAGATGTAACCAGCTAGAACCAGAAATAATTCATCCAATTGTTCTGGACCCAAAGCACTCAGTTACTAGGATGCTCATTCGGCATGTTGACAATAACTTAAAACACCCTGGTTCTGAACGACTTTTTGGGGAATTACGGCGCAAGTACTGGATACTTCGGGGCCGCGAAGCTGTTCGGAAAGAGCAGCGTGCCTGTCTGGAATGTCAGAGATGGAGAGCCCACCCAGTTATTCCTCAGATGGCAGATCTACCTCCTGCCCGCCTCCGCCTGCAGTGCCCTGCATTCTTCTCTACTGGAGTGGACTACTTTGGCCCCTTCTTAGTCAAAATAGGTCGCCGCAACGAAAAGAGATGGGGGATCCTATTTAAATGTTTAACTACAAGAGCAGTGCACATTGAAGTCTTGACTAGCCTAGATACAGACTCCTTTCTAATGGCTCTGAGGAGGTTCGTTTCTCGCAGGGACAAACCTGCTGAATTACTGTCCGACCAAGGGACTAATTTTAAAGGAGGTGAGCGAGAACTCAATGACACTTTCAAAGCCATGCACCCTTCATTGCAAGCTCAACTGGCTGAGCACCAGATCAAGTTTCTCTTCAACCCCCCTAATGCACCGCACTTTGGAGGTACCTGGGAAAGGGAAATCCGTTCTATAAAGACAGCCTTAAATGCCACGCTCAATGCCCAGACCGTGACTGAGGAAATGCTCAACACCATTCTCATCGAAATCGAAGGAATTCTAAATTCCAAGCCCCTAGGTTATGTTTCCTCCGATGTGGCTGACCCAGACCCAGTTACCCCGAATCTCCTTTTGATGGGGCGGCTAGATCCATCATTGCCACAAACCATATACCATGATTCCAATCTACTCAGTCGGCGGCGCTGGAGGGCCTGTCAAGTCCTTGCTGATAGATTCTGGGCACAATTCCTAAAAAACTACCTACCAGCATTGCAAATACGGGAGAAATGGCGGAACGACACAGATCCCCTCAAACCAAGCACAGTGGTGCTCATAGTAGACCCTCAGTTGCCCAGAGCATTATGGCCAATCGGAAAGGTAACCAAAGTGTTTACAGGAGCAGATGGGCGGATACGTACAGTAGAAGTTAAGGTGAACGATCGAACCTATATCAGACCTGTTAGCCGTCTGATCCGCCTTCCCGCTGTTTTAGATGATCAGGACAAAGGGTTGCCCCAATAACCGCAAATTTGTGGAGCAAATTTGGGGGCGGCTGTTGGAAAGCAAAGTGCAAGACTGCCCAGCAGAGGGCGCTAACAGACTGTATTATTGTACAACTGACTGATTTATTCACGTTCTCAGACGGAAGTTGTTTTTAGTTTGTAGTGGAGCGGCAGGCAGAAAGAAACCAGCTCGTTGTTCATACAGTTAAATCTTGTTTTGGTGGATTTGTGCGTGTAGAAAACTGTAAGTATCATTATATTTATACATTCCATGTTTATGTATCGTGAGGAGTAGCAACTTTATCGTGCATTCAGGACATTTACTGTTCACCATTGGATGACTGAATGACGCAGCATTTTCTGTTTACCGCCGGTTTGCGATGCATACAGTTAATATTAACATTTGTGTTGTGTATTGTTTAGTAATCGTTGTTTACTCTAGAAGGAGGACTATTTACTGTTTAAGTGAGGATGTGTGGTACAGTTTGATGCTCAGTCAGATTGTTTGTATCTAGTTTTTTCCTTAAGAGCATATTATTGCCTATTGAACATTTCTATTAAGATAATCTAATAACTATTTGCTGTATTTTGTTACTGAATAATCTTTGTTGTGACTGTACTAAGAAAATCTATTATTTATTATTATTTCCTTATGTAGAACCACATTTCTATCCACCTGTAACTTGAAAGAAGCAAGCTGGAATAAAAGAATACAAATGGAGAACAAAGACTCGTGCATTCTAACAGATGCCCCACAGTGATCATAACTTTAAACTAGCAACTTAATCCTTCATTACAGAAAGCAACCAATAATCTGGTAACATTTATGAGAACCATTCTGTAGATGTTTCCTTGCGGTTAATTAAAAAAGGTTCAAAGTGTTGTACATTAACAATTTTACGTTAAAAAAGCAGAGTTCTTTCTTTTCAAGACGCATCCATTGTACTGCTTTAATTTCATTGGATGTTTTCTCTGTAAAAAGAATACACTTCAGAAATCAGAATCAAGTAACTCACAATTTTCACCACTGATTATTTTTGCTTGCAAAAACATAAACCTGATTTAAATATAAATCTGATGTTTTATGAAAGTTATTTGCTATATACATGGACTACCATTTTAAATCGCCATGTGAGAACACATTACATTAAAATATGCACTTGTAACGAGTGTAAAATCAACATTATTATTTTCACTCAAAATCTTTTCTTTATTATTAAAAACTCTGATTCTCTTATTTTTAATATATTGTTTTGATTTTCATTGTATTGTCTTTTGATTTAATTATGCTGGTCTGTATATTTTTGGAGTTTATATATGTTGTAATGAAGTGTACTGCCCCTTTAAGAAACACTTAACTTTGGGCGCGTTTGTTCGTTCGCTCAGTTGATGCTAAACTACGCTGAGTCTTGCTCTCCAGGATACCCGTCTCTGAGATCCGGCCTGAGGAGGACACTGCCAGTCCGCAGGACCTTAGTCTGGAGGCTCTGTTCTCAAACAGACAGGGGTGGCCAAGCCGAAGTGTCCCATGGAAGCGGCACCAGGTCAGGCCTCCCTGGTGGCATCCGGTGAAGTTTCCCGAATAGTGACTGGGACACAAATTAAGGAACACAAATTAAGATATTTTTGTTGAAATCCGATGGCTCAGAAAGGCCTCCATTGGTAGTCAACAAAAAATCAAAATAGCGACTTTATTCAACAAGGTTTTGTCCTCCGCCTGGGCCTTTGACGTGAACTCACGAAGCATCACGAAACATGCTGATAGCAATATGTGGTTCAGCATGTCAATCAATAATAACCAAACAAATCAATAAATTGCATCACTTTTTCTGAGGTTTTCTTTGGAGGAGGAGGAGGAGTTGCTGAAAGAATTTGTCAAAGGGATGATGCAAGATTTGCTTTGGGTGCTCGAGCCCCTGCCCTTTTTCAAAATGAATCAAAAGTGCCCCTCTCAGACAAATATCAATGATAATATCGTGGTCAATAAAACTAAATAAATGTGATTATTATAACATGACAAAGACAATGTATACAATAGTAACGAACGGCTCAAAAGTCGGACAATTTCTGTTGAGGCGTTGCCATAACGCGTTGATATGGGTTGCGTGTGTTTTGATTGACAGCTGATTTTCCTCTGCTCGGAAACGGCTCTCGAGCCAAATATGGTCCTTTCAGAGAGTGTGTGGCCTCACGGGAAAAAAGTAAACCAATATTTTTTTTTCATCCATAATCAGATTCAGAGCTAATGTGTTGATTTAATTACAAATCTATATATTATATATTTTAAAGTATTACACAATTCACCAATGCCAGTTTGTCATGTATATAGGCTACACCAACCAATCGTGATCTGGCAAAGCAAGTTCAAATTCCATTGGGCATGTGAAGTGGAGGTAATTTTCTGTTCTTATTCATAAAGGTTGAAAATTACATGGACAGACGAACTAACGTTTGTGGAACGATTTCCTGCGGTTTGTCTCATTTTATAAATTGCATCACTGACAAAATGGATTTTAACAAACAAATCCCTGCACAAAACCATGCAGCAGCAGCAAAAGTCGCATTAATGGTAAGTGTTAAATTCATGGGCGTCAGTTTGGTTTGAAATGTGCTGGGGACAGAGACGCATTCAGAAGTGCATTTTCAGAAGTGCTGGGTACATTTTTTTTTCTCTTTCGCGCAGGTCATGTTTTGAAAGACTATGTCCTGCAGCTTACTAATGTAAATAAATAAAAATGTCAGATGAGAGACATATTGCGGGTCTTATAGCCTATCTTACTCATGCCGACGAAAGCGCCCCGCGAATTCTGTAATATTTTTCATTTTTGCAATTTTTTTAACCACTTCATTATCAGAGTCCCACTGGAGCCCGTGTTTTTTTTATCCTCCCTATTACACATTAGTTACAGCCATTAAAATAGTTCAGTTTTGTTTTTAATGTCAAAGTAGATATATTTCGTTTTGTTTCTTTATTAAGTTAATTTAGAAAAATGTTTAAAGCATTTAATGTTTGTTAAACTAAAGTTTTTGCTTTTTAAAGTGACGACCAAGCGGCCAGCGGCCGACAGTGAGTTAACCCAACACTTTAGCCTCTGAAATCAACACTTGACTTGTCTTGCTTATTAAATCCATAAAAAACACTTAAAGCATCGTTTAAACATTTAGCCTATTATCACCACCATCACAGTAAAAAGGCATTTTTGACAAGATGAGGCAGGCAGATCGCAACGGCGCGCGCAAACAAAACGGGCTACACAATCTAAACAAATAATTAAAAATAAAAAACATGCTGGTTGTCTTACCTTAGGCTACACCTCTCCGCGAAATGAATATATATCCGATCTTCAATTCCCGTGCTATATGCACATTTAACGGAGTTCATGTCAACGAAATCAACCGATATGAGTATTTTATTCATCAGCTCTTTTCAACATCAAAGACCGCATTATGAGAACGAGCGACCTAAACACTGGTAAGAGCATTTAGTCTCATTAATTTTAATGAAGATGATTGTGCTTTTGAGCATCTAAAACTTAGCTTATTTTCAGTTTCACTTGTGGCAGTTTGCGTGTTGGCTTGCTTTACTAATTTGCGGCGATGCGTGTTGCATAGCGCCGTCCTATAGCCTAAAAAAGCCCGAAGCCCGGCCCGCGTCTGAGGTAGGCTATGACTGGAAAATTGGCCCGAAGCCCGGCCCTAGGGCGTAAAAAAGTCGGGGCCCGTCGGGCTCGGGCAGAAATGTAGGGCTCTACTTTGAGTAAGGCTGAAAGCGTCTTTCTTTTTAATACATTTCTTGAATGTCTCAATTACAGTAGGCCTAGCCTATAGATAATTATGATATTTGTGGCTGCACCGGGGTCCGTCATTACGCTAAATCATGAGCGGTCCATGGCACCTGCTACCCATGGCTGTTAAGAACTGTATAGGCTACATCAATCCATTACAACAATTTCGTGTTATGGGCACTGCCACTGATAAAGGCAGCGGAAGAGCCTATTTTACGGAGCTTGCTTCTGCTTTTCAAACGTTTTTACAACAAAAGATGTCGTTAAAACGACGTAAGATTTTGTTATTATGAGAAAAGATGTAGTTAAAACGACATAAGATATCGTTATTACGACACAATTGAGTGGAAAAAATAATATGTGTGTGTCAGCAATGCTTCACCGCAAAATTGAACTCGAGGTTTAAAAAAAAACCAAAAACTCATGACAAAATCTGGTGGGTACGCGTCCCCCCCCCGTCCCCCCCGAAATCGACGCCTATGGTTAAATTCACTTGTATTTATGTATATTGATACACCGTTTACTATTTCATGAAACTATCAAAGTTAACAAAACCCAAGTGCCACCGGCACCTACAGGCCTATTATGTGAAGTGTAGGCTGGCGAAATGGTTACGTGAAAGGACTTTATTATATTACCATTTTTGAATATTATGCAGCATTATGAAAGTCTCTTATGTTCATCAAGCCTGCATTTATTTGATAAAAAACAGCAATATTGTAAAATATTATTAAAATAATGGTTTTGTATTTTAAAATATAATTTATGCCTGTGATCACAGCTGGATTTTCAGCATCATTACTCCACTCTTCAGTGTCACATGATCATTCAGAAATCATTCTAATATGAGGATTTAATGTCAATGATGGAAACTGTGATACTATTTCAAGATTCTTTGATTAATATATATATTTTATATATATATATATATATATATATATATATATATATATATATATATATATATATATATATATATATATATATATATATATATATATATATATATATTTACATATTGGCCCTTTTTTACATTTGAGCCTCTGCCTCTGAAGAACTCTCTGCACGGCCCTGGTCCAGAATATCAGTTAATCACATCTGTCAGATTTTACCAAGACTGACCAGTTTGTGAAAGAGATCGTAAACCCGGCCGGTGCGAGACTCTAAATGTTATCGGAATCTTGATTACTGAGTATAACACAATATAAACGATTAAATTGAAAGATAAAATATGAATCTAAAGTTAATGATTAACAAAATCATTTAAAACATTTTTCATTAATGGAGTCCGATGAAACAAAGAGGTAAATGCATACAAAGAAATGTATTTAAATCCTGTTTTGTTGTGTAAAAGGATAGACAGTGACACGCAGATACACCTTCCCTGTGCTATTGGAGACCGGTATTGGACCTGTGGGCTTACAGACTGTTAATTAATGAAGGTGCGCATGACCTAAGCCACTCAACGTTTTGTTTCTTTATTCTTGTAACAAATTCTACATGCAATGCAAGTATAGATATAATGAACGCCATTAATAATAAAAACACATAAATTCCATCTTTTGATTTATCAGAATATCAAACTATTTACATGAAAGTGATCTGAACATGAACTTTGATCACTTAGGAAACTTTGGGCAACACTTTTTCTCATGAGTCAGTAGACTAGAGGAGCAGCTGAAACTCTTCCCACATGAAGAGCACTTGTACGGCTTCTCTCCAGTGTGAACTCTCTGGTGTCTTTTTAAGTTGCCTGATGTTCTGAAGGTCTTCTCACAGTCAAAGCACATATAAGGTCTCACACCAGTATGAATGCGCTCATGCACTTTTAAAGTGGTCAGTTGTGAAAAACTCTTTCCACAAAAAGAGCAAACGTGAGGCTTCACACCAGTATGAACTTTAAGGTGTTGTCTTAAATCTGATGCCCCAACAAATGCTTTCTCACACTGATCACAGCTGAACGATCTCACTCCAGAGTGACGGCGCAGATGATCATCGAGATTGCTTTTGTGAGTGAAACTCTTTCCACACTGAGAGCATGTGAACGGTTTCTCTCCAGTGTGAATCCTCATGTGTGTCTTAAGGGTTGATTTTTCTATGAAACTCTTTCCACACTGAGAGCATGTGAACGGTTTCTCTCCAGTGTGAATCCTCATGTGCACATTTAGGTTTTCTTTACGTCTGAAACTCGTTCCACACTGAGAGCAGGTGAAAGATCCTTTGACTCCAGATTTTCCAGCTTGTTTCTGTGTGAAATTCTCTTCAGTCTTTGAAGCGACTGTGTTTCCATCTTCATTTGTGAGATGATGAGGTTTCTGCTGTTTGTCTTCATTCACTTCCACCGGGTCTAAAATCAACATATTCAATAAAAGAGGAACAAATGAGAAACAAAAAGAAATATGGTTCAATTTCAATTTAGCACAAATCCAGTTTACTACTGAGTCTGATAAACTCAGCAAAAAAGAAACATCCCCTTTTCAGGATACTGTATTTAAAAGATCATTTTGATCATGTTTGGAAGTTCTTATGTTACATCACTGCTGAGAAACCCTCAGAAAAAGTGATGCAGTTTATTGATTTGTTTGGTTATTATTGATTGACATGCTGACTAGTATAAAGTCTTTATCAAGTTTGGACTTTGCAAAATCATGTTAACTACATCTGAGCCAAATTTTGGGTTGATATCTCACAGCAATAAAAAGTTATGGCATTTGGAACCAAGGTAGCCTTTTTTCAAAAGTCCAAAAACCTCTATAAACGAGATCTGAGTGTTTTACTGAACAGAAGAACCACTTACATGTGTAAACGCCACAATAATTTTTTATTTATTTATAATTACATCAAATAAGTAACAAGTGATAAGATCCTGGTCGATGAGTGATGATTCTTCAGCACATTTTCAGCGTGTTCTCCTATTCTACGGTGCACGGTAAATCAAGACCTGTCAGGGAGATCAGCCCAATCCAAGAGCGTCCAGCGTTAAGAGAGTGTCCGATTGCTCTCTACACATCGTCCCTGCCCACTTTACATTTGACCATTTTAATAGGATAGACAGTTGAACAGGAACCCAACCTCGTTATACTCAGGGCTCTGAACCGGTTAAAGGAACGAAAATGAAAACCGGAAACAAACTAAATTTTAAGAGGAGCAAAAACGAAAACGAAATCAAAATCAATTTGAATCGTTCTGAACAGAAACGTTAATTTGAAAAGACCATTAACCGGTTAATAACGTTATTTTTTCGTTCTCTTTAATATTTTAATTTGGCAGTGACCAATAATGAATAGAGTAGTACAGCATGTGACGTTGACGGATCAAGCGTGAGTGAAATGCACCATCATCTATGAATCTACCGGTAACGCAAGTCAGCCAGAGCGCGCATTTTCATGCCTCAAGTACATTTCTTTCTTTCTGAGGTCTACAATGAAAGCGCAGGTATTGGAGGACATTCTTTTCGTATGTTTAAATAAGTACGGACTTTAAGCTCAAATAGTCTGATTTAGGCTAGTTTATGGATTCCGTTTAAGCCTATCCAAGTAGGCTACTAGCATCTATCAAACATTTTTCCTATAGTCTTTCAGATTGCCAATACAGGACAGGTCAATGTTTTCTATATAGACGGTTGATGCTTCGTATTAAATGGTATGTTATATTGCATTAAATGATCAAGCTTTATTAGCTGACTGAATTTGATTATGTGATGCAAGGACATGTTGCGCAGTGTTTGCTTTGAAATTACCAGTTGACAGTGCATTAAAAGAGCAATGGTTATCCAGTTTATTTATTCTTTATTCATGCAATTTTTAAAACAAGTCGTGTTGGAAAAAAAGTTGTGTACAAAGAATGTTATCACTCTTCTGAAAAGAATAGGCATATAGAGGGCCACTTTCCGCTCCATTAAAACAGGTCAATATTTGTCCCGCTGTTTATGCTTTGTAATTAATGCATGTATTTCTGTTGTGGTTGTAAAAATGTTATGAAATAAATATTCAAGTTTAATTATCATGCGTTATATTATTATTGAGTGAAAATAAGTCTTTACTTATACATATTTGTTTAAAGTATAGGCTAAATTAAAATAACGTTATTAACCGGTATTTTTTCAAATCAAACCGTTTTCGGAACAGTAATGTTTATTGAGGGACGCAAAAACGGAAACGCTAAAATATCGATTCTGCTCGGAGTGAACCGATTGATATTTTTTTCCGTTTTTAAGCCCTGGTTATACTTAAATATATTTGTTTCTTCTTAGCCTAAGTGTTCCTGCAACTGAGTATTCTCGTCTCCGGCGTGATGACTCAGATCTTTCGAATATTCCAATCTAATATGACCCCTGACCTGTAAAGTTGCCAGAACAATAATCATATGCTGTTTGTAAATTGGCCAGAGGAGAACGGAGACGTAACGTTAGTGACTAACGAATGGGGGGTTTCGCTTAGAAGCCTATCATCTTCGAGCTTAGAGAAACCGCCCAATGGCGTGCCAATGCCATGGGCAAGCGGAATTTGCATACGTGACTCCGCCTCACTGCGTGAGTATATAAGGAAGTATGTGGCAATATCGCATTATGTTACCTGCTTGAGGAGCCGAACTGAACTCCGCGTTCCAGGTAGCACAGCTGACGTGGCAAAGGGACGTTACGTCTCCGTTCCCTCCTCAGGGAACGAGGGTTACATCCGTAACCGAGACGTTCCCTTTCGTTCAGTCACTACGACGTAACGTTAGTGACTAACGAATGGGGGTCCCAATAAAATCACGCCACTCAGCTGTCTTCCAGTGCCCTGCGTAAGTGCGAGAACCCTGTCGTAAGACTAGTACGGACGAAGGATACTTAACACAGGATTACCAAGGTACACTGGGAAGCATATCCCAGTGAGGGAATGCCAAGATGCCTACCCGTGGGGAGGACTTAAGAGACACATATGACCCGATTAGGGGCTGCATATGGAGATCTCTAGGGTACCAGCCGAAGGTGGATTTTTAACCCTAGGGTTGGCGGGGGACACGCCAAGGGAAGAAACCCGCTCACTGCGGAGGCTTACGGTGAAATACACATGTGGGGGTCGCCGGAGGGGAACCATGCACACGGGGCACCTGGCCGGAGACGAGGGTCTGGGCTCGCTTAGAGGGCAGACACACAGGTATCGGCGTAGGCAGTGCTGGAGGAACTCAGGGCTCTCTGGGAGCTCACCTGAGGGAAAAAATCGCACTTATCCAGTCCGAGGAGTGGAGTGGCGAGCAAGCGAAGACACCAGAGCCTGGTCCATTACCGGCCCCTCGGGGGGGCGAGTACATAGTCGGACACTGGCTCCACTCGGAGATTATAGAATCTGGCGAATGTGTTAGGTGTCGCCCAGCCTGCAGCTCTGCAGATGTCTGTTAGCGAGGCGCCATGCGCTAAAGCCCAAGAGGAGGCAACACTCCGAGTGGAGTGTGCCCTCACACCAAGGGGACATGGTCGACCTTGCTGCTGGTAAGCCAAAACAATGGTGTCCACTATCCAGTGAGACAACCTTTGCTTTGAGAGAGCGCTTCCCTTCCGCTCTCCACCATGACAGACAAAGAGCTGGTCTGAGGTCCTGAAACACTGCGTCATGTCTACATAGGCGCGGAGAGCGCGTACTGGACAGAGCCAAGGCTGGGTCTGCCTCCTCCAAAGGCAGCGCTTGCAGGTTCACTACCTGGTCTCTGAAGGTTTCAACCGAAAATGCCTGCAGGTCCCCGACCCTTTTAAGAGAGGCCAATGCGGTCAGCAGAGCCGTCTTCATCGACAGGAACTTAATATCAACCGACCGCAAAGGCCTCTGCAGAGCACTTAGAACAACTGAGAGGTCCCAAGAGGGTACGAGAGGAGAGCGAGGAGGATTCAGTCTCCTGGCTCCCCTCAGGAACATGATGATCAGGTCGTGCTGACTTACCTTTTTGTCTTCCAAGATATCGTGGTGGGCAGAAATAGCGGCCACATAAACTTTAAGGGTGGAGGGAGACAGCCTTCGCTCCAACCCCTCTTGGAGGAACTCAAGCACGGACCCGATCTGGCATTTCCAGGGGTCTTCTTGGCGGGAAGAGCATCAGGTGACGAAGAGGTTCCACTTCAACGCATAGGCATGCCGAGTGGACTCTGCCCTAGCGGAAGTGATGGTGGCGACCACCGTAGGTGGTAGGCCACTCAAACCTGCCGCTTCCCGTCTAGGAGCCACACGTGGAGGTTCCAGAGGTCGGGACGCGGGTGCCATAGGGTGCCCCATCTCTGAGTAAGGAGGTCCGGTCTCAGAGGAATAGGCCAGGGAGGGGCTGTCGCAAGGAGTAAGAGTTCGGGGAACCAGGTCCGGCCGTGCCAGTACGGGGCGACCAAGAGGACCTGCTCTTTGTCCTCCCTGATCTTGCACAGGAGCTGTGCGAGTAGGCTCACTGGGGGGAACGCATATTTGCGTAGGCCCCGCGGCCAGCTGTGCGCCAGTGCATCCGAGCCGAGCGTGCCCTCGGTCAGGGAATAAAACAGGCTGCAGTGGGAAGAGTCGTGGGAGGCAAACAGATCTACCTGTGCGTCGCCGAACTGTTCCCAAATCAGCTGGACCGTCTGGGGATGGAGTCTCCATTCTCCCGGGAGAGGCTGAAACCGCGAGAGCTCGTCGGCTGCGTGGTTCAGGACTCCTGGAATATGGGCAGCACGAAGGGACCTCAGGCGCTTCTGACTCCATAGGACAAGATGGCGGGCGAGTTGAGACATACGGCGGGAGCGTAGACCGCCCTGGTGGTTGATGTACACTACTACGGCCGTGTTGTCTGACCGGACAAGCACATGTTGACCCTTCAGCAACGCTCGGAAGCGGTGCAGGGTGAACCGTACTGCCAGGAACTCGAGGCAATTGACATGCAGGAGGCGCTGGGGTCCTGTCCAGGAGCCCGCGGCTGCTTGTCCATTGCACATGGCACCCCACCCCGTGGCAGAGGCATCCGTCGATACGACAACATGCCTGGAAACTCGTTCTAAGGGGACACCTGCCCGTAGAAAACTGAGGTTCGACCACGGGGTGAGCGTCTGTAGGCAGGGCCGAGTCACTTGGACCCGGAGCGTGCCAGACTGCCTTGCCCATCTCGGGACTCGATCGCGAAGCCAATGCTGAAGCGGTCTCATATGTAGCAATCCGAGCGGCGTTACCGCGGCTGCAGAAGCCATATGCCCCAGGAGCCTCTGAAATAGTTTCAGTGGAACCGCACACTTGCTCTCGATTTGACGGAGGCAAGTCAGCAGAGACTGCGCGCGCTCGCTCGAAAGCTGCGCGTACATGGCGACCGAGTCGATGTCCATACCGAGAAAAGAGATCCTCTGCGCTGGGCAGAGTTTGCTCTTCTCCCAGTTGACCCGAAGGCCCAGACGGGCTAGGTGTTGGAGCACCCGATCTCTGTGTCCGCAAACCTGCTCCCGAGAGTGGCCCAGTATGAGCCAGTCGTCGAGATAGTTCAGGATGCGAACCCCGTGCTGCCGAAGGGGCGCAAGGGCTGCCTCGGCAATCTTCGTAAAGACGCGGGGGACAGAGATAGCCCGAATGGGAGGACCGCGTACTGATATGCTCTCCCCTCGAAAGCAAACCGTAGGAACGGTCTGTGTCGAGGAAGGATGGAGACATGAAAGTAGGCGTCCTTCAGGTCGATCGCTGCAAACCAATCGTGAGGACGAACGCATTCAAAAAGGCATTTCGCAGTCAACATCTTGAACGGAAGCCGGTGAAGGGATCGGTTCAAGATGCGAAGGTCCAGGATTGGCCGTAACCCACCGGTTTTCTTGGGTACAATGAAGTAGGGGCTGTAGAACCCCGACTCCATCTTGGCTGGAGGGACAGGCTCGATCGCACCCTTCGCCAGCAGGGTGGCAATCTCCGCACGCATGACGGGGGCATGGGCCTGCAGGTCCGGAAGCTGAAGCCAGGCTTCCAGAAACTGCACCAACGGGGTCATACGGACGGTCGACGTACCCAGGGTGGGGCAGCGAGGCAGCGTTACCGGCCCGGAACCGGTGTGGGGGCACGGTTAACGGCTGCGTCCTGACAGAGGAGACCAGGGAAGGACGCACGTTCCACTGGGGTCTGCTCTGAAAGGAGGCTGGCGACAGAGAGGGATGCGAGTGGCGGGACCCGGGGGTGGCGCGCACTGTCATCACCGATCTCTGGGTGCTCAGGGATGGGATTGTCAGTTCTTTCTTTAACCACATTAGGGTGCTGCTGACCCAGGGGCCAGCAGCTGAACAAAAGATTCTCCCCCGGCCCTCCACCGGGGGAAGGAGCGGCCCTGCTGCCGTCTCCTGGAAAGAACTGCCCATCCCTGAGCTGTCCGCATCAGGAGCGCCGCTTAGCCTGGCGTTTCTTCGCGGGCTGCGGGGCTGGAGCGGACGGGGACGCCTTCCTGCGGCTACCTCTGCGTGGCCCGGGTGGAGGCTGCTGCTTGGGTGGCGCAGAGGTTGAGGGAGCCGCGGGAGGGCGCCCCCGGCGGCGAGCAGACTGAGGCACCTGTGCGGGCGGTGGTGTGGAGGCAGCAGCTGACCGCCGGGGCAGGATATGTTTTATCGCCTCAGTCTGCTTCTGAGCGGCCGAGAACTGTTGGGCGAAGCTCTCGACCGCCCCGCCGAATAGCCCATCCTGGGAAATGGGTGCGTCGAGGAACCGGGTTCGCTCGCAGTCCCGCATATCGGCCAGGGTGAGCCATAGGTGTCTCTCCTGGACCACAGTAGTGGACATCACCTGACCCAGGGAGCGTGCGGTCACCTTCGTCGCCTGGAGAGCGAGGTCGGTGGCGGCACGCAACTCATTGCTGAGTCCTGGATCAGCTCTACCCTCGTGCATGTCGCACAGCAACTGGGCTTGGTAAGCCTGGAGGGTTGCCAAGGCATGCAGCGAAGCGGCGGCCTGCCCCGCAGCTCTATAGGTCTTCGCCGCCAGGGACGACGAAAACCTACAGGCCTTGGAGGGGTGCTTTGGGTCACCACGCCAGGTCGAAACACTCTGAGGACACAGTTGCATCGCTACAGAGCGTTGGACTGGGGGAACCCCAGTGTACCCTTTAGCCGCGGCTCCATCAAGGGCAGAGAAGGCGGAAGAGCTCGCCAAACGGTCGCGGGAAGACAACGGGTTCTTCCAGGACCACGCGATCTCTTCATGCACCTCGGGAAAGAAAGGTATTGGAGGGGTGGCCGGACGGGTGTCCGGACGCGCCGCCCCCAAAAACCAATCATCCAGCCGCGAGCGCTCAGGTCGGGGCGGAGGGTTCCACTCCAACCCAAGCATCGTGGCGGCCCGAGAGAGCATGGCTGTCAATTCTGGGTCCGACTCGGGCAATGCTGGCGCACCCGAAGGTGGCAGCACAGCCGAGTCATCATCCTCAGATGACTCCAGCCCACCTTGTGATGCGGCGATAGACATTTCCTCGTCTTCCGCCGCGCCAAACGCCACAGTCGGGACAGCAGGAGCTGGCCCCGATGTAGACGCTTGAACACGGGGCGGGTCAAGTGTATGAGAGGGGGGTGTGGGCCGAGGCACGAGCGTCGGAGCTTTATTCGACACCGTTACCCTCAGGTCACCCTGGCCACCAGCCAAAGTGCCGCCTCCGGTGGAGACCGCAGATTGGGGTGTGGCAGAGGGGACTCTCGCTCCGGCATCAGCGCGGAGGTCACGGAGTCTCGACCGTAACACTGAGATGATCATGTTCCCGCAGTGAGAACATGAATCATCCACGAGCGCTGCCTGAGCGTGCTGAAAGCCCAAACACGTCACACAGCGCTCGTGCCCATCAGAAGGCGAGAGAAATCTACCGCACCCAGAAGTGCACGGGCGAGACATCCTGAAAAGGACATGCCACGTGCAAGCTCTTTTGTGAGAGGAAACTTCGCAGTCGATGCCGAAGCGCCCAGGGAAACGCACACCAGCTGTCAAACGGACCACTGCGCAGATCAGCAGGCAGGAAGTATGCGATCACTGGAACGCGCCGTAACACCAACACCGACTGGAAAGCTGCTCGTCTCGAAGAAGCTGACAGAGTCTCAGAAGGCTGTAGGAGTGAAGAGGTAGGTACCCTTGGCTCCGAAAGCAGAACATAATGCGATATTGCCACGTACTTCCTTATATACTCACGCAGTGAGGCGGAGTCACGTATGCAAATTCCGCATGCCCATGGCATTGGCACGCCATTGGGCGTTTTCTCTAAGCTCGAAGATGATAGGCTTCTAAGCGAAACCCCCCATTCGTTAGTCACTAACGTTACGTCGTAGTGACTGAACGAAAGGGAACTGCCCCCCCGACTGAGCCTGGTTTCTCCCAAGGTTTATTTTTCTCCATTATGCCCCTGATGGAGTTTTGGTTTCCTTGCCACTGTCGCCTTTGGCTTGGCTTGCTCAGTTGGGGACACTACATTTTCAACTAAATATCCAAATAAATCTAATTAGTAAACTATTAGGCTGTATGGCCGAATACAATTCTGTTGCATTATTTTCCTGTTTAACACTGTGACGCTGATTTGAAACAATCTGCATTGTAAAAAGCGCTATATAAATAAAGTTGACTTGACTTGACTAGAGCACAACTGCATGAGCTTAAATGCCTGTGCTTGCATTCTGGGTTAACCCCTTGGAGTCTGAGCTGTTTTGATGCCCTTTAGAAGTTTTGACATGCTCTGACATTTGTGTTTTTTTTCAGTTGCTTATAAACACATTAATGGCAAAAGTGTAATTACACTGTATTCAGCACAAACTGGGCTACCAGAATATGTGAGCAACTTGTATGTACATGCTTGTATTTTTGAGAGAAAAATGTTTATGCACCGATTTTGAAAAAACTAAAAAAATTATTTTAAAATTAAGGCCTCAAAACACAATAGATATCTGTTCCCAAGATTTTTGACTCCTGTCTTTATTTGCATATAGTTTTTTCTTTATACTGATGTGAGAATCATTGAGCCTACTCATTCATATAAAACAATACACTGATTTAAAATTTGTAAGACAGTTTCTCTTCACAAAGCCAATATGCGAGGAGGCGTGATATCTAATGAATAATGATGAGATAACACCTGAGATAACAAAGGACTCGCATTAATGAGCTGCATAATAAATTAGCTTCAGGTAGGCCTATGTGACAGAGAGCAACAGAGCAAAGGAAATATATATTTTTTGTAGTTTATTTTATTTGGAATGTAATCAACAAAGGCCTATTATATTTTAAATGATCAGAAGATTTGACTACACGGCAAAAAATGCTCTTCTTATTTGGTATTTTTTCTTGTTTCCAGTCCAAATATTTAAAATTCTTAAATCAAGATTAATTTACTAGATAAGTACACATTTCTGGGGGGAAAATCAAAATGTTTTTGCTTAGTTAGTTAACTTTATTGTCCCAAGGGGAAATTCTGCTTAGGCACAGTGCAGAGTTGCTTCATAAAGGTGGACCAGATAACTTAAAACAATCTATATTCTCTGCCACAACAATTTATGATTTATTAAACTATAATTTATGATTTATTACACCAATTGTTTTAAATAACCTTATGTGATCTCATTTGGCTTTGGATCAAAAAATCTGACAGAAAATATATTTTACAATATTCTGCATTGCATTATAATTCAAAATTGCTTTATTGGCATGAATGTAAATCATACAATATTGCCAAAGCTAGGAATATATGAACATAAATGATAATACATATATGAACATAAATAAATATTATTATAAATATTATGAGCATTATAAATATAATCTATTATGAAAACACCCAACATGGTATAAATAACACAGATAAGCCATATATTGTCGCGATTGTGTGAGTGATAGTTTCGCTTTTGAGCTGAGCCATTGACAGGCTGTTGCCTTGATTGTCTGGGCGAATTACAAAGGTGGACAGAACATATATAAGCTCAGGTCGGTCAGTTAGTTGCTAGGAGAAGCGCGCAGAGAGTGAAGGAGGCATTGAAGCCGTGTGTAAGTTTTTTTTCTAATTACTCAGTTTGCTGGATTTGCTCAGCGTATTACACGCTATCAAGTGGATACATTTCGATTCTGTAGTTATTTTTCGATTTATAATTTTACTGGTTAAGATAGTTGTATTTGAATTATAACCAGTGCTGTTTTTGCCGGCCGCACTCAATTATTATTGCGGGATATTCGCACTAGTGAGTGATAGTATCGCTTTTGAGCTAAGCCATTGACAGGCTGTTGCCTTGATTGTTTGGGCGAATTACAAAGGTGGACAGAACATATATGAGCTCAGGTCGGTCAGTTAGTTGTTAGGAGAAGCGCGCAGAGAGTGAATGATAATACATATATGAACATAAATAAATATTATTATAAATATTATGAGCATTATAAATATAATCTATTATGAAAACACCCAACATGGTATAAATAACACAGATAAGCCATATATTGTCGCGATTGTGTGAGTGATAGTTTCGCTTTTGAGCTGAGCCATTGACAGGCTGTTGCCTTGATTGTTTGGGCGAATTACAAAGGTGGACAGAACATATATAAGCTCAGGTCGGTCAGTTAGTTGTTAGGAGAAGCGCACAGAGAGTGAAGGAGGCATTGAAGCCATGTGTAATGGCTTGATCCTTTCCTTACTATCCTTACTAACAATCTACATTGTTAAAAGCGCTATATAAATAAAGTTGACTTGACTTGACTTGACTTACTCACCTCCTTCAGGCCATTTCTTCTTCTGTTACTCCTGCACTCACTCACATTGTCAACACCTCTCTTCACATCGGGACCTTCCCCACAGCTTTTAAGCAGGCTCGGGTAACCCCACTGCTTAAGAAACCCTCTCTGAACCCAGCACTTTTAGAAAACTACAGGCCGTATCCCTTCTGCCTTTCATTGCAAAGACACTTGAGCGAGTGGTGTTTAACCAGCTCTCCACGTTTCTTGAACAGAACAACCTCCTGGACATCAACCAATCCGGCTTCAAAAGCAGCCACTCAACGGAGACTGCCCTGCTCTCGGTTACGGAGACACTGAGACAGGCAAGAGCAGCTTCCAAATCCACAGTACTTATTACTGGATTTGTCTGCTGCTTTTGACACAGTTAATCACCAGATCCTCCTGTCAACTCTCATGAAGATGGGCATCTCAGGAACTGCTCTCCAGTGGTTCAAGTCTTACCTCTCAGGTAGGTCCTTCAGGGTGTCATGGAGCGGTGAAGTGTCTAAGTCACATCATCTAGCCACTGGAGTTCCCCAGGGCTCAGTGCTTGGACCACTCCTCTTCTCCATCTACATGTCATCACTGGGATCTGTCATTCAGAAACATGACTTTTCCTATCACTGCTATGCCGACGACACTCAACTCTACTTCTCATTTCAACCAGATGATCCCACGGTTGGTGTGCGTTTCGCTGCCTGTCTAACAGACATTTCTGCCTGGATGAAGGAGCATCACCTGCAACTCAACCTTGCAAAGACAGAACTGCTTGTGGTCTCTGCCAACCCAGCACTTCACCACAATCTCTCCATTCAGCTAGGATCATCAACCATAACTCCGTCCAGGACAGCCAGGAACCTTGGAGTTGTAATTTATGATCAGCTAAAATTCACTGACCACATCATTGCAACAACCCGGTCCTGCAGATTTGCTTTTTACAACATTAGGAAGATTAGACCCTTCCTATCAGAGCAGGCCACACAACTCCTGGTCCAAGCTCTTGTTCTCTCCAGACTGGACTACTGTAATGCTCTTCTAGTGGGCCTTCCGGCATGCACTATCAAACCCTTGCAACTGATCCAGAATGCAGCGGCGATGGTGGTCTTTAATGAGCCGAAGAGAGCGCACGTCACGCCCCTCTTCATCAGTCTGCACTGGCTACCAATAGCCGCTCGCATCAAATTCAAGGCACAGGTGCTCGCCTTCAAAGCAACCACTGACTCTGCACCAATATACCTAATCTCGCTCGTTCAGACTTACACACCCTCCAGGAACTTACGTTCTGCCAGTGAACGACGCCTCGTGGTGCCATTCCAAAGAGACATGAAATCGCTCTCACAGACCTTTTCCCGGACCGTTCCCAATTGGTGGAATGACCTGCCTATCTCAATTTGTGCGGCCGAGTCTGTAGCCAGGGTTTTTCCTGCATAGAGAATTATGAGGCGGCCGCCTCCGTCAAATTTCGTGCCGCCTCCGTCTGTCGACAAAATTCAGACAGGCAATCACTTGCTCAGATTAGGCCTGTCGTGATAATTAAATAATCATCAGAAATATATATCGTCACATGATCCTTCAGCAATCATTATTATATTATGATTTGCTGGTACAAGGTCATCTAAAGCTAGCCTGGTTTTACCAGACTCTCGTACATTTCATTTGTACATAGAGTCTGGCCACTCTCCATTGACAAGCGTTTACTTCCTTGAAGGCGGGTTCTCTGTTGAAGTTTAAAACTATTGGATCTGCCAAGAGTCACTCTGGATCTGCCTAACCAATCACTAACGTTTGGTCGTGACGTATGTCACGCGCCGTTCGCCTTTGATTCTTTCTCACATTAACTGAGCACACCACCTCAGTGTCAGTGATAAAACCTCGTGCATTCGGATTGTTATTTATTCACGGTGGAGAGGAGAATTTTGTGTTCGGAACGCGCTGCTCTAGTGGTGCATATCTCGTGCAATCATAACATGATTGTATATGCTGTCAATAAAATGTCATATGCTTGGTATGAAAAGAATAAATGCTGCCGTGCCGTGAATAACAGCCCAATTCAAATGTTTACGTGCATTTCTTCTTTTATTTTGAAATACAAGTCTAGAAATGCAAATTACAGCTCACGCAACCGCACAGTGCTCTGCAGGGGTCTATAAAGGATATAAACAGTGAGTTTTGAAGTGATATATTCTTGAAAACTCAGAGATGTGGATTCGGACAGCAATTACATAACCACACGACCTTGGTGTTTGTCAAAAGCAGTCGATAATTCAGCCTGGGGTTTTTCTCGCGGGTGGTGGGAGACGGACGGCTTCAGCAACTCCTTCACCACTAACGGAGCGAACTTAATACATTTCCCGGACCAAAACATCAGCAGTACAGCAGTGATTGTTCTTGCTCCGTGTAACGGGAGTTCGTTTGTTCAGAGAAGAAGGAGGCGGGAACCGGCGAACGTTTAACAACTTTTAATCAAATAATAAACACAAAATGAAAGTAAAAGCGGCAGCCCCTCACGGACGACTGCCGCGCACAAACATAACAAAACACAACTTAAAATCCAGGCCTGGTCCTCTCTCGTCCTTCACCGGTGTCGCTCGTCCTTATATGCCTCCGTGCTCCCTCATGAGAGGACTCGAGACCGGTGTGTCTCAATCACGTACACCGGTGTCACTCGCTCGTCCACCTCGCCACACTCCGGTTTTAACTTCTGGACATTCGTCAGTGCTGCCACACACTCGCATCTTTCACCGCCGCCATTACTGAACTACAACTCAAACTAGCGCACGACATCAACGTCATCGCTCTCAGCCACTCCCTCTGTTCGCTGATTGGACCGGTAAAAAATTGTTCGGGGGAAAACCTAAGCATACACCGCAGTCCCAGACGTAGTACTGAAGGAAAATGAAAATTGAGCGGAAGTACGTAGGAGGGCGGAGCCAGGCTAATCTAAAGCCATTCCATAGCTGAATGTGAGGAACAGAATAATATTTATATCGTTTTGTTAAAGTTCACGGAAAATCATCTTCCCTGTGCTGTAGCTGTCAATCATTCTCCATTCAGCTTTCAAAATGCCCGTCGCGTTCGGTTACAACAGTCAGCAACAGCACGGTAAAACTCTCTCCAAGATGATATATTCATTATAATAGTTGATCTGTAGATAAAGGGCTGTTTGCATAAAATGACTTTATCTTGCTGGAGTTAATCTAGCGGTTTCTGAACTATGTTGTACTCGCTACCGGGTGACAACACAAGGGCTATTAATTAGCATCACAAGCACAATAACTGGAATTTAAAGCTGTGGGAGGCGTAGCGTCCCGGTGTGGGGGAACAGTCAGCAGCTGCGTCATGACAGAGGAGACCAGGGAAGGACGCACGCTCCACTGGGGTCTGCTCTGAGAGGAGGCTGGCGAGAGAGAGGGACGAGAGCGGCGCGGCCCAGAGGCGGCGCACACTGCCATCACCGGTCTCTGGGTCCTCAGAGACAGGGACATGAGTTCTTCCCAAGCGCTGCTAGCCTGGGGGCCAGCAGCGGAAGGATTTTCCCCCGGCCCTGCTACCATCCCCTGGGAAGAACTGGAACCCATCTCTGAGTTGTCCACCTCCAGCCTGGCGTTTGGTCAGGCTGTGGAGCGGACTGGGCGTCATCCTGCAACCACCTCCACGGCGCGGCCCAGGTGAAGGCTGCTGCTGGGGCCGGGCGGGAGGAGGGAGGGCGCCCCCCGGTGGTGAGCGGGCTGAGGCGACTGAGCCGGCGGCTGGTGCAGCAGCTGGCCGCCGGGGCAGTACTTGTTACAGCCTCAGTCTGCTTTCGGGCGGCCGAGAACCTTGTGCGCAGTTCTCAGCCGCACCGCCGAAGAGGCCAGCCTGGGATATGGGCGAGTTGAGGAGGCGGGCCCGCTCAACGTCCTCCACATCACCAGGTAAGGCCAGGTGTATCTCCCGGACCACAGCTGTTTGTGCTGAATACAGTGTAATTACACTTTTGCCATTGTGTTTATAAGCAACTGAAAAAAACACAAATGTCAGAGCATGTCAAAACTTCTAAAGGGCCCCAAAAGAGCTCAGACTCCAGAGGGTTAAAATACTTGAAGGAAACAGCTCACTTTCAGCAGTTATTGTCCATGGGTCGTAACATTTCTTACAGATTTCTGTTTGTTATAACTGTTACATCAGATAGATAAATTAGCACAGTAGGCCTACATTAGCCTACATTTATTTGAATGTGATTGTGTGTGTGAATTACCGTCTTTATTAAGTGTCGAGTGTGTCACAATATATCAGCACAGTATAGCTCAATATAATGACACACATCCGATGGCCTAAAATCGCTTCAATTTTCAAACGGGCAGGCATTAAAACACATTCAATTGACAAAGTTTTGTGAGGACGCAAGTGAAAGTGATCTGGCCTCAGGGTGTGTGCTGTCAGAGACTCGACACACCTCGGCTCTGTATCACAGCTTCAGCCGTCTGTGTGTGTGTATCAGCGCATATAAGAACAACTATTAACTTATCTGTATAAACTGTGTAAAGCATACAATTACCATAGTAATTCTGAGCATCCAGATTGTATAAACAAAGATAAATACTCCTGAATTTTTCTGTGTGCCTGCAAACTGCACTTGATGTGACTGACGGGGCGGAGTCACGTGACTAAAACCGAAATAACCGACATGGGGAAATTACGTTGGTTAGAGCAGTGTTTCCCAACCTTTTTTCGGTCATGGCACCCTTTGAAAATTTTCTCCATTTTGTGGCACGATTAATCGTCCAGCCCTAACGCAAGTGTTTTGAACTGGGGGAGGCGTAACACTTTCTGCGTAAGTTGAATACGGAAGGTGGTCATTCATTGCCATTATAATGCTTGGATTAGCCAGAACATTTTTTTATATAACTCAGATTGTATTTGTCTGGAAGAAGAACGTCATATACATCTAGGATGGCTTGAGGGTGAGTAAATCATGGGATCATTTTCATTTTTGGGTGAACTATCCCTTTAAGAAGAGATGCACTGTAGCATTTAAAGCATAATGACTGCTACTTACTGACGGCTGCTTTTGATATTGAGCCCCGCTCTGTTCAGGGACTCATTATTACATTTCTGTTCCTCGAATGTCTGTGAAATTTGTTCTCAGTTGTTGAATCGTTTTATGTTCATACAGATATTTACACATAATTAGAAATTTGCTGGAAAAAAAGCAGTTGAAAGTTTGAGGACATTTCTTTTTTTGCTGAGTTTAGGATCTAGTTTTAGATGTATTGTTGTACACCAACCTTGTGATTCTTCCTCAAACTCCATCTTTACTGTCTGTAGTTTCTCCTGGAGTAATTCCTCCTGCTTGATTCTTCTTCTCCTGTGGGAAGATGGGAATATATTGTTATTATTATTAATATAATATTACTCAGGTGCAGATGTTTTACTCTAATGGTAGGGGAACATAGGGGAAGATGCCCCCTCATGAACAATGTGGATTTACTTTTAAACCGTAACGTATTCAGATATAAGTGTATCATGTGCAGGATGATGATGCATTAGCCAATGTGTTATTATAGGAAATAAGAAAAATTTTTTAATAAAGGTGTTATAGCACAAAATGTCTAATTATTAAAGGGTAAGATGGCCCCTGGTGTCAGAAGCACACAAATAAACTTTACAGAATTTATCAATTACTTTTGATATAATTATTGTAATATTTATATATATTTAAAAGCATCATTAATGTAAAATACTAAATCAACTGTTCTATTTAACATATTATTTAAACAATTTAGTTGAATAATTGAATAACTGATGACAGACAAAGCAGAATCCCAGTAAAAGAGTTTCATCTGAAAGGTAAAATTATGTAATGCATGTTTATTTAATCCATATTTTAATTTAAGATATGTCATAATATTTACACAGTGAAATCAAATGTAATGATACTTAATTCTTAATTTCACAATTAATTGAATTTGTAAACGTGATTACAATTACGGGTGCCACAGTTATGTAATCATTTAATAAAATGTAATCGCAATTACATAAAAAGTCCACTTACTGTATATTATTCTGTGTGCTTAAAATAACCTGTAGAAAGAAAAAAAAACACTAGTTTTTTCCCTATTGTTTTTATCTTTAGTAAAACATCATAATACCATGCATTTTTACTTGTATGTATATTTGACTTTTGAGGCTTAATGCTATATAATCGTAATTAATAATTGTACAATTTCATGGGAATAATCGACAATTATGATTTTTGTCATAATCGTGCAGCCCTAATTTCACTCAACTAACCTAAAGGTTTTAATGAAAGTGACGATGTCTGAAATATACATCTAATTCATGGAATACTGAATAATAACTCTAATAACATTAATTATATTGTTTACATTTAAAAATAATAACACAAGTAACAACAGGCCACTATAGTTTGTCTACTATAGCTGTTATTTCTTCATGGTATTAAGTGTTTATTTTCTCAATAGTGGTGTTATTATCAGAAATGAGCTCTATATTTCTACATATTAGCTATTAAACTATCAGTTCTCAGAGCAGTTCAGAGAGAAGCTGAGAGAATATTGATGAGGGTTGATCGCTGTAATCAGACATCGATTAAACGCGTGAATGTGTGCAAATTACAGACAACGGTCGCAAATCAGAGATGAAGATTTAACGAAAAAGTCCAGTTCTTGTCGAGCTAGTTCAATGCATGTAGGATATAAGTTGTCAGATTTAGATTTCTCCTGATAAAAACTGAAATAAATGTACTCACAGACGGATAAACCAGATTTACAGTTGTGATGGAGACACGATGAAACTTCACGAGGTAAAAGCTTATAGAGTCTGGACTGTGATGACGCGTTTTAACGGTTATCAGCATTGCAAAGTTTTTTTTATATTTTTAATTTGTGTGAAAATAATGTCGTTATGCAAATTTATAGCAATAGACTTTGTATGATCTTAAAATAAAATAAAATAGAATAGTTAAATACTGCTGTGAGGGTGTTTCTCTTTTCACAGACTGTGATGACACCATCAATATTAAACCCTGCAACGTATTTTGTATTTTCATTTTAAAAAAATTATGTACATTTATAACACTAATACTTTGTATCAAATTACAAAAACAAGTTACCGCTGCTGTGAGGGTGTTTCTAATAGTGTCTATGGGAGTGAGGGTAAAAATTGACATATTTCTCTCTTTTCACTCCCGTTATCAATCTCACTCTATTTTTTCCCTCTTTTTGAAAGTTGTGAAATCACTATTGTGGCGTTTTTCTTTTGCTATTTAAGCAAATTGGCACACAAAACATGTTTAATGTAGCTGGCACAGCAGCAGGCAGTGATGCCCACAGATGGCTTCACATCACAACTGATTGATTTCATGCTTTTCAACATGTTCTTGATGCATCATATATGCACAATTAATGAGATTAACTCCTCAAAATAAACAAAACACATCCTTTCATAAATTGTTGCCATTTCTGAACTATTATTTTGACCTTAAATGATCAGACTTCACCTTTTTAGCATTTGTACGGTTTCTCTCCAGTATGAATTCTCTGGTGTGTTTTTTAGCCACTCTGGCTTTTCATTTTCATTAAAAATATATATTAAACATATTATAGCCACACAAATGTGGTTCAGGCAACGCATAGCCTACAATGATTATTTTCACTGCATGGATATTTATAACAAAACGAAATATAAAACACAACCCTGCCTATTTTCGTTTACATTAAAACAATTATTAAACATTAATATGTGGTTTTTGTCAGGAAACAAATTATAGATTCACGAGACCAAAGAACGGCCGTTAGATATAAACAAGATGAATCATATCTCGTGTTTAACCACTGCAGAGACATCAGAGCCAGCGGCAAACGTCAGAAGGATCTCACAACTCCAAAAACGCTATGAGAAAACTAGAAACACTGCTGTGTGTTGCTCTGAGACGCACAACAGTTCTGCTGTGACTTTATAGGTAATATTTTCATTTGCAAAACTGAGCAAAAACAGACAGTACTGTCTAAAATATAACACAATATTAACTTCTTATTTATTGAACTGTTGTATAAAATCAATATCACATTTGCACTCTTGCTATTCAGGACAAAACCGCACTCAATGAATCGAATGAGACGAGGACCAGGAGACAGGACGAGACGAGGAGACACTCAGGAGACGAAGGAGATCAGGTAAGTTGTCAGGTGAGTCTGAGGAAGCAAGCATGAGTAGTAGCATGTGCAAACGATACCGGACAGTGACGGAGTGTGAGCGTGGGGCTTAAGTGCAGGTGGTGATTGCTGTGATGATGACGTGCAGGTGTGTGTGCTCAGTACTCAGGTGATTGGGATCGTTGTGGTTGTGAGAGGGTGGAGCCTGGCGTGCTTGTAACATTACCCCCCCCCCCTCCACAGCCATCTCCTGAGGGACGAGGACCCCGACGCCGTGGTGGTCGACCTCTACCCCGAGGTGCCGGCCGGTCAGGGCGGGTAGCGTGGAATGTCTCCAGTAGGTTCGGGTCAAGGATGTCATGCCTGGGTACCCAAGATCGTTCCTCTGGGCCGTTCCCCTCCCAATCCACTAGGTATTGGAGTTGACCACCACGACGCCGGGAGTCCAAGATGTCCTGGACCTGGTATGCTGCGCCGTCGTCAACGAGGAGAGGAGGAGGCTCAGGGGTAACGCCAGGCTCTGAGGAAACAGAAACAGAAGGGAAGTGAGGTTTCAGGAGAGACACGTGGAAAGTGGGGTGAATCCGGTACTGAGGAGGTAACTGGAGTTTATACGTGACCGGATTGATCTGCTGCAGGATGGTGAAGGGGCCAATGAATCTGGGACTCAACTTCTTGCACTGCAGACGCAGTCTGATGTCCCGGGTAGACAGACAGACCTTCTGCCCAACCTGGAAAGTAGGTGCTTCTGAGCGGCGAAGGTCGGCTGTCATCCTGCGTCTGCAGAGGGCCCGTTGAAGCTGATGGTGGGCTGAGTCCCAGACCCTCTCACTCTCCCGGAACCAGTAATCCACCGCAAATCTGCTCAAAGGACTTGAAAGTTAAACGAATGTGTTCAGTACAGTACAGGTGTTTTAATGTATAATAAATGTGAAATATCATCTATAAGCACTGTGTCCGTGGACCAGTTATCTGGCGGGTCTAAATAAATGTGAAATGGGACGTCTTTGTGTTTCCAGCGGCCGTTCGGAGCAGAAGGCGCCGAATCACTTGAAAGTTAGATGACTACGTTCGGTTGAGTGTGCCCAGTACAGTAGAGGTGTTTTCATCAATAAAAACTGTGATATGGCATCTATAAACACTGTGTTAGTGGACCAGTTATCTGGCGGCTCTAAATAAATGTGAAATGGGACGTCTTTTAGTTTTTTCAAACTCTGCTGCACTGTGCTTCACTGAAACCTGGCTGAGTGAAGCCATACCGGACAACGCACTATATCTGCTGGGCTTCCAGCTGTTCCAAGTGGATCGCATCGCGGAACTAACAGGGAAAACGAGAGGTGGTGGATTGTGTTTCTACATTAACGAAAGATGGTGTTCAGATGTAACAACGCTGAAGAAGATGTGCTCTCCTAATCTAGAGGCGCACTTCATAAACTGCAAACCTTTCTACTCGCCGCGGGAGTTTTCATCGTTCATTCTCGTGAATGTTTACATCCCTCCAGACGCGTGTGTGAGCGCGGCGTTACAACAGCTGGCTGAACAAATAGCTAAAACTGAACAAAGGTATCCAGACTCTCTTTTAATCATTCTTGGGGATTTTAACAGAGCAAATCTCTCCTGTGAACTGACGAAATACAGACAGCACGTAACATGTCCCACCAGAGACAGTAATATACTGGACCACTGTTACACAACAATAAAGAATGCATATCACTCCATCCCACGGGCAGCTTTGGGGCTCTCTGATCACTGTGTGCTTCATCTTATACCGACCTACAGGCAGAAACTGAAATCAGCTAAACCGGTAATAAGGACTGTAAAAAGATGGACTAATGAAGCAGAGCTGGACTTGCAAGCCTGCTTCGATTGCACTGATTGGACTGTTTTTGAAGCTGCTACCACTGATCTGGACGAGCTCACAGATACTGTAACATCATACATCAGTTTCTGTATGCATTCCTACCAGGACATTCTTATCATTCACTAATGATAAACCATGGTTTACTGGGAAACTCAAACAGCTCCGTCATGCCAAAGAGGATGCTTACAGAAGTAGGGACAAAGTCTTGTATAACCAGGCCAAAAACAGACTGACAAAGGAGATTTCAGCTACTCTGAAAAGCTCAGAAACCAGTTTTCAGCCAACGACCTTGCCTCAGTCTGGACAGGCCTGAGAAACACAAGTCACCATCCCCCCGATCTGTAGAGAATCAACAACTGGCTGAGGATCTGAATGCATTCTACTGCAGGTTTGAAAAGCCCAGTCTCACACCACACACCCGCTCTGATCTGCACTTCACACATCCCCCATCACCTCCTGCAACCGCCATCCAATCTGAGCTTAAGGTCTGTGTGGAAACTAGGAAAGCTTCAGGCCCAGACGGCATCTCATCTGCCTGTTTGAAAGCCTGCGCTGACCAACTGGCCCCAGTCTTTACGCAGATCTTCAACAGATCATTGGAGCAGTGTGAAGTTCCCTGTTGCTTCAAACGCTCCACTATCATTCCCGTCCCCAAAAAACCCAAATCACTGGACTTAATGACTACAGACCTGTCGCTCTCACGTCTGTGGTCACTCATGAAGTCGTTTGAAAGACTGGTTCTGGCCCACCTGAAGGACATCACTGGACCCTTGCTGGATCCTCTTCAATTTGCCTACAGAGCAAACAGGTCTGTGGATGATGCAGTCAACATGGGAGTGCATTATATCCTGCAACATCTCGACAGACCTGGGACTTATGCAAGGATCTTATTTGTGGACTTCAGTTCGGCCTTCAATACCATCATGCCTGATCTTCTCTCAGCTAAACTGACCCAGCTCTCCATGCCATCCTCAATCTGTCAGTGGATCTCCAGCTTCCTGACAGACCGACAACAGCTCGTGAGACTGGGGAAACTCACACTACCATCACTGGCGTCCCCCAGGGGTGCGTTCTCTCCCCACTGCTCTTCTCCCTGTACACCAATGACTACACTTCTAAAGACCCACGCTCAAAACGGTGGAGATGATAGTGGACATCAGGAGGAACAGACCAGCTCTCCCCCACTCACCATCATGAACAGCACTGTGGAAGCAGTGGAGTCATTCAGGTTCCTGGGCACCACCATCTCTCAGGACCTGAAGTGGGACAATCGCATTGACTCCATTGTGAAAAAGGCCCAGCAGAGACTGTACTTCCTTCGTCAGCTGAGGAAGTTCAAACTCCCACAGGAGCTGCTGATTCAGTTCTACTCGGCTGTCATTGAGTCTATTTTATGCACTTCCATCACTGTCGGGTTTGGTTCAGTTACCAAATCTGACATCAGGAGACTACAACGCACAATCCGGACTGCGGAGAGGATTATTGGTGCCTCCCTGCCAACCCTCCAGGACCTGTACTCTTCCAGAGTGAGGAAGAGAGCAGGGAAAATCATGACAGACTCCGCTCACCCTGGACACCGCCTGTTTACCATCAGGACGGCGACTCCGATCACTGGCCACTAGAACATCTAGGCACAGGAACAGTTTCTTCCCACAGGCCATTTCCCTCTTGAATAGTTAAAATACCCCCCCCAATATAATTTCTGTCTCATTCTGTGATGTGAAGCCTGTCAGATTACAAAAGTAGCTTATTTCAAACACTCGATTAAATGTTCTCTTTTGTTGGACAACAGGTTTGTAAACGCTTCTCATTACAAGTTTGGAAAGAGGTTGATGCTTTTTTCTAATGCACATTGAGGGAGCTTTAACACTGAGCACGTTTGCTGTGGTCATGTCCAAACGCGATTGTTCCCGGCGTCCCCCGCAGCTCTGGTCTGGTTTCACACTCAACTTGATTCTATCGAACCCTGGTGCACTTGTTCATCTTACGTCATCAAAAATGTGCACGGCGGATGATAGAAAACACAGTGCCGTAAATATATTGTGTTTTTATTAATTTGGTGCTATTATGCGCAGCTGAGTAAACGACTCTTGGGTTTACTGTATGTGCGTCGCATGAAGTTCATTTGTTGCCCTGATTGCACGCATATGCGCGAATACACGCGTATCCAAGGTAAATCATCAACACCATCATCCCTTACATGTGTTTTATTGAACTAAATATTCAATATGCTAAACTGATATGCTGAAACACATATGCAGGTTGCGTTTCTTCCTGAACAAGTGCGCACCCGAGTTCGTGTTGCTTTCACATTCACGTGAATCGCGGGACAGTTCGAGGTCCACCTCCTTCAGATAGTCTCGCGTACCCCGGTGCGCACCGAGCCCACGATTGACAGCTTTTACATTAGCAATTTTTCATGCAAACCGTGCCCCTTTTCGAACTAAAATGCCAGTGACTCCATCTCACAGTGCATGCAGAGATAGAGCAGCGTTTATTGCGAACCGATCGCCCTGAACAGTGCTGCGCATCATCTACACATATATTTATTTATTTAAAAATTTAAGCGATTTTCATAATTTCACAAAGACAAATCTCGATTTTGGTTTAATTTCAGTCAATCGTGCAGCCCTAGATTAACCTCACACGAGCACAAAACAAATTCTGCCTTCACTCAAACGAGCTCTGTCTCGCATGCTAAACTGTAGGCTATTGCACGCGTGCTACTGGGGTAAAAATATTCATCGCACAGACCGATTTTTTTGTAGCACGTGCAACATATATGTCGCACTGTACAGCCCTGCTTACAGCAGAGTAAACACTAAACACACTTGTTGTCATCAGTGAATCTGGCCAATCGTGGAACAGCTGTGTCGTCATCAGAGCTCAATGGTTAGTTCACCTGAAAGATTCACTCAAAATGCGGATTCATTCAGAAATGAAACACCGCTGTGTGTTGCTCTGAGACGCACAACAGTTCTGCTGTGACTTTATAGGTAATATTTTAATTGGCAAAACTGAGCAAAAAGACACTTCTGTGTCTAAAATATAACACAATATTAACTTCTTATTTATTGAACTATTGTATAAAATCAATATCACGTTTACAGTCTTGCTATTCAGGACAAAACCGCACTCGTGTGATTCTCGTTGCTCATGTGATATTACTTAATTTTAAAAAAAAAATTACTCATGACTTAAGCCACTCAAAGTTTTGTTTCTTTATTCTTGTAACAAACTCTATGCAATGCAATATAATGAATGACATTAATAATAAAAACACATCTTAACACTTATTCTCTGATGATGTCGCTAAGTTACAATAAATAACATCTTTTGATTGATCAGAATATCAAACTATTTACATGAAAATGATCCGAACATGAACTTTGATCACTTAGACGCCTTTGGGCAACACTTTTTCTCACGTCTCAGTAGATTAGAGGAGCAGCTGAAACTCTTCCCACATGAAGAGCACTTGTACGGTTTCTCTCCAGTGTGAACTCTCTCATGAGCTTTCAATGTTCTTGACTGAGAGAAACTCTTCCCACAGTGTGAGCACTTGTACGGTTTCTCTCCAGTGTGAACTCTCTGGTGTCTTTTTAAGTGGCCTGATGTACTGAAGGTCTTCTCACAGTCAAAGCACATATAAGGTCTCACACCAGTATGAATGCGCTCATGCACTTTTAAAGTCTTCAGTTGTGAAAAACTCTTTCCACAAAAAGAACAAACGTGAGGCTTCACACCAGTATGAACTTTAAGGTGTTTTCTTAAGTCTGATGCCACAACAAATGCTTTCTCACACTGATCACAGTTGAATGATCTCACTCCAGAGTGACGGCGCAGATGATCATCGAGATTGCTTTTGAGACTGAAACTCTTTCCACACTGAGAGCAGGTGAACGGTTTCTCTCCAGTGTGAATCCTCATGTGCACATTTAGGTGATCTTTACGTCTGCAACTCGTTCCACACTGAGAGCAGGTGAAAGATCCTTTGACTCCAGATTTTCCAGCTTGTTTCTGTGTGAAATTCTCTTCAGTCTTTGAAGCGACTGTGTTTCCATCTTCATTTGTGAGATGATGAGGTTTCTGCTGTTTGTCTTCATTCACTTCCACAGGGTCTAAAATCAATATATTCAATAAAAGAGGAACAAATGAGAAACAAAAAGAAATATGGTTCAATCTCAATTTAGCACAAATCCAGTTTACTTCTGAGTCTGATAAACTCAGCAAAAAAGAAACATCCCCTTTTCAGGATACTGTATTTAAAAGATAATTTTGTAAAATCCAGCTTTACAGATCCTTATTGGACAGTGTTTAACCACTTACACCCCTGAAGGCATTTTTTAAATTTCACATCTAAGTGACATGCTTAAAAGTAAAGGCTTGTAGCTCTATAAAAAAAAAAAAAAACAAGAAATATACAAGTGCATGGTCTCATTTGATAGAAAACCTTTCAAATTTTGAAAAAATATATATTTTGATCATGTTTGGAAGTTTTTATGTTACATCACTGCTGAGAAACCCTCAGAAAAAGTGATGCAATTTATTGATTTGTTTGGTTATTATTGACTGACATGCTGACTAGTATACAGTCTTTATCAAGTTTGGACTTTGCAAAATCATGTTAACTACATCTGAGCCACATTTTGGGTTGATATCTCACAGCAATCAAAAGTTATTGCATTTGGAACCAAGGTAGCCTTTTTCCAAAAGTCCAAAAGATCTGAGTGTTTTACTGAACATAAGAACTACTTACATGTGTAAACGTCACAATACATTTTTTTTATTTTTATAATTACATAAAATAAGTAACAAGTGATAAGATCCTGGTCGATGAGTGATGATTCTTCAGCACATTTTCAGCGTGTTCTCCTATTCTACGTTGCACGGTAAATCAAGACCTGTCAGGGAGATCAGCCCAATCCAAGAGCGTCCAGCGTTAAGAGAGTGTCCGATTGCTCTCTACACATCGTCCCTGCCCACTTTACATTTGACCATTTTAATAGGATAGACAGTTGAACAGGAATCCAACCTCGTTATACTCAGGGCTCCGAACCGGTTAAAGGAACGAAAATGAAAACCGGAAACAAACTAAATTTTAAGAGGAGCAAAAACGAAAACGAAATCAAAATCAATTTGAATCGTTCTGAACAGAAACGTTAATTTGAAAAGACCATTAACCGGTTAATAACGTTATTTTATCGTTCTCTTTAATATTTTAATTTGGCAGTGACCAATAATGAATAGAGTAGTACAGCATGTGACGTTGACGGATCAAGCGTGAGTGAAATGCACCATCATCTATGAATCTACCGGTAACGCAAGTCAGCCAGAGCGCGCATTTTCATGCCTCAAGTACATTTCTTTCTTTCTGAGGTCTACAATGAAAGCGCAGGTATTGGAGGACATTCTTTTCGTATGTTTAAATAAGTACGGACTTTAAGCTCAAATAGTCTGATTTAGGCTAGTTTATGGATTCCGTTTAAGTCTATCCAAGTAGGCTACTAGCATCTATCAAACATTTTTCCTATAGTCTTTCAGATTGCCAATACAGGACAGGTCAATGTTTTCTATATAGACGGTTGATGCTTCGTATTAAATGGTATGTTATATTGCATTAAATGATCAAGCTTTATTAGCTGACTGAATTTGATTATGTGATGCAAGGACGTGTTGCGCAGTGTTTGCTTTGAAATTACCAGTTGACAGTGCATTAAAAGAGCAATGGTTATCCAGTTTATTTATTCTTTATTCATGCAATTTTTAAAACAAGTCGTGTTGGAAAAAAAGTTATGTACAAAGAATGTTATCACTCTTCTGAAAAGAATAGGCATATAGAGGGCCACTTTCCGCTCCATTAAAACAGGTCAATATTTGTCCCGCTGTTTATGCTTTGTAATTAATGCATGTATTTCTGTTGTGGTTTTAAAAATGTTATGAAATAAATATTCAAGTTTAATTATCATGCGTTATATTATTATTGAGTGAAAATAAGTCTTTACTTATACATATTTGTTTAAAGTATAGGCTAAATTAAAATAACGTTATTAACCGGTATTTTTTCAAATCAAACCGTTTTCGGAACAGTAATGTTTATTGAGGAACGCAAAAACGGAAACGCTAAAATATCGATTCTGCTCGGAGTGAACCGATTGATATTTTATTCCGTTTTTAAGCCCTGGTTATACTTAAATATATTTGCTTCTTCTTAGCCTAAGTGTTCCTGCAACTGAGTATTCTCGTCTCCGGCGTGATGACTCAGATCTTTCGAATATTCCGATCTAATATGACCCCTGACCTGTAAAGTTGCCAGAACAATAATCATATGCTGTTTGTAAATTGGCCAGAGGAGAACGTCTCGGTTACGGATGTAACCCTCGTTCCCTGAGGAGGGAACGGAGACGTAACGTTAGTGACTAACGAATGGGGGGTTTCGCTTAGAAGCCTATCATCTTCGAGCTTAGAGAAAACGCCCAATGGCGTGTCAATGCCATGGGCATGCGGAATTTGCATACGTGACTCCGCCTCACTGCGTGAGTATATAAGGAAGTATGTGGCAATATCGCATTATGTTACCTGCTTGAGGAGCCAAACTGAACTCAGCGTTCCAGGTAGCACAGCTGACGTGGCAAAGGGACGTTACGTCTCCATTCCCTCCTCAGGGAACGAGGGTTACATCCGTAACCGAGACGTTCCCTTTCGTTCAGTCACTACGACGTAACGTTAGTTCTGCCAGAAAGACTCGGGAGAATAAATACTGTGACAATTATCCATTTATTAACAACCCAGCAAGCAATAAAGTATATTGGCATAGGCCCCGTCCGTAGCTCGCAATCTGAGGGTCCGGACTCTGCATATCCTGCCTGAAGACGAAGGCAGAGGCGCAGCCGACCCCCACGTGAGGTATGGAAGGGACCATCCTGGTGGTGGTGGGGTGGATGTAGGGAAGGATTTGACTTGGAGGTGGTGGGGAGGATGGCGGTGAATGGGAGCGTCAGCATCTGCGAACTCAGACATGAGTAAGTACCGATCTTTTATACCCAGGTATTTAGCATGTGATTGGATAGATAAAATTAAAGTGACATGACAATTAAGTCTTCCTGGCAGAACTTACGCTAAAGCTTCCATTGACTAACGAATGGGGGTCCCAATAAAATCACGCCACTCAGCTGTCTTCCAGTGCCCTGCGTAAGTGCGAGTACCCTGTCGTAAGACTAGTACGGACGAAGGACTCCCACTTAACACAGGATTACCAAGGTACACTGGGAAGCATATCCCAGTGAGGGAATGCCAAGATGCCTACCCGTGGGGAGGACTTAAGAGACACATATGACCCGATTAGGGGCTGCATATGGAGATCTCTAGGGTACCAGCCGAAGGTGGATTTTTAACCCTAGGGTTGGCGGGGGACACGCCAAGGGAAGAAACCCGCTCACTGCGGAGGCTTACGGTGAAATACACGTGTGGGGGTCGCCGGAGGGGAACCATGCACACGGGGCACCTGGCCGGAGACGAGGGTCTGGGCTCGCTTAGAGGGCAGACACACAGGTATCGGCGTAGGCAGTGCTGGAGGAACTCAGGGCTCTCTGGGAGCTCACCTGAGGGAAAAAATCGCACGTATCCAGTCCGAGGAGTGGAGTGGCGAGCAAGCGAAGACACCAGAGCCTGGTCCATTACCGGCCCCTCGGGGGGGCGAGTACATAGTCGGACACTGGCTCCACTCGGAGATTATAGAATCTGGCGAATGTGTTAGGTGTCGCCCAGCCTGCAGCTCTGCAGATGTCTGTTAGCGAGGCGCCATGCGCTAGAGCCCAAGAGGAGGCAACACTCCGAGTGGAGTGTGCCCTCACACCAAGGGGACATGGTCGACCTTGCTGCTGGTAAGCCAAAACAATGGTGTCCACTATCCAGTGAGACAACCTTTGCTTTGAGAGAGCACTTCCCTTCCGCTCTCCACCATGACAGACAAAGAGCTGGTCTGAGGTCCTGAAACACTGCGTCATGTCTACATAGGCGCGGAGAGCGCGTACTGGACAGAGCCAAGGCTGGGTCTGCCTCCTCCAAAGGCAGCGCTTGCAGGTTCACTACCTGGTCTCTGAAGGGAGTGGTAGGAACCTTGGGCACATATCCAGGCCGGGGTCTCAGGATCACGTGAGAGTTAGCCGGCCCGAACTCCAGGCACGCTTCGTCAACCGAAAATGCCTGCAGGTCCCCGACCCTCTTAAGAGAGGCCAATGCGGTCAGCAGAGCCGTCTTCATCGACAGGAACTTAATATCAACCGACCGCAAAGGCTCAAAGGGAGGCCTCTGCAGAGCACTTAGAACTACTGAGAGGTCCCAAGAGGGTACGAGAGGAGAGTGAGGAGGATTCAGTCTCCTGGCTCCCCTCAGGAACCTGATGATCAGGTCGTGCTGACTTACCTTTTTGTCCTCCAAGATATCGTGGTGGGCAGAAATAGCGGCCACATAAACTTTAACGGTGGAGGGAGACAGCCTTCGCTCCAACCCTTCTTGGAGGAACTCAAGCACGGACCCGATCTGGCATTTCCAGGGGTCTTCTTGGCGGGAAGAGCACCAGGTGACGAAGAGGTTCCACTTCAACGCATAGGCATGCCGAGTGGACTCTGCCCTAGCGGAAGTGATGGTGGCGACTACCGTAGGTGGTAGGCCACTCAAACCTGTCGCGTCCCGTCTAGGAGCCACACGTGGAGGTTCCAGAGGTCGGGACGCGGGTGCCATAGGGTGCCCCATCTCTGAGTAAGGAGGTCCGGTCTCAGAGGAATAGGCCAGGGAGGGGCTGTCGCAAGGAGTAAGAGTTCGGGGAACCAGGTCCGGCCGTGCCAGTACGGGGCGACCAAGAGGACCTGCTCTTTGTCCTCCCTGATCTTGCACAGGAGCTGTGCGAGTAGGCTCACTGGGGGGAACGCATATTTGCGTAGGCCCCGCGGCCAGCTGTGCGCCAGTGCATCCGAGCCGAGCGTGCCCTCGGTCAGGGAATAAAACAGGCTGCAGTGGGAAGAGTCGTGGGAGGCAAACAGATCTACCTGTGCGTCGCCGAACTGTTCCCAAATCAGCTGGACCGTCTGGGGATGGAGTCTCCATTCTCCCGGGAGAGGCTGAAACCGCGAGAGCTCGTCGGCTGCGTGGTTCAGGACTCCTGGAATATGGGCAGCACGAAGGGACCTCAGGCGCTTCTGACTCCATAGGACAAGATGGCGGGCGAGTTGAGACATACGGCGGGAGCGTAGACCGCCCTGGTGGTTGATGTACACTACTACGGCCGTGTTGTCTGACCGGACAAGCACATGTTGACCCTTCAGCAACGCTCGGAAGCGGTGCAGGGTGAACCGTACTGCCAGCAACTCGAGGCAATTGATTGGGAGGAGGCGCTGGGGTCCTGTCCAGGAGCCCGCGGCTGCTTGTCCATTGCACATGGCACCCCACCCCGTGGCAGAGGCATCCGTCGATACGACAACATGCCTGGAAACTCGTTCTAAGGGGACACCTGCCCGTAGAAAACTGAGGTTCGACCACGGGGTGAGCGTCTGTAGGCAGGGCCGAGTCACTTGGACCCGGAGCGTGCCAGACTGCCATGCCCATCTCGGGACTCGATCGCGAAGCCAATGCTGAAGCGGTCTCATATGTAGCAATCCAAGCGGCGTTACCGCGGCTGCAGAAGCCATATGCCCCAGGAGCCTCTGAAATAGTTTCAGTGCAACCGCACACTTGCTCTCGATTTGACGGAGGCAAGTCAGCAGAGACTGCGCGCGCTCGCTCGAAAGCTGCGCGTACATGGCGACCGAGTCGATGTCCATACCGAGAAAAGAGATCCTCTGCGCTGGGCAGAGTTTGCTCTTCTCCCAGTTGACCCGAAGGCCCAGACGGGCTAGGTGTTGGAGCACCCGATCTCTGTGTCCGCAAACCTGCTCCCGAGAGTGGCCCAGTATGAGCCAGTCGTCGAGATAGTTCAGGATGCGAACCCCGTGCTGCCGAAGGGGCGCAAGGGCTGCCTCGGCAATCTTCGTAAAGACGTGAGGGGACAGAGATAGCCCGAATGGGAGGACCGCGTACTGATATGCCCTCCCCTCGAAAGCAAACCGTAGGCGTCCTTCAGGTCGATCGCTGCAAACCAATCGTGAGGACGAACGCATTCAAAAAGGCATTTCGCAGTCAACATCTTGAACGGAAGCCGGTGAAGGGATCGGTTCAAGATGCGAAGGTCCAGGATTGGCCGTAACCCACCGTTTTCTTGGGTACAATGAAGTAGGGGCTGTAGAACCCCGACTCCATCTTGGCTGGAGGGACAGGCTCGATTGCACCCTTCGCCAGCAGGGTGGCAATCTCCGCACGCATGACGGGGGCATGGGCCCCGGTCACGGTATAGCGGACTCCCCTGAAGCGGGGAGGAGCCTGCGCGAACTGAATCGCGTAGCCGCGCCTGACGGTCCGTGCGACCCAGCGGGACAGCCCCGGAAGCTGAAGCCAGGCTTCCAGAAACTGCACCAACGGGGTTACGTACCCAGGGGCAGCGTTACCGGCCCGGACATGGGAGGCTGTGGGGCGTCCCGGTGTGGGGGCACGGTTAACGGCTGCGTCCTGACAGAGGAGACCAGGGAAGGACGCACGTTCCACTGGGGTCTGCTCTGAAAGGAGGCTGGCGACAGAGAGGGATGCGAGTGGCAGGACCCGGGGGTGGCGCGCACTGTCATCACCGATCTCTGGGTGCTCAGGGATGGGATTGTCAGTTCTTTCTTTAACCACATTAGGGTGCTGCTGACCCGGGGGCCAGCAGCTGAACAAAAGATTCTCCCCCGGCCCTCCACCGGGGGAAGGAGCGGCCCTGCTGCCGTCTCCTGGAAAGAACTGCCCATCCCTGAGCTGTCCGCATCAGGAGCGCCGCTTAGCCTGGCGTTTCTTCGCGGGATGCGGGGCTGGAGCGGACTGGGACGCCTTCCTGCGGCTACCTCTGCGTGGCCCGGGTGGAGGCTGCTGCTTGGGTGGCGCAGAGGTTGAGGGAGCCGCGGGAGGGCACCCTCGGCAGCGAGCAGACTGAGGCACCTGTGCGGGCGGTGGTGTGGAGGCAGCAGCTGACCGCCGGGGCAGGATATGTTTTATCGCCTCAGTCTGCTTCTGAGCGGCCGAGAACTGTTGGGCGAAGCTCTCGACCGCCCCGCCGAATAGCCCATCCTGGGATATGGGTGCGTCGAGGAACCGGGTTCGCTCGCCGTCCCGCATATCGGCCAGGGTGAGCCATAGGTGTCTCTCCTGGACCACAGTAGTGGACATCACCTGACCCAGGGAGCGTGCGGTCACCTTCGTCACCTGGAGAGCGAGGTCGGTGGCGGCACACAACTCATTGCTGAGTCCTGGATCAGCTCTACCCTCGTGCATGTCGCACAGCAACTGGGCTTGGTAAGCCTGGAGGGTTGCCATGGCATGCAGCGAAGCGGCGGCCTGCCCCGCAGCTCTATAGGTCTTCGCCGCCAGGGACGACGAAAACCTACAGGCCTTGGAGGGGTGCTTTGGGTCACCACGCCAGGTCGAAACACTCTGAGGACACAGTTGCATCGCAACAGAGCGTTGGACTAGGGGAACCCCAGTGTACCCTTGAGCCGCGGCTCCATCGAGGGAGGTGAAGGCGGAAGAGTTCGCCAAACGGTCGCGGGAAGACAACGGGTTCTTCCAGGACCGCGCGATCTCTTCATGCACCTCGGGAAAGAAAGGTATTGGAGGGGTGGCCGGACGGGTGTCCGGACGCGCCGCCCCCAAAAACCAATCATGCAGCCGCGAGCGCTCAGGTCGGGCGGAGGGTTCCACTCCAACCCAAGCGTCGTGGCGGCCCGAGAGAGCATGGCTGTCAATTCTGGGTCCGACTCGGGCAATGCTGGCGCACCCAGAGAGGAAACTTCGCAGTCGATGCCGAAGCGCCCAGGGAAACGCACACCAGCTGTCAAACGGACCACTGCGCAGATCAGCAGGCAGGAAGTATGCGATCACTGGAACGCGCCGTAACACCAACACTGACTGGAAAGTTGCTCGTCTCGAAGAAGCTGACAGAGTCTCAGAAGGCTGTAGGAGTGAAGAGGTAGGTACCCTTGGCTCCGAAAGCAGAACATAATGCGATATTGCCACGTACTTCCTTATATACTCACGCAGTGAGGCGGAGTCACATATGCAAATTCCGCATGCCCATGGCATTGGCACGCCATTGGGCGTTTTCTCTAAGCTCGAAGATGATAGGCTTCTAAGCGAAACCCCCCATTCGTTAGTCACTAACGTTACGTCGTAGTGACTGAACGAAAGGGAACTGCCCCCCCGACTGAGCCTGGTTTCTCCCAAGGTTTATTTTTCTCCATTATGCCCCTGATGGAGTTTTGGTTTCCTTGCCACTGTCGCCTTTGGCTTGGCTTGCTCAGTTGGGGACACTACATTTTCAACTAAATATCCAAATAAATCTAATTAGTAAACTATTAGGCTGTATGGCCGAATACAATTCTGTTGCATTATTTTCCTGTTTAACACTGTGATGCTGATTTGAAACAATCTGCATTGTAAAAAGCGCTATATAAATAAAGTTGACTTGACTTGACTAGAGCACAACTGCATGAGCTTAAATGCCTGTGCTTGCATTCTGGGTTAACCCCTTGGAGTCTGAGCTGTTTTGATGCCCTTTAGAAGTTTTGACATGCTCTGACATTTGTGTTTTTTTTTCAGTTGCTTATAAACACATTAATGCCAAAAGTGTAATTACACTGTATTCAGCACAAACTGGGCTACCAGAATATGTGAGCAACTTGTATGTACATGCTTGTATTTTTGATAGAAAAATGTTAATGCACCGATTTTGAAAAAACTAAAAAAAATATTTTAAAATTAAGGCCTCAAAACACAATAGATATCTGTTCCCAAGATTTTTGACTCCTGTCTTTATTTGCATATAGTTTTTTCTTCATACTGATGTGAGAATCATTGAGCCTACTCATTCATATAAAACAATACACTGATTTAAAATTTGTAAGACAGTTTCTCTTCACAAAGCCAATATGCGAGGAGGCGTGATATCTAATGAATAATGATGAGATAACACCTGAGATAACGTCTCGGGTTATGACTATAACCCTTGTTCCCCGAGAAGGGAACGAGACACTGCGTCATCGAGTGATGACACTCTGGGAACGCCCTCAGCGTTACGCATCTGAAGTATGAATGAAATCAAGCCAATCTGATTGGTGTTGCGTCGTGACATAGTAGATGACGGCATACCCGGAAGATACAAAAAGGAAGCTGATGCAAACACACACTAGCTCTTTTGCGATGAAGCAAGCGCTCTAGCCGGGATAGGTGTGGCGATGAGACGCAGTGTCTCGTTCCCTTCTCGGGGAACAAGGGTTATAGTCATAACCCGAGACGTTCCCCTTCGAGGGAACTCGCACTGCGTCATCGAGTGATGACACTCTGGGAACGTTAATACCCACTAGGCCACACCAAATCACCCCACGTCCCAGTCTGAAGCTGGGTACCCAGGCACACTTAGGACGCAAGAACTCGAGCACCAGGCGTCACCGGGAGGTGCAGACTGTAGAATCTTATGAAAGTGTGCGGGGTGGCCCACCCGGCCGCCTCGCATACTTCTTGAAACGAGACGCCAGAAAGGAGGGCCACTGAGGAAGCCATGCTCCTGGTGGAATGGGCCCTCACGGCCATGGGTGAAGGCAAATTGCGCACCCTATAAGCCGTGGCTATAGCCTGGACGATCCAGTTACTGATCGTCTGAGTTGACGCAGGCAGCCCCTTCTTGGGTGAGCCAAAGCACACCAACAACTGGTCTGACCTTCTCCAATGGGAAGACTTCTCTAGATAAATACTCAGGGCTCTGACCGGGCAGAGCAGATGAAGTCTCCCCTCTTCCGCCGTCAGGTGGGGAGGGGGATGGAAAGCCTGAAGAATCAGAGACCGGGCTCCCTGAGATGGAACCTTGGGAATGTAACCCGGTCTAGGGTGAAGGATGGCCCTTACTCCGCCGGGGGCAGACCGCCAAGGCCTGGAGATCTCCCACTCTCCTCAGAGAGGTAATGGCGAGTAGAAAGGCCACCTTCAGGGTCAGGTTCTTAGGCTCAGCCAGCTCCAGTGGCTCGAAGGGGGCCTCAGCCAGCCCTTCCAGAACCACCGCCAGGTCCCAGGTTGGGACTCTTAAGCGAGCTACCGGCCTCATCCTCCGAGCCCCACGGAGGAACTGTACAACCAGGTGGTGCTTCCCCAAGGGTCCATCACCTAGAGGTGCGTGGAAAGCCCCAAGGGCAGCCACGTACACCTTCAGGGTGGACGGGGTAAGACCAGCGGAGAAGCGATCTTGGAGGAACTCCAGCACTGAAGCCACTGGGCAGTTAACTGGATCCACCTCACGCTCTCTACACCAAGTGGAAAATACATTCCACTTGAGGCTGTACAGTCTCCTGGTAGAAGGAGCCCTGGAGCTGAGTAAGGTCTCGACTACCTCTGCTGACAGGCCCGCCTCTAGGTACTGAGCCCCCTCAGGGGCCAGACCCAGAGGCTCCACAACTCTGGCCGGGGGTGGTGTATTGTGCCCCCTGCCTGAGAGAGCAGATCCCTCCTCAGAGGAACCTGCCATGGAGGGCCGTCTAGCAGAGCTATGATGTCCGAGAACCATACTCGAGTGGGCCACCGGGGTGCTACTAAGAGCAGGCTGATGCCCTCCCGGCGGACCCACTCCAGAACTCCCAGGAGCAGAGCGATCGGGGGAAATGCGTACAGACGCAGCCTTGGCCACGTCTGCATCATGGCATCCAGCCCTAACGGAGCTGGATGCCTGAGAGAAAACCACAGTGGACAGTGGGACGTCTCTCGAGACGCGAAAAGGTCCACTTCCACTGGGCCGAATCTCTCGCACATGGCCTCCACCACCTCTGGGTGGAGTCGCCACTCCCCGGGCCTCAGCCCCTGCCTCGACAGGATGTCTGCTCCCTGATTTTGGTCCCTGGGAATGTATATCGCCCTGAGGGACGATAACTTCCCCTGGGACCACAGGAGGATTTGATGCGCCAGTCTGCATAGAGGGCGCGACCTCAAACCCCCCTGGTGATTCAGATACGCGACAACCGAAGTGTTGTCTGAGCGTATCAGGACATGGTGGCCGCGGAGGTCCGGGTAAAAGCTCCTCAGAGCTTTGTAGACCGCCAGCATCTCCAGGCAGTTGATGTGCCATGAAGAATGCCGGGTCTCCCACAGACCTCTCGCAAACCGGCCTTCCATGACCGCGCCCCAACCAGTGAGGGAAGCATCTGTTGAAACGGCTTTCCGGCAACATGATGCTCCCAGCACTGGTCCTTGGGACAGGAACCAAGGTTTCCGCCATATGACGAGGGAACGAAGGCATTTGCGCGTTACCCTGATCATACGAAACGGATTTCCCAGCAGGGAAAACCCCTTGGCCCTCAGCCACCACTGTAGGGATCTCATGTGCAGCAGGCCAAAAGGTATCACGTTGGACGCTGCTGCCCTGAGCCCCAGCAGTCTCTGGAACTGCTTCACAGTGAGGCTGCGGCCTGGCTTCACTCTGGAGACCGACGCCAGTATGGATTCCACACGCGCGGGGGACATTTGTGCCCGCATCGACGTGGAATCCCATACAACTCCCAGGAACGTAGTCCGCTGGGAGGGCGTCAACACGCTCTTTTTCGTGTTGAGTCTCAGCCCCAAGCACCTTATGTGGGCTAGAACGACATCTCGATGCCGAACCGCCACATCGCGCGACCTGGCCAGAATGAGCCAGTCGTCGATGTAATTTAGTATACGGATGCCCTGGAGTCTCAGTGGAGCCAGTGCTGCATCCATACACTTGGTGAAGGTGCGAGGGGAGAGTGCCAGGCCGAAGGGAAGAACCCGATATTGGTACGCTTCGCCCCCGAAAGCGAACCTCAGGAACTTCCTGTGGGTTGGAAGGATGGAAATGTGGAAGTATGCGTCCTTTAGATCTATCGTGACGAACCAGTCCTCGGACTGGATCTGACTCACGATGGCTGGAATTGTGAGCATCCTGAACCTGAATCTCCTCAGAGACCGATTCAGGAGCCTGAGATCTATTATCGGACGCAACCCACCATCCTTCTTGGGAACTATGAAGTACCGGCTGTAGAACCCGGAGTCCCTGTCCACCAAAGGAACCCGCTCTATGGCTTCCTTGGCTAACAGGGCTTGTACTTCTTGTTCCATAACCCGAACCTGCTCTGGGCCGTCCACAGTCCGGACCACCCCGTTGAAACTCGGGGGAGGAGAACCGAACTGCAGCCTGTAACCCAGCTCTACAGTCTGCAGGACCCATGTAGATACACTTGGAAGGCATTTCCATGCGCCAAGATAATCTACTAAGGGAACCAGCCTCTCGAGGCTGGCCTCGGGTGTCAACCGAGCCTCGTTCCCCGACCGGCAGGGAGAAGTCGGGAACGATTTTCGGTGGGTGCACACGTTTGCTGTCCAGCCGCAAGTCCTGTTGGAGGCAGCGAAGACAGCACGCGCGTGCGGGAGATCAGTGAGGCCCGAAGCGTCAGTGACGGCAGGAACACAGCACTGATCTCCCGAGAGCTCCAGCTGGGGGGGCAGCTCTCAGCGATCCAGCCGCAGCTAGGACCGCTTGGTGGCAGCCTTCTTCGCCTGAAGGACGGTCCTCAGATCGGCCTTAGGCTCGGAAGGCTTGCCACGAGAGCGCCGCCTCTTTTGCCAAGCTCCCTCAGGAGGGGCGCGAGAAGCAACGCTCTCTTTCTGCACCTGCCGGTGCGAGGAGCTAGTAGACGGCCGAGATTGTCCATTTGAGACAGCCTTCCCCGAGGAGCTGGACCGACGAGGGAGGTATTGCTGGAAGGCCGCCACCTGTTTTCTCACCTCCTGGAACCTCTCGACGACAGTGTTAACCGCGCCGCCGTAAAGTCCAGAAGGCGAGACCGGGGAGTATAGGAGAAAGTGTTTCTCTCTCTCCTTCATCCCCGACAGGTTTAACCAGAGATGTCTCTCCACACAAACCATGCCCGCCATGGAGCGGCCGATGGAACGGGCCGTCTCCTTGGCAATGCGGAGAGACAAATCGGTGGCCTTCCTTAATTCGAGGACATCGTCCGGAGACGGGCCCTCGCCCTCATCGAGCTCCTTGAGGAGGTCGGCCTGGTAGGCCTGCAACACCGCCATAGTGTGAAGGCAGCTACCAGCCCGCCCAGCCGCCATATATGCCCTACCCACCAGCGCAGATGTATCGCGCGCTGGTTTGGTAGGCAACAACGGGGCCTTCAGGGACGAAGCGGCCTCGGGAGAGAGGTAGCTCGCGAGAGACTCCTCTACCCTTGGCAGCGTCCCATAACCCTGTTAGGCCGCCCCCAGTATGTTACCGTAGTCGAGTACTGGAGGGCTGGTAAGTCTGGCCGAATAGGGTTTGTCCCAAGACCTACACAACTCATTGTGTAGGTCCGGGAAAAAAGGCAGACCCCGGCGTGGAGGTTGAGACCTGCGCCTGAAGAACCGTTCATCCAGCTTACTGGGCGGCTGGATTTCAGGTTCTTCTTGTGGCCAATCGATGTTCAACTTGGCCACAGCGCGGGTCAAAACCTCCACTAGCTCCTCTGGAGCGGGTGTGTGAAGCGATGGCTCAAGCTCCACATCACCCGCCTCGACACTCAGCACATCCGACTCCTCGGAGCCGGATAGCTGCAGCATCGGGTTCTCCGCCCCGCGGGAAGAAGCCGCCTCGCGGGCTTCCTCACGGGGCGGGAGAACATCGGACTCCTCGGACGAGGATGGGGAAAGTGCCTCAGCAGTCCCGTATCCTGTCACGAGGTCCCGTTGCGAGCCCCATGATCTACGGCGCCGCTGTGCCTCAGCAACAGCGGGCCCAGAACCCTGGGGCTCGCGGGCTTGGCCGGCCTCATTGAACACGGCCAGCCGTGAGCGCAACACTTTGAGCGGCAGCTTTTCACATTCGCCACAGGCGGCTCCCTCGGGAGCCGCCCTAGCGTGCTGCACACCCAGGCATTGCACACACAAAAGGTGTGTGTCCGTGCCCGAAAGGAATCGCGGACACGGATGCACACACCTCGTGAACTGTTGCCCACTAGCCATACTTTCTGTGATATATTTTGTGACAAACAACACCAAATAGACAGACAAAATGACATATAGCGCTTCGCTGAAGAGCAAAAAGCTAGTGTGTGTTTGCATCAGCTTCCTTTTTGTATCTTCCGGGTATGCCGTCATCTACTACGTCACGACGCAACACCAATCAGATGCGTAACGCTGAGGGCGTTCCCAGAGTGTCATCACTCGATGACGCAGTGCGAGTTCCCTCGAAGGGGAACAAAGGACTCGCATTAATGAGCTGCATAATAAATGAGCTTCAGGTAGGCCTATGTGACAGAGAGCAACAGAGCAAAGGAAATATATATTTTTTGTAGTTTATTTTATTTGGAATGTAATCAACAAAGGCCTATTATATTTTAAATGATCAGAAGATTTGACTACACGGCAAAAAATGCTCTTCTTATTTGGTATTTTTTCTTGTTTCCAGTCCAAATATTTAAAATTCTTAAATCAAGATTCATTTACTAGATAAGTACACATTTCTGGGGGGAAAATCAAAATGTTTTTGCTTAGTTAGTTAACTTTATTGTCCCAAGGGGAAATTCTGCTTAGGCACAGTGCAGAGTTGCTTCATAAAGGTGGACCAGATAACTTAAAACAATCTATATTCTCTGCCACAACAATTTATGATTTATTAAACTATAATTTATGATTTATTACACCAATTGTTTTAAATAACCTAATGTGATCTCATTTGGCTTTGGATCAAAAAATCTGACAGAAAATATATTTTACAATATTCTGCATTGCATTATAATTCAAAATTGCTTTATTGGCATGAATGTAAATCATACAATATTGCCAAAGCTAGGAATATATGAACATAAATGATAATACATATATGAACATAAATAAATATTATTATAAATATTATGAGCATTATAAATATAATCTATTATGAAAACACCCAACATGGTATAAATAACACAGATAAGCCATATATTGTCGCGATTGTGTGAGTGATAGTTTCGCTTTTGAGCTGAGCCATTGACAGGCTGTTGCCTTGATTGTTTGGGCGAATTACAAAGGTGGACAGAACATATATAAGCTCAGGTCGGTCAGTTAGTTGTTAGGAGAAGCGCGCAGAGAGTGAAGGAGGCATTGAAGCCATGTGTAATGGCTTGATCCTTTCCTTACTCACCTCCTTCAGGCCATTTCTTCTTCTGTTACTCCTGCACTCACTAGCATTGTCAACACCTCTCTTCACACCGGGACTTTCCCCACAGCATTTAAGCAGGCTCGGGTAACCCCACTGCTTAAGAAACCCTCTCTGAACCCAGCACTTTTAGAAAACTACAGACCGTATCCCTTCTGCCTTTCATTGCAAAGACACTTGAGCGAGTGGTGTTTAACCAGCTCTCCACGTTTCTTGAACAGAACAACCTCCTGGACATCAACCAATCCGGCTTCAAAAGCAGCCACTCAACGGAGACTGCCCTGCTCTCGGTTACAGAGACACTGAGACAGGCAAGAGCAGCTTCCAAATCCACAGTTCTTATCTTACTGGATTTGTCTGCTGCTTTTGACACAGTTAACCACCAGATCCTCCTGTCAATTCTCATGAAGATGGGCATCTCAGGAACTGCTCTCCAGTGGTTCAAGTCTTACCTCTCAGGTAGGTCCTTCAGGGTGTCATGGAGCGGTGAAGTGTCTAAGTCACATCATCTAGCCACTGGAGTTCCCCAGGGCTCAGTGCTTGGACCACTCCTCTTCTCCATCTACATGTCATCACTGGGATCTGTCATTCAGAAACATGACTTTTCCTATCACTGCTATGCCAACGACACTCAACTCTACTTCTCATTTCAACCAGATGATCCCACGGTTGGTGTGCGTATCGCTGCCTGTCTAACAGACATTTCTGCCTGGATGAAGGAACATCACCTGCAACTCAACCTTGCAAAGACAGAACTGCTTGTGGTCTCTGCCAACCCAGCACTTCACCACAATCTCTCCATTCAGCTAGGATCATCAACCATAACTCCGTCCAGGACAGCCAGGAACCTTGGAGTTGTGATTGATGATCAGCTAAAATTCACTGACCACATCACTGCAACAACCCGGTCCTGCAGATTTGCTTTTTACAACATTAGGAAGATTAGACCCTTCCTATCAGAGCAGGCCACACAACTCCTGGTCCAAGCTCTTGTTCTCTCCAGACTGGACTACTGTAATGCTCTTCTAGTGGGCCTTCCGGCATGCACTATCAAACCCTTGCAACTGATCCAGAATGCAGCCGCGATGGTGGTCTTTAATGAGCCGAAGAGAGCGCACGTCACGCCCCTCTTCATCAGTCTGCACTGGCTACCAATAGCCGCTCGCATCAAATTCAAGGCACTGGTGCTCGCCTTCAAAGCAACCACTGGCTCTGCACCAATATACCTAAACTCGCTCGTTCAGACTTACACACCCTCCAGGAACTTACGTTCTGCCAGTGAACGATGCCTCGTGGTGCCATTCCAAAGAGGCATGAAATCGCTCTCACAGACCTTTTCCTGGACCGTTCCCACCTGGTGGAATGACCTGCCTATCTCAATTTGTGCGGCCGAGTCTGTAGCCAGGGTTTTTCCTGCATAGAGAATTATGAGGCGGCCGCCTCCGTCAAATTGCGTGCCGCCTCCGTCTGTCGACAAAATTCAGACAGGCAATCACTTGCTCAGATTAGGCCTGTCGTGATAATTAAATAATCATCAGAAATATATATCGTCACATGATCCTTCAGCAATCATTATTATATTATGATTTGCTGGTACAAAGTCATCTAAAGCCATTCCATAGCTGAATGTGAGGAACAGAATAATATTTACATCGTTATGTTAAAGTTCACAGAAACTCATCTTCCCTCTGCTGTAGCTGTCAATCATTCTCCGTTCAGCATTCAAACTGCCCGTCGTGTTCGGTTACAACAGTCAGCAACAGCACGGTAAAACTCTCTCCAAGATGATATATTCATTATAATACTTGATCTGTAGATAAAGGGCTGTTTGCATAGAATGACTTTATCTTGCTGGAGTTAATCTAGCGGTTTCTGAACTATGTTGTACTCGCTACCGGGTGACAACACAAGGGCTATTAATTAGCATCACACGCACAATAACTGGAATTTAAAGCTGTGGGAGGCGTAGCGTCCCGGTGTGGGGGAACAGTCAGCAGCTGCGTCATGACAGAGGAGACCAGGGAAGGACGCACGCTCCACTGGGGTCTGCTCTGAGAGGAGGCTGGCGAGAGAGAGGGACGAGAGCGGCGCGGCCCGGAGGCGGCGCACACTGCCATCACCGGTCTCTGGGTCCTCAGAGACAGGGACATGGCTGCCGGGGCAGTACATGTTACAGCCTCAGTCTGCTTTCGGGCAGCCGAGAACCGTTGGGCGCAGTTCTCAGCCGCACCGCCGAAGAGGCCAGCTCAACGTCCTCCACATCACCAGGTAAGGCCAGGTGTATCTCCTGGACCACAGCTGTGGACAATCACCTGACCCAGGGAGCGTGTGGCCACCTTCACCGCCCGGGGGGCGGGATCAGTGGCGGTACGCAGCTCATTGAAGAGCCCTGGGTCGGCCCCACCCTCGTGCATGTGCAAAAGGCCATGTCGAAGCCCTCTGTGGACACCGTAGGCGGGGACTTCCAGGACCGCTGGATCTCCTCATGCATCTCGGGAGTAAAAGGCATTGGGGGCGGGGCCCAACAGCTGTCAGGGGCCGCCCCCAAAAACCACGAGCGCAACCACGAGCACTCGTGACAGGGCGGAGTTCCACACCAGCCCGAAGCTCGCAGCTGCCCGAGATAACATGGCTGTCAACTCTAGGTTGGATCCGGCAGCGCTGACACACCCGAAGGTGGAGCACAGCCTAATCGTCATCCCCAAAGGACTCTAGCCCACCTTGAGATGCGGCGATCGACATCTCGTTGCTATCTGGAGTGTGAACGAAACGAACGGGGCGTCAGAGACGGTCCCTCTGCTTCAGTCCAGCACTCGCGGGAAGCGATGTGCGAGAGGGGGGCGTGGCCCGAGGAATGATCGTCGGGGTTCTTAATACCACGGCACCGTCCTCAGGTCACCCTGGCCACCAGCCAAAGTACCACCTCTCTCGGAGACAGTAGTTTGGGGTGTGGCAGAGGGGACTCTCTCTCCTCACGGAGATGAGATGGCGCTGTCACACCAACACCCTGGAGAACCGCTCGTCTCGAAGACTGAAGAGAGAACTTCAGAATTCAGGCTTGTAGGAGTGAAGAGATGCTCTTGGCTCCAAAGCAGAAACATAATGCGATGTTGCCAGCGTACTTCCTTATATACCCACATGGTGGGGCGGAGTTACGCATGCAAATTCCGCATGCCCATGGCATTGGCACTGCCATTGGGCGTTGTTAAATTCTCAAAGATGATTGGCTTCTAAGCGAAACCCCCCATTCGTTAGTCACTATCTATTGTGTGTTTTGAGGCCTTAATTTTAAAACAAATGTTTTTGTTTTTTCAAAATCGGTGCATAAACATTTTTCTCTCAAAAATACAAGCATGTACACAGATGTTGCTCACATATTCTGGTAGCCCAGTTTGTGCTGAATACAGTGTAATTACACTTTTGCCATTAATGTATTTATAAGCAACTGAAAAAAACACAAATGTCAGAGCATGTCAAAACTTCTAAAGGGCCCCAAAAGAGCTCAGACTCCAGAGGGTTAAAATACTTGAAGGAAACAGCTCACTTTCAGCAGTTACTGTCCATGGGTCGTAACATTTCTTACAGATTTCTGTTTGTTATAAATGTTACATCAGATAGATAAATTAGAACAGTAGGCCTAGATTAGCCTACATTTATTTGAATGTAATTGTGTGTGTGAATTAGCGTCTCTATTAAGTGTCGAGTGTGTCACAATATATCAGCACAGTATAGCTCAATATAATGACACGCATCCAATGGTCTAAAATCGCTTCAATGTTCAAACGGGCAGGCATTAAAACACATACAATTGACAAAGTTTTGTGAGGACGCAAGTGAAAGTGATCTGGCCTCAGGGTGTGTGCTGTCAGAGACTCGACACACCTCGGCTCTGTATCACAGCTTCGGCCGTCTGTGTGTGTGTATCAGCGCATATAAGAACAACTATTAACTTATCTGTATAAACTGTGTAAAACATACAATTACCATAGTAATTCTGAGCATCCAGATTGTATAAACAAAGATAAATACTCCTGAATTTTTCTGTGTGCCTGCAAACTGCACTTGATGTGACTGACGGGGCGGAGTCACGTGACTAAAACCGAAATAACCGACATAGGGAAATTACGTCGGTTAGAGGTTATACATTTCGGTTTCGATTACTTTTCGATTAATCGTCCAGCCCTAACGCAAGTGTTTTGAACTGCGGGAGGCGTTACACTTTCTGCGTAAGTTGAATACGGAAGGTGGTCATTCATTGCCATTATAATGCTTGGATTAGCCAGAACATTTTTTAATAGAACTACGATTGTATTTGTCTGGAAGAAGAACGTCATATACATCTAGGATGGCTTGAGGGTGAGTAAATCATGGGATCATTTTCATTTTTGGGTGAACTATCCCTTTAAGAAGAGATGCACTGTAGCATTTAAAGCATAATGACTGCTACTTACTGACGGCTGCTTTTGATATTGAGCCCCGCTCTGTTCAAGGGACTCATTATTACATTTCTGTTCCTCGAATGTCTGTGAAATTTGTTCTCAGTTGTTGAATCGTTTTATGTTCATACAGATATTTACACATAATTAGAAATTTGCTGGAAAAAAAGCAGTTGAAAGTTTGAGGACATTTCTTTTTTTGCTGAGTTTAGGATCTAGTTTTAGATGTATTGTTTCACACCAACCTTGTGATTCTTCCTCAAACTCCATCTTTACTGGCTGTAGTTTCTCCTGGAGTAATTCCTCCTGCTTGATTCTTCTTCTCCTGTGGGAAGATGGGAATATATTGTTATTATTATTAATATAATATTACTCAGGTGCAGATGTTTTACTCTAATGGTAGGGGATAGGGGAAGATGCCCTCTTATGAACAATGTGGATTTACTTTTAAACCGTAACATATTCAGATATAAGTGTATCATGTGCAGGATGATGATGCATCAGCCAATGTGTTATTATAGGAAATAAGAAACATTTTTTAATAAAGGTGTTATAGCAAAAAATGTCTAATTATTAAAGGGTAAGATGGCCCCTGGTGTCAGGAGCACACAAATAAACTTTACAGAATTTATCAATTACTTTTGATATAATTATTGTAATATTTATATATATTTAATAGCATCATTAATGTAAAATACTAAATCAACTGTTCTATTTAACATATTATTTAAACAATTTAGTTGAATAATTGAATAACTGATGACAGACAAAGCAGAATCCCAGTAAAAGAGTTTCATCTGAAAGGTAAAATTATGTACAGACTTATGCATGTTTATTTAATCCATATTTTAATTTAAGATATGTCATAATATTTACACAGTGAAATCAAATGTAATGATACTTAATTCTTAATTTCACAATTAATCGAATTTGTAAACGTGATTACAGTTACGGGTGCCACAGTTATGTAATCATTCAATAAAATGTAATCGCAATTACAAAAAAAGTCCACTTACTGTATATTATTCTGTGTACTTAAGATAACCTGTAGAAAGAAAAAAAACACAATTTTTTTCCCTATTGTTTTTATCTTTAGTAAAACATCATAATACCATGCATTTGACTTTTGAGGCTTAATGCTATATAATCGTAATTAATAATTGTACAATTTCAAGGGAATAATCGACAATTATGATTTTTGTCATAATCGTGCAGCCCTAATTTCACTCAACTAACCTAAAGGTTTTAATGAAAGTGACGATGTCTGAAATGTACATCTAATTCATGGAATACTGAATAATAACTCTAATAACATTAATTATATTGTTTACATTTAAAAATAATAACACTAGTAACAACAGGCCACTTGGCGTCTAGTCTACTATGCTAATTCTGGGTTGCTCATCTTACCCCAAGGGTCTACTTTTATCTTTTTACTTCAAAATAAAAGCTTACTCTACGAATAAAAAGAACATTAATGTGTCCACAAATCCCTCATTCAACTTTGAAAATCAACATAATAAATGTTTTTCACTATTTTCCAGAGACACAAAATTAGATCACGTGACTTCAAAACTGTTTCAACTAAATCTCATAAATGGTGAAATTACTAAATTAAAAAATAGTGTAGCCATTCATCAAAAGTGCTGAGATTTTGTGTCAGGACGGGGGTTCATCTTACCCCATATTACCATAGTTTAGAACCAGTTCTATGATTTTACTAACTTTAATGTTGATGTGATATGATTAAATAATGCCAAACATCAAACGAGTGTTGTGTTTGTCTACTAGAGCTGTTATTTCTTCATGGTAAGTGTTTATTTTCTCAATAGTGGTGTTATTATCAGAAATGAGTTCTATATTTCTACATATTAGCTATTAAACTATCAGTTCTCAGAGCAGTTCAGAGAGAAGCTGAGAGAATATTGATGAGGGTTGATCGCTGTAATCAGACATCGATTAAACGCGTGAATGTGTGCAAATTACAGACAACGGTCGCAAATCAGAGATGAAGATTTAACGAAAAACTCCAGTTCTTGTCGAGCTAGTTCAAAGCATGTAGGATATAAGTTGTCAGATTTAGATTTCTCCTGATAAAAAATGAAATAAATGTACTCACAGTCGGATAAAACAGATTTACAGTTGTGATGGAGACACGATGAAACTTCACGAGGTAAAAGCAAATGGCGACATCTAGAGGAACATCTGTGGCGCTGCAGAACTCCCGCCGCTGAAGTGAGGGGCGGAGCTTATAGAGTCTGGACTGTGATGACGCGTTTTAACGTCTTTCAGCATTGCAAAGTTTTTTTTATATTTGTAATTTGTGTGAAAATAATGTCATTATGCAAATTTATAGCAATAGACTTTGTATGATCTTAAAATAAAAAAAATAGAATAGTTAAATACTGCTGTGAGGGTGTTTCCCTTTTCACAGACGTTTAAGGTCATCAATATTGTAAACCCTGCAACGTAAAAAAAATTGTTATGTACATTTATAATACTAATACTTTGTATCAAATTACAAAAACAAGTTACCGCTGCTGTGAGGGTGTTTCTAATAGTGTCTATGGGAGTGAGGGTATAAATTGACATATTTCTCTCTTTTCACTCCCGTTATCAATCTCACTCTATTTTTTCCCTCTTTTTGAAAGTTGTGAAATCACTATTGTGGCGTTTTTCTTTTGCTATTTAAGCAAATGGGCATACAAAAAATATTGAATGTAGCTGGATGGCACAGCAGCAGGCAGTGATGCCCACAGATGGCTTCACATCACAACTGATTGATTTCATGCTTTTCAACATGTTCTTGATGCATCATATATGCACAATTAATGAGATTAACTCCTCAAAATGAACAAAACACATCCTTTCATAAATTGTTGCCATTTCTGAACTATTATTTTGACCTTAAATTATCAGACTTCACCTTTTTAGCATTTGTACGGTTTCTCTCCAGTATGAATTCTCTGGTGTGTTTTTTAGCCACTCTGGCTTTTCATTTTCATTAAAAAATATATATTAAACATATTATAGAAACACAAATGTGGTTCAGGCAACGCATAGCCTACAATGATTATTTTCACTGCATGGATATTTATAACAAAACGAAATAAAACACAACCCTGCCTATTTTCGTTTACATTAAAACAATTATTAAACATTAATATGTGGTTCAGACAATAAGTGTGCATATATATGATTATCAATGTAATAAAATTAAATATGACATAAAACAGAACCCAGTCTCTTTTTGGTAAATGTCAGTTTATGTGTGATCAATAATAGCCATTATAAAAGTATAAGTAAAAGGTATAAGAAGCTATACAATAAATAAAGCAAACAATTCAGTCAAAAAAAGAGAGCGCTAGTAGGCTAGGCTACAATGGCTTAAAAATAGCTCAAATAGCCTAAAAAATAAAGTTATGACATTTTATTTTGCCCCCAGACAAATTTTTTTGTCAGGAAACAAATTATAGATTCACGAGACCAAAGAACGGCCGTTAGATATAAACAAGATGAATCATATCTCGTGTTTAACCACTGCAGAGACATCAGAGCCAGCGGCAAACGTCAGAAGGATCTCACAACTCCAAAAACGCTATGAGAAAACTAGAAACACAGCTGTGTGTTGCTCTGAGACGCACAACAGTTCTGCTGTGACTTTATAGGTAATATTTTCATTTGCAAAACTGAGCAAAAACAGACAGTACTGTCTAAAATATAACACAATATTAACTTCTTATTTATTGAACTGTTATTGAACTGTTGTATAAAATCAATATCACATTTGCACTCTTGCTATTCAGGACAAAACCGCACTCCTGTGATTCTCGTTTCTCATGTGATATTGCTTATTGAAACCTTTTTATGACTTTGTTAATTAAAAAAAATGACTCTATGCATGTTACAAACAGAGGTGACACGGATAACAGAGGCGGGTGAAAGCAGAGTTTATTTGCAGAACCATGATGTGAGCAGATGAGGAGAAAGTCAGATATGGCAGTTCAGGTGAATGCTGGATATGAAGGTGATACGATACGTTTATTGATAGTAGAACAGCGGGACAATGAATCGAATGAGATGAGGACCAGGAGACAGGACGAGACGAGGAGACACTCAGGAGACGAAGGAGATCAGGTAAGTTGTCAGGTGAGTCCGAGGAAGCAAGCATGAGTAGTAGCATGTGCAAACGATACCGGACAGTGACGGAGTGTGAGCGTGGGGCTTAAGTGCAGGTGGTGATTGCTGTGATGATGACGTGCAGGTGTGTGTGCTCAGTACTCAGGTGATTGGGATCGTTGTGGTTGTGAGAGGGTGGAGCCTGGCGTGCTTGTAACATTACCCCCCCCCCCCCCTCCACGGCCATCTCCTGAGGGACGAGGACCCCGACGCCGTGGTGGTCGACCTCTACCCCGAGGTGCCGGCCGGTCAGGGCGGGTAGCGTGGAATGTCTCCAGTAGGTTCGGGTCAAGGATGTCATGCCTGGGTACCCAAGATCGTTCCTCTGGGCCGTTCCCCTCCCAATCCACTAGGTATTGGAGTTGACCACCACGACGCCGGGAGTCCAAGATGTCCTGGACCTGGTATGCTGCGCCGTCGTCAACGAGGAGAGGAGGAGGCTCAGGGGTAACGCCAGGCTCTGGGGAAACAGAAACAGAAGGGAAGTGAGGTTTCAGGAGAGACACGTGGAAAGTGGGGTGAATCCGGTACTGAGGAGGTAACTGGAGTTTATACGTGACCGGATTGATCTGCTGCAGGATGGTGAAGGGGCCAATGAATCTGGGACTCAACTTCTTGCACTGCAGACGCAGTCTGATGTCCCGGTCAGACAGCCAGACCTTCTGCCCAACCTGGAAAGTAGGTGCTTCTGAGCGGCGAAGGTCGGCTGTCATCCTGCGTCTGCAGAGGGCCCGTTGAAGCTGATGGTGGGCTGAGTCCCAGACCCTCTCACTCTCCCGGAACCAGTAATCCACCGCAAATCTGCTCAAAGGACTTGAAAGTTAAACGAATGTGTTCAGTACAGTACAGTAGAGGTGTTTTAATGTATAATAAATGTGAAATATCATCTATAAGCATTGTGTCCGTGGACCAGTTATCTGGCGGGTCTAAATAAATGTGAAATGGGACGTCTTTGTGTTTCCAGCGGCCGTTCGGAGCAGAAGGCGCCGAATCACTTGAAAGTTAGATGACTATGTTCGGTTGAGTGTGCCCAGTACAGTAGAGGTGTTTTCATCAATAAAAACTGTGATATGGCATCTATAAACACTGTGTTAGTGGACCAGTTAACTGGAGGCTCTAAATAAATGTGAAATGGGACGTCTTTTAGTTTTTTCAAACTCTGCTGCACTGTGCTTCACTGAAACCTGGCTGAGTGAAGCCATACCGGACAACGCACTATATCTGCTGGGCTTCCAGCTGTTCCGAGCGGATTGCATCGCGGAACTAACAGGGAAAACGAGAGGTGCTGGATTGTGTTTCTACATTAACGAAAGTTGGTGTTCAGATGTAACAACGCTGAAGAAGATGTGCTCTCCTAATCTAGAGGCGCACTTCATAAACTGCAAACCTTTCTACTCGCCGCGGGAGTTTTCCTCGTTCATTCTCGTGAATGTTTACATCCCTCCAGACGCGTGTGTGAGCGCGGCGTTACAACAGCTGGCTGAACAAATAGCTGAAACTGAACAAAGGTATCCAGACTCTCTTTTAATCATTCTTGGGGATTTTAACAGAGCAAATCTCTCCTGTGAACTGACGAAATACAGACAGCACGTTACATGTCCCACCAGAGACAGTAATATACTGGACCACTGTTACACAACAATAAAGAATGCATATCACTCCATCCCACGGGCAGCTTTGGGGCTCTCTGATCACTGTGTGGTTCATCTTATACCGACCTACAGGCAGAAACTGAAATCAGCTAAACCGGTAATAAGGACTGTAAAAAGATGGACTAATGAAGCAGAGCTGGACTTGCAAGCCTGCTTCGATTGCACTGATTGGACTGTTTTTGAAGCTGCTACCACTGATCTGGACGAGCTCACAGATACTGTAACATCATACATCAGTTTCTGTATGCATTCCTACCAGGACATTCTTATCATTCACTAATGATAAACCATGGTTTACTGGGAAACTCAAAAAGCTCCGTCATGCCAAAGAGGATGCTTACAGAAGTGGGGACAAAGTCTTGTATAACCAGGCCAAAAACAGACTGACAAAGGAGATTTCAGCTACTCAGAAACCAGTTTTCAGCCAACGACCCTGCCTCAGTCTGGACAGGCCTGAGAAACACAAGTCACCATCCCCCCGATCTGTAGAGAATCAACAACTGGCAGATTTTTATTTCTCTTCTCGCAAGCCCTTTTGGAAAGGAGAAAGCAGCGCGGCCGCGCTATCCACGTGTTCCACGCTAACACCCCTAATATAATGCCAATATAAACACTACTTATAGGTGTACCATAGTGATTCAGGATAAGACAAAAATACGGTTTGGAAAATGGATTCATGATGCACTCGCTCATTATATAAATTTTGTACATTTTAAATAGGCTACAAAAAAGTTACGGATTTAATAATAATATTAATAATAAGGACAATAATATTGTGAATAATATACATATTATTATTATTACAACAGAATAATAATTAGCATACATAGCTCTTTTTTGGTTGGTGTGTGTGTGTGTGTGTGTGTGTGTGTGGAGGAGGGGAGGGGGGAGGGGGGAGGCGCGTAAAGGGACCTGGATAATGGATAGGGGGCGCTGGCCCAAAAAAGGTTGAGAACCACTGCTGTACACCAATGACTGCACTTCTAAAGACCCATGCTCAAAACGGTGGAGATGATAGTGGACTTCAGGAGGAACAGACCAGCTCTCCCCCACTCACCATCATGAACAGCACTGTGGAAGCAGTGGAGTCATTCAGGTTCCTGGGCACCACCATCTCTCAGGACCTGAAGTGGGACAATCACATTGACTCCATTGTGAAAAAGGCCCAGAAGAGACTGTACTTCCTTCGTCAGCTGAGGAAGTTCAAACTCCCACAGGAGCTGCTGTTTCAGTTCTACTCGGCTGTCATTGAGTCTGTTTTATGCACTTCCATCACTGTCGGGTTTGGTTCAGTTACCAAATCTGACATCAGGAGACTACAACGCACAATCCAGACTGCGGAGAGGATTATTGGTGCCTCCCTGCCAACCCTCCAGGACCTGTACTCTTCCAGAGTGAGGAAGAGAGCAGGGAAAATCATCACAGACTCCGCTCACCCTGGACACCGCCTGTTTGAACTGTTACCATCAGGACGGCGACTCCGATCACTGGCCACTAGAACATCTAGGCACAGGAACAGTTTCTTCCCACAGGCCATTTCCCTCTTGAACAGTTAAAATACCCCCCCCCCCCCCCCCAATATAATTTCTGTCTCATTCTGTGATGTGAAGCCTGTCAGATTACAAAAGTAGCTTATTTCAAACACTCGATTAAATGTTCTCTTTTGTTGGACAACAGGTTTGTAAACGCTTCTCATTACAAGTTTGGAAAGAGGTTGATGCTTTTTTCTAATGCACATTAAGGGGGCTTTAACACTGGGCACGTTTGCTGTGGTCATGTCCAAACGCGATTGTTCCCGGCGCCCCCCCGCAGCTCTGGTCTGGTTTCACACTCAACTTGATTCTATCGAACCCTGGTGCACTTGTTCATCTTACGTCATCAAAAATGTGCACGGCGGATGATAGAAAACACACTGCCGTAAATATATTGTGTTTTTATTAATTTGGTGCTATTATGCGCAGCTGAGTAAACGACTCTTGGGTTTACTGTATGTGCGTCGCATGAAGTTGTTGCCCTGATTGCACGCATATGTGCGAATACACGCTTATCCAAGGTAAATCATCAACACCATCATCCCTTACATGTGTTTTATTGAACTAAATATTCAATATGCTGAAACACATATGCAGGTTCCGTTTCTTCCTGAACAAGTCCGCACCCGAGTCCGTGTTGCTTTCACATTCACGTGAATCGCGGGACAGTTCGAGGTCCACCTCCTTCAGATAGTCTCGCGTACCCCGGTGCGCACCGAGCCCACGATTGACAGCTTTTACATGAGCAATTTTTCATGCAAACCGTGCCGCTTTTCGAACTAAAATGCCAGTGACTCCATCTCACAGTGCATGCAGAGATAGAGCAGCGTTTATTGCGAACCGATCGCCCTGAACAGTGCTGCGCATCATCTACACATATATTTTTATTATTTAAAAAGTATAAGCGATTTTCTTAATTTCACAAAGACAAATCTCGATTTTGGTTTAATTTCAGTCAATCGTGCAGCCCTAGATTAACCTCACACGAGCACAAAACAAATTCTGCCTTCACTCAAACGAGCTCTGTCTCGCATGCTATTGCACGCGTGCTACTGGGGTAAAAATATTCATCGCACAGACCGATTTTTTTGTAGCACGTGCAACATATATGTCGCACTGTACAGCCCTGCTTACAGCAGAGTAAACACTAAACACACTTGTTGTCATCAGTGAATCTGGCCAATCGTGGAACAGCTGTGTCGTCATCAGAGCTCAATGGTTAGTTCACCTGAAAGATTCACTCAAAATGCGTATTCATTCAGAAATGAAACACCGCTGTGTGTTGCTCTGAGACGCACAACAGTTCTGCTGTGACTTTATAGGTAATATTTTCATTTGCAAAACTGAGCAAAAAGACACTTCTGTGTCTAAAATATAACACAATATTAACTTCTTATTTATTGAACTGTTGTATAAAATCAATATCACGTTTACAGTCTTGCTATTCAGGACAAAACTGCACTCGTGTGATTCTCGTTGCTCATGTGATATTACTTAATTTAAAAAAAAAATTACTCATGACTTAAGCCACTCAAAGTTTTGTTTCTTTATTCTTGTAACAAACTCTATGCAATGCAATATAATGAATGACATTAATAATAAAAACACATCTTAACATTCTCTGATTTCGCTAAGTTACAATAAATAACATCTTTTGATTGATCAGAATATCAAACTATTTACATGACAATGATCCGAACATGAACTTTGATCATTTAGACGCCTTTGGGCAAAACTTTTTCTCATGTCTCAGTAGATTAGAGGAGCGGCTGAAACTTTTCCCACATGAAGAGCACTAGTGCGGCTTCTCTCCAGTGTGAACTCTCTCATGAGCTTTCAATGTTCTTGACTGAGAGAAACTCTTCCCACAGTGTGAGCACTAGTGCGGCTTCTCTCCAGTGTGAACTCTCTCATGTTTTTTCAGGTTTCCTGAATCAGAGAAACTCTTCCCACATGAAGAGCACTGGTGCGGCTTCTCTCCAGTGTGAACTCTCTCATGAGCTTTCAATGTTCCTGACTGAGAGAAACTCTTCCCACAGTGTGAGCACTTGTACGGTTTCTCTCCAGTGTGAACTCTCTGGTGTGTTTTTAAGTGGCCTGATGTACTGAAGATCTTCTCACAGTCAAAGCACATATAAGGTCTCACACCAGTATGAATGCGCTCATGCACTTTTAAAGTCTTCAGTTGTGAAAAACTCTTTCCACAAAAAGAACAAACGTGAGGCTTCACACCAGTATGAACTTTAAGGTGTTTTCTTAAGTCTGATGCCACAACAAATGCTTTCTCACACTGATCACAGCTGAATGATCTCACTCCAGAGTGACGGCGCAGATGATCATCGAGATTGCTTTTGAGACTGAAACTCTTTCCACACTGAGAGCATGTGAACGGTTTCTCTCCAGTGTGAATCCTCATGTGTCTGTTTAGGTTTTCTTTACATCTGAAACTCGTTCCACACTGAGAGCAGGTGAAAGATCCTTCGACTCCAGATTTTCCAGCTTTTTTCTGTGTGAAATTCTCTTCAGTCTTTGAAGCGACTGTGTTTCCATCTTCATTTGTGAGATGATGAGGTTTCTTCTGTTTGTCTTCATTCACTTCCACCGGGTCTAAAATCAACATATTCAATAAAAGAAGAACAAATGAGAAACAAAAAGAAATTTGGTTTAATCTCATTTTAGCACAAATCCAGTTTACTACTGAGTCTGATAAACTCAGCAAAAAAGAAACATCCACTTTTCAGGATACTGTATTTAAAAGATAATTTTGTAAAATCCAGCTTTACAGATCCTTATTGAACAGTGTTTAACCACTTACACCCCTGAAGGTATTTTTTAAATTTCACATCTAAGTGACATGGGTATATACAGAACTTCTTAAGTTGAATTTAATACCTTTTACTACCTTTTTTAATACCTTAAAAGTATTTTTTAATACCAGCGCGACTTCAAGCGGCAACTATAGTAGCGTAAATGAAATATCTTTCCAAATGAAATAACATATTGTATCACAATGTAATGAGGTCATTATAACTTAACATCAACTGCCCAGAGATGAGAATAGAAATAAAGACAGAAGTGGAAGGAGACATCTTCTTCATAGTTCATGCAGTGTACAGAGGGAAACGAGAGCAATTTTCACGGCGCACTATAGATTTTTTTTATTTTTCGTTTTAAATCATGAAGGCGAGTCAGTGGATATCACACAAAAACGCAATGTGTGCGAGAGTCAGTGGAGTCTCAAACCTGGTCAATTATTCCCTACAGAAAGTGAAAGTAAAATCTGACAAGCTTTCGGTGCATATTCTCACAGAGACAAGAGATATCTCGTTATTTATATAAATCTGCCTAAACATATGCTGATAACGTAAATATTAATTAAAAAGTAGTAAAAAGTAGTAAACGTCATCTGACGAGGTATTAAAATTTCGAGCCCAATTTTTTTTTAGATAAATTTTCAATTTGTGTTAAAGGGTTAGTTCACACAAAAATGAAAATTCTGTCATTAATTACTCACCCTCATGTCGTTCGACACCCGTAAGACCTGGCTCTACAATAATTTTACGATGCGACGATAATAGTTTTTGTGCGCAAAAAAAAATCAAAATAACACCTTTATCCAGCTTGTTATTGTCTTCCGTGTGTGCCTCCACGACGCATGCGCGAGAATATGACGCAGATCCGGCGTTCGGACACATGACCCAGAAGGGATTTGTTTACAAGCAGAGGAAGACGCGCGTGTCTAAGCTGTTGAATTCTACATTGATCGTGCTTTAGGTCTCGGTGTAGTGCTCAAAATGGGGCTGAAGTGTGCATTTCATGGATTCCCGAACGCCGGCGCTACGTCATATTCTCGTGCATGCGTCGTGGAGGCACACACGGAAGACAATAACAAGCTGGATAAAGGTGTTATTTTGATTTTTTTTTGCGCACAAAAACTATTGTCGTCGCATCGTAAAATTATTGTAGAGTCACTGTGGTGAGATGGACTTTGTAACGATGTTTTAAGTGCCTTTTATGGGTCTTGGGAGTATTAATGTACTGAAGGCCAATGGAGGCCTATCTGAAGCCTTTCTCAGCCATCAGCTTTCAACAAAAATAGCTCCCATTTGTGTTCCGAATATGAACGGAGGTCTTACGGGTGTCGAACGACATGAGGGTGAGTTATTAATGACAGAATTTTCATTTTTGTGTGAACTAACCCTTTAACACAAATTGAAAATTTATCTAAAAAAAAATTGGGCTCGAAATTTTAATACCTCGTCAGATGACGTTTACTACTTTTTACTACTTTTTAATGCCCTTAATTTTGGCTAATTTCATTTACTACCTTTTACAACCCTGCATACACCCTGCATGCTCAAAAGTAAAGGCTTGTAGCTCTACAAAAAACAAAACAAGAAATATACAAGTGCATGGTTTCATTTGATAGAAAACCTTTCAAATTTTGAAAAAATATATATGTTGATCATGTTTGGAAGTTCTTATGTTACATCACTGCTGAGAAACCCTCAGAAAAAGTGATGCAATTTATTGATTTGTTTGGTTATTATTGATTGACATGCTGACTAGTATAAAGTCTTTATCAAGTTTGGACTTTGCAAAATCATGTTAACTACATCTGAGCCACATTTTGTGTTGATATCTCACAGCAACCAAAAGTTATTGCATTTATAGTCTTTCAGATTGCCAATACAGGACAGGTCAATGTTTTCTATATAGACGGTTGATGCTTCGTATTAAATGGTATGTTACATTGCATTAAATGATCAAGCTTTATTAGCTGACTGAATTTGATTATGTGATGCAAGGACGTGTTGCGCAGTGTTTGCTTTGAAATTACCAGTTGACAGTGCATTAAAAGAGCAATGGTTATCCAGTTTATTTATTCTTTATTCATGCAATTTTTAAAACAAGTCGTGTTGGAAAAAAAGTTATGTACAAAGAATGTTATCACTCTTCTGAAAAGAATAGGCATATAGAGGCCACTTTCCGCTCCATTAAAACAGGTCAATATTTGTCCCGCTGTTTATGCTTTGTAATTAATGCATGTATTTCTGTTGTGGTTTTAAAAATGTTATGAAATAAATATTCAAGTTTAATTATCATGCGTTATATTATTATTGAGTGAAAATAAGTCTTTACTTATACATATTTGTTTAAAGTATAGGCTAAATTAAAATAACGGTATTAACCGGTATTTTTTCAAATCAAACCGTTTTCGGAACAGTAATGTTTATTGAGGAACGCAAAAACGGAAACGCTAAAATATCGATTCTGCTCGGAGTGAACCGATTGATATTTTTTTCCGTTTTTAAGCCCTGGTTATACTTAAATATATTTGCTTCTTCTTAGCCTAAGTGTTCCTGCAACTGAGTATTCTCGTCTCCGGCGTGATGACTCAGATCTTTCGAATATTCCGATCTAATATGACCCCTGACCTGTAAAGTTGCCAGAACAATAATCATATGCTGTTTGTAAATTGGCCAGAGGAGAACGTCTCGGTTAATGTAATGTTAGTGACTAACGAATGGGGGGTTTCGCTTAGAAGCCTATCATCTTCGAGCTTAGAGAAAACGCCCAATGGCGTGCCAATGCCATGGGCATGCGGAATTTGCATACGTGACTCCGCCTCACTGCGTGAGTATATAAGGAAGTACGTGGCAATATCGCATTATGTTACCTGCTTGAGGAGCCAAACTGAACTCCGCGTTCCAGGTAGCACAGCTGACGTGGCAAAGGGACGTTACGTCTCCATTCCCTCCTCAGGGAACGAGGGTTACATCGGTAACCGAGACGTTCCCTTTCGTTCAGTCACTACGACGTAACGTTAGTGACTAACGAATGGGGGTCCCAATAAAATCACACCACTCAGCTGTCTTCCAGTGCCCTGCGTAAGTGCGAGTACCCTGTCGTAAGACTAGTACGGACGAAGGACTCCCACTTAACACAGGATTACCAAGGTACACTGGGAAGCATATCCCAGTGAGGGAATGCCAAGATGCCTACCCGTGGGGAGGACTTAAGAGACACATATGACCCGATTAGGGGCTGCATATGGAGATCTCTAGGGTACCAGCCGAAGGTGGATTTTTAACCCTAAGGTTGGGGGGGGACACGCCAAGGGAAGAAACCCGCTCGCTGCGGAGACTTACAGTGAAATACACGTGTGGGGGTCGCCGGAGGGGAACCATGCACACGGGGCACCTGGCCGGAGACGAGGGTCTGGGCTCGCTTAGAGGGCAGACACACAGGTATCGGCGTAGGCAGTGCTGGAGGAACTCAGGGCTCTCTGGGAGCTCACCTGAGGGAAAAAATCGCACGTATCCAGTCCGAGGAGTGGAGTGTCGAGCAAGCGAAGACACCAGAGCCTGGTCCATTACCGGCGAGTACATAGTCGGACACTGGCTCCACTCGGAGATTATAGAATCTGGCGAATGTGTTAGGTGTCGCCCAGCCTGCAGCTCTGCAGATGTCTGTTAGCGAGGCGCCATGCGCTAAAGCCCAAGAGGAGGCCACACTCCGAGTGGAGTGTGCCCTCACACCAAGGGGACATGGTCGACCTTGCTGCTGGTAAGCCAAAACAATGGTGTCCACTATCCAGTGAGACAACCTTTGCTTTGAGAGAGCACTTCCCTTCCGCTCTCCACCATGACAGACAAAGAGCTGGTCTGAGGTCCTGAAACACTGCGTCATGTCTACATAGGCGCGGAGAGCGCGTACTGGACAGAGCCAAGGCTGGGTCTGCCTCCTCCAAAGGCAGCGCTTGCAGGTTCACTACCTGGTCTCTGAAGGGAGTGGTAGGAACCTTGGGCACATATCCAGGCCGGGGTCTCAGGATCACGTGAGAGTTAGCCGGCCCGAACTCCAGGCACGCTTCGTCAACCGAAAATGCCTGCAGGTCCCCGACCCTCTTAAGAGAGGCCAATGCGGTCAGCAGAGCCGTCTTCATCGACAGGAACTTAATATCAACCGACCGCAAAGGCTCAAAGGGAGGCCTCTGCAGAGCACTTAGAACTACTGAGAGGTCCCAAGAGGGTACGAGAGGAGAGCGAGGAGGATTCAGTCTCCTGGCTCCCCTCAGGAACCTGATGATCAGGTCGTGCTGACTTACCTTTTTGTCCTCCAAGATATCGTGGTGGGCAGAAATAGCGGCCACATAAACTTTAAGGGTGGAGGGAGACAGCCTTCGCTCCAACTCCTCTTGGAGGAACTCAAGCACGGACCCGATCTGGCATTTCCAGGGGTCTTCTTGGCGGGAAGAGCACCAGGTGACGAAGAGGTTCCACTTCGACGCATAGGCATGCCGAGTGGACTCTGCCCTAGCGGAAGTGATGTAAGAGTAAGAGTTCGGGGAACCAGGTCCGGCCGTGCCAGTACGGGGCGACCAAGAGGACCTGCTCCTTGTCCTCCCTGATCTTGCACAGGAGCTGTGCGAGTAGGCTCACTGGGGGGAACGCATATTTGCGTAGGCCCCGCGGCCAGCTGTGCGCCAGTGCATCCGAGCCGAGCGTGCCCTCGGTCAGGGAATAAAACAGGCTGCAGTGGGAAGAGTCGTGGGAGGCAAACAGATCTACCTGTGCGTCGCCGAACTGTTCCCAAATCAGCTGGACCGTCTGGGGATGGAGTCTCCATTCTCCCGGGAGAGGCTGAAACCGCGAGAGCTCGTCGGCTGCGTGGTTCAGGACTCCTGGAATATGGGCAGCACGAAGGGACCTCAGGCGCTTCTGACTCCATAGGACGAGATGGCGGGCGAGTTGAGACATACGGCGGGAGCGTAGACCGCCCTGGTGGTTGATGTACACTACTACGGCCGTGTTGTCTGACCGGACAAGCACATGTTGACCCTTCAGCAACGCTCGGAAGCGGTGCAGGGTGAACCGTACTGCCAGCAACTCGAGGCAATTGACATGCAGGAGGCGCTGGGGTCCTGTCCAGGAGCCCGCGGCTGCTTGTCCATTGCACATGGCACCCCACCCCGTGGCAGAGGCATCCGTCGATACGACAACATGCCTGGAAACTCGTTCTAAGGGGACACCTGCCCGTAGAAAACTGAGGTTCGACCACGGGGTGAGCGTCTGTAGGCAGGGCCGAGTCACTTGGACCCGGAGCGTGCCAGACTGCCATGCCCATCTCGGGACTCGATCGCGAAGCCAATGCTGAAGCGGTCTCATATGTAGCAATCCGAGCGGCGTTACCGCGGCTGCAGAAGCCATATGCCCCAGGAGCCTCTGAAATAGTTTCAGTGGAAACCGCACACTTGCTCTCGATTTGACGGAGGCAAGTCAGCAGAGACTGCGCGCGCTCGCTCGAAAGCTGCGCGTACATGGCGACCGAGTCGATGTCCATACCGAGAAAAGAGATCCTCTGCGCTGGGCAGAGTTTGCTCTTCTCCCAGTTGACCCGAAGGCCCAGACGGGCTAGGTGTTGGAGCACCCGATCTCTGTGTCCGCAAACCTGCTCCCGAGAGTGGCCCAGTATGAGCCAGTCGTCGAGATAGTTCAGGATGCGAACCCCGTGCTGCCGAAGGGCGTAAAGACGCGAGGGGACAGAGATAGCCCGAATGGGAGGACCGCGTACTGATATGCCCTCCCCTCGAAAGCAAACCGTAGGAACGGTCTGTGTCGAGGAAGGATGGAGACATGAAAGTAGGCGTCCTTCAGGTCGATCGCTGCAAACCAATCGTGAGGACGAACGCATTCAAAAAGGCGTTTCGCAGTCAACATCTTGAACGGAAGCCGGTGAAGGGATCGGTTCAAGATGCGAAGGTCCAGGATTGGCCGTAACCCACCGGTTTTCTTGGGTACAATGAAGTAGGGGCTGTAGAACCCCGACTCCATCTTGGCTGGAGGGACAGGCTCGATCGCACCCTTCGCCAGCAGGGTGGCAATCTCCGCACGCATGACGGGGGCATGGGCCCCGGTCACGGTATAGCGGACTCCCCTGAAGCGGGGAGGAGCCTGCGCGAACTGAATCGCGTAGCCGCGCCTGACAGCCCCGGAAGCTGAAGCCAGGCTTCCAGAAACTGCACCAACGGGGTCATACGGACGGTCGACGTACCCAGGGTGGGGCAGCGAGGCAGCGTTACCGGCCCGGACATGGGAGGCTGTGGGGCGTCCCGGTGTGGGGGCACGGTTAACGGCTGCGTCCTGACAGAGGAGACCAGGGAAGGACGCACGTTCCACTGGGGTCTGCTCTGAAAGGAGGCTGGCGACAGAGAGGGATGCGAGTGGCGGGACCCGGGGGTGGCGCGCACTGTCATCACCGATCTCTGGGTGCTCAGGGATGGGATTGTCAGTTCTTTCTTTAACCACATTAGGGTGCTGCTGACCCGGGGGCCAGCAGCTGAACAAAAGATTCTCCCCCGGCCCTCCACCGGGGGAAGGAGCGGCCCTGCTGCCGTCTCCTGGAAAGAACTGCCCATCCCTGAGCTGTCCGCATCAGGAGCGCCGCTTAGCCTGGCGTTTCTTCGCGGGCTGCGGGGCTGGAGCGGACTGGGGCGCCTTCCTGCGGCTACCTCTGCGTGGCCCGGGTGGAGGCTGCTGCTTGGGTGGCGCAGAGGTTGAGGGAGCCGCGGGAGGGCGCCCTCGGCGGCGAGCAGACTGAGGCACCTGTGCGGGCGGTGGTGTGGAGGCAGCAGCTGACCGCCGGGGCAGGATATGTTTTATCGCCTCAGTCTGCTTCTGAGTGGCCGAGAACTGTTGGGCGAAGATCTCGACCGCCCCGCCGAATAGCCCATCCTGGGATATGGGTGCGTCGAGGAACCGGGTTCGCTCGCCGTCCCGCATATCGGCCAGGGTGAGCCATAGGTGTCTCTCCTGGACCACAGTAGTGGACATCACCTGACCCAGGGAGCGTGCGGTCACCTTCGTCGCCCGGAGAGCGAGGTCGGTGGCGGCACGCAACTCATTGCTGAGTCCTGGATCAGCTCTACCCTCGTGCATGTCGCACAGCAACTGGGCTTGGTAAGCCTGGAGGGTTGCCATGGCATGCAGCGAAGCGGCGGCCTGCCCCGCAGCTCTATAGGTCTTCGCCGCCAGGGACGACGAAAACCTACAGGCCTTGGAGGGGTGCTTTGGGTCACCACGCCAGGTCGAAACACTCTGAGGACACAGTTGCATCGCAACAGAGCGTTGGACTGGGGGAACCCCAGTGTACCCTTTAGCCGCGGCTCCATCAAGGGCAGAGAAGGCGGAAGAACTCGCCAAACGGTCGCGGGAAGACAACGGGTTCTTCCAGGACCGCGCGATCTCTTCATGCACCTCGGGAAAGAAAGGTATTGGAGGGGTGGCCGGACGGGTGTCCGGACGCGCCACCCCCAAAAACCAATCATCCAGCCGCGAGCGCTCAGGTCGGGGCGGAGGGTTCCACTCCAACCCAAGCGTTGTGGCGGCCCGAGAGAGCATGGCTGTCAATTCTGGGTCCGACTCGGGCAATGCTGGCGCACCCGAAGGTGGCAGCACAGCCGAGTCATCATCCTCAGATGACTCCAGCCCACCTTGTGATGCGGCGATAGACATTTCCTCGTCTTCCGCCGCGCCAAACGCCACAGTCGGGACAGCAGGAGCTGGCCCCGATGTAGACGCTTGAACACGGGGCGGGTCAAGTGTATGAGAGGGGGGTGTGGGCCGAGGCACGAGCGTCGGAGCTTTATTCCACACCGTCACCCTCAGGTCACCCTGGCCACCAGCCAAAGTGCCGCCTCCGGTGGAGACCGCAGATTGGGGTGTGGCAGAGGGGACTCTCGCTCCGGCATCAGCGCGGAGGTCACGGAGTCTCGACCGTAACACTGAGATGATCATGTTCCCGCAGTGAGAACATGAATCATCCACGAGCGCTGCCTGAGCGTGCTGAAAGCCCAAACACGTCACACAGCGCTCGTGCCCATCAGAAGGCGAGAGAAATCTACCGCACCCAGAAGAGCACGGGCGAGACATCCTGAAAAGGACGTGCCACGTGCAAGCTCTTTTGTGAGAGGAAACTTCGCAGTCGATGCCGAAGCGCCCAGGGAAACGCACACCAGCTGTCAAACGGACCACTGCGCAGATCAGCAGGCAGGAAGTATGCGATCACTGGAACACGCCGTAACACCAACACCGACTGGAAAGCTGCTCGTCTCGAAGAAGCTGACAGAGTCTCAGAAGGCTGTAGGAGTGAAGAGGTAGGTACCCTTGGCTCCGAAAGCAGAACATAATGCGATATTGCCACGTACTTCCTTATATACTCACGCAGTGAGGCGGAGTCACGTATGCAAATTCCGCATGCCCATGGCATTGGCACGCCATTGGGCGTTTTCTCTAAGCTCGAAGATGATAGGCTTCTAAGTGAAACCCCCCATTCGTTAGTCACTAACGTTACGTCGTAGTGACTGAACGAAAGGGAACTGCCCCCCCGACTGAGCCTGGTTTCTCCCAAGGTTTATTTTTCTCCATTATGCCCCTGATGGAGTTTTGGTTTCCTTGCCACTTTCGCCTTTGGCTTGGCTTGCTCAGTTGGGGACACTACATTTTCAACTAAATATCCAAATAAATCTAATTAGTAAACTATTAGGCTGTATGGCCGAATACAATTCTGTTGCATTATTTTCCTGTTTAACACTGTGACTCTGCTTTGAAACAATCTGCATTGTAAAAAGCGCTATATAAATAAAGTTGACTTGACTTGACTAGAGCACAACTGCATGAGCTTAAATGCCTGTGCTTGCATTCTGGGTTAACCCCTTGGAGTCTGAGCTGTTTTGATGCCCTTTAGAAGTTTTGACATGCTCTGACATTTGTGTTTTTTTTTCAGTTGCTTATAAACACATTAATGCCAAAAGTGTAATTACACTGTATTCAGCACAAACTGGGCTATCAGAATATGTGAGCAACTTGTATGTACATGCTTGTAATTTTGATAGAAAATGTTTATGCACCGATTTTGAAAAAACAAAAAAAATTATTTTAAAATTAAGGCCTCAAAACACAATAGATATCTGTTCCCAAGATTTTTGACTCCTGTCTTTATTTGCATATAGTTTTTTCTTTATACTGATGTGAGAATCATTGAGCCTACTCATTCATATAAAACAATACACTGATTTAAAATTTGTAAGACAGTTTCTCTTCACAAAGCCAATATGCGAGGAGGCGTGATATCTAATGAATAATGATGAGATAACACCTGAGATAACGTCTCGGGTTATGACTATAACCCTTGTTCCCCGAGAAGGGAACGAGACACTGCGTCGTCGAGTGACGACACTCTGGGGAACGCCCACAGCGTTACGCATCTGAAGTATGAATGAAATCAAGCCAATCTGATTGGTGGTGCGTCGTGACGTAGTAGATGACGGCATACCCGGAAGATGCAAAAAGGAAGCTGATGCAAACACACACTAGCTCTTTTGCGATGAAGCAAGCGCTCTAGCCGGGATAGGTGTGGCGGTGAGACGCAGTGTCTCGTTCCCTTCTCGGGGAACAAGGGTTATAGTCATAACCCGAGACGTTCCCCTTCGAGGGAACTCGCACTGCGTCATCGAGTGATGACACTCTGGGAACGTTAATACCCACTAGGCCACACCAAATCACCCCACGTCCCAGTCTGAAGCTGGGTACCCAGGCACACTTAGGACGCAAGAACTCGAGCACCAGGCGTCACCGGGAGGTGCAGACTGTAGAATCTTATGAAAGTGTGCCGGGTGGCCCACCCGGCCGCCTCGCATTCTTCTTGAAACGAGACGCCAGAAAGGAGGGCCACTGAGGAAGCCATGCTCCTGGTGGAATGGGCCCTCACGGCCATGGGTGAAGGCAAATTGCGCACCCTATAAGCCGTGGCTATAGCCTGGACGATCCAGTTACTGATCGTCTGAGTTGACGCAGGCAGCCCCTTCTTGGGTGAGCCAAAGCACACCAACAACTGGTCTGACCTTCTCCAATGGGAAGACTTCTCTAGATAAATACTCAGGGCTCTGACCGGGCAGAGCAGATGAAGTCTCCCGTCTTCCGCCGTCAGGTGGGGAGGGGGATGGAAAGCCTGAAGAACCAGAGACCGGGCTCCCTGAGATGGAACCTTGGGAATGTAACCCGGTCTAGGGTGAAGGATGGCACTTACTCTGCCGGGGGCAAACTCCAGGCAGGTTGGCGTGACCGCCAAGGCCTGGAGATCTCCCACTCTCCTCAGAGAGGTAATGGCGAGTAGACAGGCCACCTTCAGGGTCAGGTTCTTAGGCTCAGCCAGCTCCATTGGCTCGAAGGGGGCCTCAGCCAGCCCTTCCAGAACCACCGCCAGGTCCCAGGTTGGGACTCTGGAGCGAGCTACCGGCCTCATCCTCCGAGCCCCACGGAGGAACTGTACAACCAGGTGGTGCTTCCCCAAGGGTCCATCACCTAGAGGTGCGTGGAAAGCCCCAAGGGCAGCCACGTACACCTTCAGGGTGGACGGGGTAAGACCAGCGGAGAAGCGATCTTGGAGGAACTCCAGCACTGAAGCCACTGGGCAGTTAACTGGATCCACCTCACGCTCTCTACACCAAGTGGAAAATACATTCCACTTGAGGCTGTACAGTCTCCTGGTAGAAGGAGCCCTGGAGCTGAGTAAGGTCTCGACTACCTCTGCTGACAGGCCCGCCTCTAGGTACTGAGCCCCCTCAGGGGCCAGACCCAGAGGCTCCACAACTCTGGCCGGGGGTGGTGTATTGTGCCCCCTGCCTGAGAGAGCAGATCCCTCCTCAGAGGAACCTGCCATGAAGGGCCGTCTAGCAGAGCTATGATGTCCGAGAATCATACTCGAGTGGGCCACCGGGGTGCTACTAAGAGCAGGCTGATGCCCTCCTGGCGGACCCGCTCCAGAACTCCCGGGAGCAGAGCGATCGGGGGAAATGCGTACAGACGCAGCCTCGGCCACGTCTGCATCATGGCATCCAGCCCTAACGGAGCTGGATGCCTGAGAGAAAACCACAGTGGACAGTGGGACGTCTCTCGAGACGCGAAAAGGTCCACTTCCACTGGGCCGAATCTCTCGCACATGGCCTCCACCACCTCTGGGTGGAGTCGCCACTCCCCGGCCCTCAGCCCCTGCCTCGACAGGATGTCTGCTCCCTGATTTTGGTCCCCGGGAATGTATATCGCCCTGAGGGACGATAACTTCCTCTGGGACCACAGGAGGATTTGATGCGCCAGTCTGCATAGAGGGCGTGACCTCAAACCCCCCTGGTGATTCAGATACGCGACAATTGATGTGGCAGTTGATGTGCCATGAAGAATGCCGGGTCTCCCACAGACCTCTCGCAAACCGGCCTTCCATGACCGCGCCCCAACCAGTGAGGGAAGCATCTGTTGAAACGGCTTTCCGGCAACATGATGCTCCCAGCACTGGTCCTTGGGACAGGAACCAAGGTTTCCGCCATATGATGAGGGAACGAAGGCATTTGCGCGTTACCCTGATCATACGAAACGGATTTCCCCGCGGGGAAAACCCCTTGGCCCTCAGCCACCACTGTAGGGATCTCATGTGCAGCAGGCCAAAAGGTATCACGTTGGACGCTGCTGCCCTGAGCCCCAGCAGTCTCTGGAACTGCTTCACAGTGAGGCTGCTCTAGAGACCGACGCCAGTATGGATTCCACACGCGCGGGGGACATTTGTGCCCGCATCGACGTGGAATCCCATACAACTCCCAGGAACGTAGTCCGCTGGGAGGGCGTCAACACGCTCTTTTTCGTGTTGAGTCTCAGCCCCAAGCACCTTATGTGGGCTAGAACGACATCTCGATGCCGAACCGCCACATCGCGCGACCTGGCCAGAATGAGCCAGTCGTCGATGTAATTTAGTATACGGATGCCCTGGAGTCTCAGTGGAGCCAGTGCTGCATCCATACACTTGGTGAAGGTGCGAGGGGAGAGTGCCAGGCCGAAGGGAAGAACCCGATATTGGTACGCTTCGCCCCCGAAAGCGAACCTCAGGAACTTCCTGTGGGTTGGAAGGATGGAAATGTGGAAGTATGCGTCCTTTAGATCTATCGTGACGAACCAGTCCTCGGACTGGATCTGACTCACGATGGCTGGAATTGTGAGCATCCTGAACCTGAATCTCCTCAGAGACAGATTCAGGAGCCTGAGATCTATTATCGGACGCAACCCGCCATCCTTCTTGGGAACTATGAAGTACCGGCTGTAGAACCCGGAGTCCCTGTCCACCAAAGGAACCCGCTCTATGGCTTCCTTGGCTAACAGGGCTTGTACTTCTTGTTCCATAACCCGAACCTGCTCTGGGCCGACCACAGTCCGGACCACCCCGTTGAAACTCGGGGGAGGAGAACCGAACTGCAGCCTGTAACCCAGCTCTACAGTCTGCAGGACCCATGTAGATACACTCGGAAGGCATTTCCATGCGCCAAGATTATCTACTAAGGGAACCAGCCTCTCGAGGCTGGCCTCGGGTGTCAACCGAGCCTCGTTCCTGAAGCGGCTGACCGGCAGGGAGAAGTCGGGAACGATTTTCGGTGGGTGCACACGTTTGCTGTCCAGCCACAAGTCCTGTTGGAGGCAGCGAAGACAGCACGCGCGTGCGGGAGATCAGTGAGGCCCGAAGCGTCAGTGACGGCGGGAACACAGCACTGATCTCCCGAGAGCTCCAGCTGGGGGGGCAGCTCTCAGCGATCCAGCCGCAGCTAGGACCGCTTGGTGGCAGCCTTCTTCGCCTGAAGGATGGTCCTCAGATCGGCCTTAGGCTCGAAAGGCTTACCACGAGAGCGCCGCCTCTTTTGCCAAGCTCCCTCAGGAGGGGCGCGAGAAGCAACGCTCTCTTTCTGCACCTGCCGGTGCGAGGAGCTAGTAGATGGCCGAGACTGTCCCTCTGAGACAGCCTTCCCCGAGGAGCTGGACCGACGAGGGAGGTATTGCTGGAAGGCCGCCACCTGTTTTCTCACCTCCTGGAACCTCTCGACGACGGTGTTAACCGCGCCGCCGAAAAGTCCAGAAGGCGAGACCGGGGAGTATAGGAGAAAGTGTTTCTCTCTCTCCTTCATCCCCGACAGGTTTAACCAGAGATGTCTCTCCACACAAACCAAACTTGGCAATGCGGAGAGACAAATCGGTGGCATTCCTTAATTCGAGGACATCATCCGGAGACGGGCCCTCGCCCTCATCAAGCTCCTTGAGGAGGTCGGCCTGGTAGGCCTGCAACACCGCCATAGTGTGCAGGCAGCTACCAGCCCGCCCAGCCGCCATATATGCCCTACCCACCAGCGCAGATGTATCGCGCGCTGGTTTGGTAGGCAACAACGGGGCCTTCAGGGACGAAGCGGCCTCGGGAGAGAGGTAGCTCGCGAGAGACTCCTCTACCCTTGGCAGCGTCCCATAACCCTGTTCGGCCGCCCCCAGTACGTTACCGTAGTCGAGTACTGGAGGGCTGGTAAGTCTGGCCGAATAGGGTTTGTCCCAAGACCTACACAACTCATTGTGTAGGTCCGGGAAAAAAGGCAGACCCCGGCGTGGAGGTTGAGACCTGCGCCTGAAGAACCGTTCATCCAGCTTACTGGGCGGCTGGATTTCAGGTTCTTCTTGTGGCCAATCGATGTTCAACTTGGCCACAGCGCGGGTCAAAACCTCCACTAGCTCCTCTGGAGCGGGTGTGTGAAGCGATGGCTCAGGCTCCACATCACCCGCCTCGACACTCAGCACATCCGACTCCTCGGAGCCGGATAGCTGCAGCATCGGGTTCTCCGCCCCGCGGGAAGAAGCCGCCTCGCGGGCTTCCTCACGGGGCGGGAGAACATCGGACTCCTCGGACGAGGATGGGGAAAGTGCCTCAGCAGTCCCGTATCCTGTCACGAGGTCCCGTTGCGAGCCCCATGATCTACGGCGCCGCTGTGCCTCAGCAACAGCGGGCCCAGAACCCTGGGGCTCGCGGGCTTGGCCGGCCTCATTGAACACGGCCAGCCGTGAGCGCAACACTTTGAGCGGCAGCTTTTCACATTCGCCACAGGCGGCTCCCTCGAGAGCCGCCTTAGCGTGCTGCACACCCAGGCATTGCACACACAAAAGGTGTGTGTCCTTGCCCGAAAGGAATCGCGGACACGGATGCACACACCTCGTGAACTGTTGCCCACTAGCCATACTTTCTGTGATATATTTTGTGACAAACAACACCAAATAGACAGACAAAATGACATATAGCGCTTCGCTGAAGAGCAAAAAGCTAGTGTGTGTTTGCATCAGCTTCCTTTTTGTATCTTCCGGGTATGCCGTCATCTACTACGTCACGACGCAACACCAATCAGATTGGCTTGATTTCATTCATGCTTCAGATGCGTAACGCTGAGGGCGTTCCCAGAGTGTCATCACTCGATGACGCAGTGCGAGTTCCCTCGAAGGGGAACAAAGGACTCGCATTAATGAGCTGCATAATAAATGAGCTTCAGGTAGGCCTATGTGACAGAGAGCAACAGAGCAGAGGAAATATATATTTTTTGTAGTTTATTTTATTTGGAATGTAATCAACAAAGGCCTATTATATTTTAAATGATCAGAAGATTTGACTACACGGCAAAAAATGCTCTTCTTATTTTGTATTTTTTCTTGTTTCCAGTCCAAATATTTAAAATTCTTAAATCAAGAATAATTTACTAGATAAGTACAAATTCTGGGGGGAAAATCAAAATGTTTTTGCTTAGTTAGTTAACTTTATTGTCCCAAGGGGAAATTCTGCTTAGGCACAGTGCAGAGTTGCTTCATAAAGGTGGACCAGATAACTTAAAACAATCTATATTCTCTGCCACAACAATTTATGATTTATTAAACTATAATTTATGATTTATTACACCAATTGTTTTAAATAACCTTATGTGATCTCATTTGGCTTTGGATCAAAAAATCTGACAGAAAATATATTTTACAATATTCTGCATTGCATTATAATTCAAAATTGCTTTATTGGCATGAATGTAAATCATACAATATTGCCAAAGCTAGGAATATATGAACATAAATGATAATACATATATGAACATAAATAAATATTATTATAAATATTATGAGCATTATAAATATAATCTATTATGAAAACACCCAACATGGTATAAATAACACAGATAAGCCATATATTGTCGCGATTGTGTGAGTGATAGTTTCGCTTTTGAGCTGAGCCATTGACAGGCTGTTGCCTTGATTGTTTGGGCGAATTACAAAGGTGGACAGAACATATATAAGCTCAGGTCGGTCAGTTAGTTGTTAGGAGAAGCGTGCAGAGAGTGAAGGAGGCATTGAAGCCATGTGTAATGGCTTGATCCTTTCCTTACTCACCTCCTTCAGGCCATTTCTTCTTCTGTTACTCCTGCACTCACTAGCATTGTCAACACCTCTCTTCACACCGGGACTTTCCCCACAGCATTTAAGCAGGCTCGGGTAACCCCACTGCTTAAGAAACCCTCTCTGAACCCAGCACTTTTAGAAAACTACAGACCGTATCCCTTCTGCCTTTCATTGCAAAGACACTTGAGCGAGTGGTGTTTAACCAGCTCTCCACGTTTCTTGAACAGAACAACCTCCTGGACATCAACCAATCCGGCTTCAAAAGCAGCCACTCAACTGAGACTGCCCTGCTCTTGGTTACGGAGACACTGAGACAGGCAAGAGCAGCTTCCAAATCCACAGTACTTATCTTACTGGATTTGTCTGCTGCTTTTGACACAGTTAACCACCAGATCCTCCTGTCAACTCTCATGAAGATGGGCATCTCAGGAACTGCTCTCCAGTGGTTCAAGTCTTACCTCTCAGGTAGGTCCTTCAGGGTGTCATGGAGCGGTGAAGTGTCTAAGTCACATCATCTAGCCACTGGAGTTCCCCAGGGCTCAGTGCTTAGACCACTCCTCTTCTCCATCTACATGTCATCACTGGGATCTGTCATTCAGAAACATGACTTTTCCTATCACTGCTATGCCAACGACACTCAACTCTACTTCTCATTTCAACCAGATGATCCCACGGTTGGTGTGCGTATCGCTGCCTGTCTAACAGACATTTCTGCCTGGATGAAGGAACATCACCTGCAACTCAACCTTGCAAAGACAGAACTGCTTGTGGTATCTGCCAACCCAGCACTTCACCACAATCTCTCCATTCAGCTAGGATCATCAACCATAACTCCGTCCAGGACAGCCAGGAACCTTGGAGTTGTGATTGATGATCAGCTAAAATTCACTGACCACATCACTGCAACAACCCGGTCCTGCAGATTTGCTTTTTACAACATTAGGAAGATTAGACCCTTCCTATCAGAGCAGGCCACACAACTCCTGGTCCAAGCTCTTGTTCTCTCCAGACTGGACTACTGTAATGCTCTTCTAGTGGGCCTTCCGGCATGCACTATCAAACCCTTGCAACTGATCCAGAATGTAGCGGCGATGGTGGTCTTTAATGAGCCGAAGAGAGCGCACGTCACGCCCCTCTTCATCAGTCTGCACTGGCTACCAATAGCCGCTCGCATCAAATTCAAGGCACTGGTGCTCGCCTTCGAAGCAACCACTGGCTCTGCACCAATAAACTCGCTCGTTCAGACTTACACACCCTCCAGGAACTTACGTTCTGCCAGTGAACGACGCCTCGTGGTGCCATTCCAAAGAGGCATGAAATCGCTCTCACAGACCTTTTCCTGGACCGTTCCCACCTGGTGGAATGACCTGCCTATCTCAATTCGTGCGGCCGAGTCTGTAGCCAGGGTTTTTCCTGCATAGAGAATTATGAGGCGGCCGCCTCCGTCAAATTGCGTGCCGCCTCCGTCTGTCGACAAAATTCAGACAGGCAATCACTTGCTCAGATTAGGCCTGTCGTGATAATTAAATAATCATCAGAAATATATATCGTCACATGATCCTTCAGCAATCATTATTATATTATGATTTGCTGGTACAAAGTCATCTAAAGCCATTCCATAGCTGAATGTGAGGAACAGAATAATATTTACATCGTTATGTTAAAGTTCACAGAAACTCATCTTCCCTCTGCTGTAGCTGTCAATCATTCTCCGTTCAGCATTCAAACTGCCCGTCGCGTTCGGTTTCAACAGTCAGCAACAGCACGGTAAAACTCTCTCTAAGATGATATATTCATTATAATACTTGATCTGTAGATAAAGGGCTGTTTGCATAAAATGACTTTATCTTGCTGGAGTTAATCTAGCGGTTTCTGAACTATGTTGTACTCGCTACCGGGTGACAACACAAGGGCTATTAATTAGCATCACACGCACAATAACTGGAATTTAAAGCTGTGGGAGGCGTAGCGTCCCGGTGTGGGGGAACAGTCAGCAGCTGCGTCATGACAGAGGAGACCAGGGAAGGACGCACGCTCCACTGGGGTCTGCTCTGAGAGGAGGCTGGCGAGAGAGAGGGACGAGAGCGGCGCGGCCCGGAGGCGGCGCACACTGCCATCACCGGTCTCTGGGTCCTCAGAGACAGGGACATGGCTGCCGGGGCAGTACATGTTACAGCCACAGTCTGCTTTCGGGCAGCCGAGAACCGTTGGGCGCAGTTCTCAGCCGCACCGCCGAAGAGGCCAGCTCAACGTCCTCCACATCACCAGGTAAGGCCAGGTGTATCTCCTGGACCACAGCTGTGGACAATCGCCTTCACACTTCAGCTTATGATTCTTATTTAGTGGGGGTCATTTTTTAGGATTCTTTACCTAACTGAAGTCTCTGAGATCCTGACACTTTGCACTTCTGGAGACTCCAGGTAGGTTGCAGCTCTGGAAAATGGTGGCGCTGGAGACTAAAGGGTTCCTGATGGTTTCACCCTTAATTCTTCACCTTAATTCTTCATTCTTTTGCAGTTAACAGGTGTCTTTTCTTCACCACCAGTTTTTGTCAGATCCTGCTGACCCAACGAGCATTTCACTGTCCAATGGTCATGCCTTAACTGCAATGTCTAGTATTGCATTAGTATTGCATCCTTCTCATGGGCATTTAATACTTTTTGACTTTTCAGTCTGAGTTAAATCTCTTTTTTGGCTCAATTTATCTGTAAAAGAAAACATGCCTAATAATTCTGCACACCTGAATATAAGGTGATTTTCATTTCCAGCCTTCATGAACAATTATATATCACTTATACATTATTAAATACTAAATCAATAGTAGTTATTAGGATTACTGTGGTTTGGAATTGGTCAAATGTGCCTGGAAAAAAATATGATCAGAAAATCAACGTGCCTAATAATTCTGCACTCCCTGTATTAAGTGTTGAGTGTGTCACAAAATATCAGCACAGTATAGCTCAATATAATGACACGCATCCGATGGCCTAAAATCGCTTCAATGTTCAAACGGGCAGGCCTTAAAACACATACAATTGACAAAGTTTTGTGAGGACACAAGTGAAAGTGATCTGGCCTCAGGGCGTGTGCTGTCAGAGACTCGACACACCTCGGCTCTGTGTCACAGCTTCAGCCGTCTGTGTGTGTGTATCAGCGCATATAAGAACAACTATTAACTTATCTGTATAAACTGTGTAAAGCATACAATTACCATAGTAATTCTGAGCATCCAGATTGTATAAACAAAGATAAATACTCCTGAATTTTTCTGTGTGCCTGCAAACTGCACTTGATGTGACTGACGGGGCGGAGTCACGTGACTAAAACCGAAATAACCGACATGGGGAAATTACGTCGGTTAGAGGTTATACATTTCGGTTTCGATTACTTTTCGATTAATCGTCCAGCCCTAACGCAAGTGTCTTGAACTGCGGGAGGCGTTACACTTTCTGCGTAAGTTGAATACGGAAGGTGGTCATTCATTGCCATTATAATGCTTGGATTAGCCAGAACATTTTTTTATATAACTCAGATTGTATTTGTCTGGAAGAAGAACGTCATATACATCTAGGATGGCTTGAGGGTGAGTAAATCATGGGATCATTTTCATTTTTGGGTGAACTATCCCTTTAAGAAGAGATGCACTGTAGCATTTAAAGCATAATGACTGCTACTTACTGACGGCTGCTTTTGATATTGAGCCCTGCTCTGTTCAGGGACTCATTATTACATTTCTGTTCCTCGAATGTCTGTGAAATTTGTTCTCAGTTGTTGAATCGTTTTATGTTCATACAGATATTTACACATAATTAGAAATTTGCTGGAATAAAAGCAGTTGAAAGTTTGAGGACGTTTCTTTTTTTGCTGAGTTTAGGATCTAGTTTTAGATGTATTGTGATACACCAACCTTGTGATTCTTCCTCAAACTCCATCTTTACTGTCTGTAGTTTCTCCTCGAGTAATTCCTCCTGCTTGATTCTTCTTCTCCTGTGGGAAGATGTGAATATATCGTTATTATTATTAATATAATATTACTCAGGTGCAGATGTTTTACTCTAATAGTAGGGTAACATAGGGGAAGATGCCCCCCTTATGAACAATGTGGATTTACTTTTAAACCATAACATATTCAGATATAAGTGTATCATGTGCAGGATGATGATGCATCAGCCAATGTGTTATTATAGGAAATAAGAAACATTTGTTAATAAAGGTGTTATAGCACAAAATGTCTAATTATTAAAATTATATAAATCCTAAATAAACTTTACAGAATTTATCAATTACTTTGATATAATTATTGTAATATTTATATATATTTAAAAGCATCTTTAATGTAAAATACTAAATCAGCTGTTCTATTTAACATATTATTTAAACAATTTAGTTGAATAATTGAATAACTGATGACAGACAAAGCAGAATCTGAAAGGTAAAATTATGTACAGACTTATGCATGTTTATTTAATCCATATTTTAATTTAAGATATGTCATAATATTTACACAGTGAAATCAAATGTAATGATACTTAATTCTTAATTTCACAATTAATTGAATTTGTAAACGTGATTACAATTACGGGTACCACAGTTATGTAATCATTCAATAAAATGTAATCGCAATTACATAAAAAGTCCACTTACTGTATATTATTCTGTGTACTTAAAATAACCTGTAGAAAGAAAAAAAACACAAGTTTTTTCCCTATTGTTTTTATCTTTAGTAAAACATCATAATACCATGCATTTTTACTTGTATGTATATTTGACGTTTGAGGCTTAATGCTATATAATCGTAATTAATAATTGTACAATTTCAAGGGAATAATCGACAATTATGATTTTTGTCATAATCGTGCAGCCCTAATTTCACTCAACTAACCTAAAGGTTTTAATGAAAGTGACGATGTCTGAAATGTACATCTAATTCATGGAATACTGAATAATAACTCTAATAACATTAATTATATTGTTTACATTTAAAAATAATAACACTAGTAACAACAGGCCACTTGGCGTCTAGTCTACTATGCTAATTCTGGGTTGCTCATCTTACCCCAAGGGTCTACTTTTATCTTTTTACTTCAAAATAAAAGCTATAACTTTTACTTTTACGAATAAAAAGAACATTAATGTGTCCACAAATCCCTCATTCAACTTTGATAATCAACATAATAAATCACTATTTTCCAGAGACACAAAATTAGATCACGTGACTTCAAAACTGTTTCAACTAAATCTCATAAATGGTGAAATTACTAAATTAAAAAATAGTTATTCATCAAAAGTGCTGAGATTTTGTGTCAGGACGGGGGTTCATCTTACCCCATATTACCATAGTTTAGAACCAGTTCTATGATTTTACTAACTTTAATGTTGAGGTGATATGATTAAATAATGCCAAACAACAAACGAGTGTTGTGTTTGTCTACTAGAGCTGTTATTTCTTCATGGTATTAAGTGTTTATTTTCTCAATAGTGGTGTTATTATCAGAAATGAGCTCTATATTTCTACATATTAGCTATTAAACTATCAGTTCTCAGAGCAGTTCAGAGAGAAGCTGAGAGAATATTGATGAGGGTTGATCGCTGTAATCAGACATCGATTAAACGCGTGAATGTGTGCAAATTACAGACAACGGTCGCAAATCAGAGATGAAGATTTAACGAAAAACTCCAGTTCAATGCATGTAGGATATAAGTTGTCAGATTTAGATTTCTCCTGATAAAAACTGAAATAAATGTACTCACAGTCGGATAAACAGCAGATTTACAGTTATGATGGAGACACGATGAAACTTCACGAGGTAAAAGCAAATGGCGACATCTAGAGGAACATCTGTGGCGCTGCAGAACTCCCGCCGCTGAAGTGAGGGGCGGAGCTTATAGAGTCTGGACTGTGATGACGCGTTTTAACGGTTATCAGCATTGCAAAGTTTTTTTTATATTTTTCATTTGTGTGAAAATAATGTCATTATGCACATTTATATCAATAGACTTTTTATGATCTTAAAATAAATTAAAAAAAATAGTTAAATACTGCTGTGAGTGTGTTTCCCTTTTCACAGACTGTGATGACACGTTTAAGGTCATCAATATTGTAAACCCTGCAACGTATTTTGTATTTTCATTTAAAAAAATTGTTATGTACATTTATAACACTAATACTTTGTATCAAATTACAAAAACAAGTTACAGCTGATGTGAGGGTGTTTCTAATAGCGTCTATCGGAGTGAGGGTAAAAATTTACATATTTCTCTCCTTTCACTGCCGTTATCAATCTCACTCTATTTTTTCCCTCTTTTTGAAAGTTGTGAAATCACTATTGTGGCGTTTTTCTTTTGCTATTCAAGCAAATGGGCACACAAAACATGTTTAATGTAGCTGGCACAGCAGCAGGCAGTGATGCCCACAGATGGCTTCACATCACAACTGATTGATTTCATGCTTTTCAACATGTTCTTGATGCATCATATATGCACAATTAATGAGATTAACTCCTCAAAATAAACAAAACACATCCTTTCATAAATTGTTGCCATTTCTGAACTATTATTTTGACCTTAAATGACCAGACTTCACCTTTTTAGCATTTGTACGGTTTCTCTCCAGTATGAATTCTCTGGTGTGTTTTTTAGCCACTCTGGCTCTGTTCATTTTCATTAAAAATATATATTAAACATATTAAAGCCACACAAATGTGGTTCAGGCAACGCATAGCCTACAATGATTATCTTCACTGCATGGATATTTATAACAAAACGAAATATAAAACACAACCCTGCCTATTTTCGTTTATATTAAAACAATTATTAAACATTAATATGTGGTTCAGACAATAAGTGTGCATATAAATATGATTATCAATGTAATACAATTAAATATGACATAAAACAGAACCCAGTCTCTTTTTGGTAAATGTCAGTTTATGTGTGATCAATAATAGCCATTATAAAAGTATAAGTAAAAGGTATAAAAAGCTTTACAATAAATAAAGCAAAAAATTCAGTCAAACAAAGTCAGCGCTAGTAGGCTAGTGTCAGGTTAACTGGAACAGAGACAGATGAATCCAATAGCGATTAAGCAAACTCTTTTATTATCGTACTCGTTGAGAGTATAAACAGAAATAGTCCGTAGACTACAATAAACACGATGACATCGAGGCAGGAAGTAGATAGCGATATCGTCCAGCTGATCCTCATCCGGTACAGGCAATCCTCAGGAGAAGACACAAACTCAAACAAGTAGAACAGGCACGGGTGGTGACGCAGGGAAGCAGCGGACAACCCAGATCGGTGGAATCCAGAAACCGGAACGGAGAGATCACCCAGGAACCAGAGGGGAACAAACACACACGACCAGCACCGGGAAACAGCCTGAAACGATCTGACAAACAGTGAGGGTGAGAGGCAGGTATATGAAGGCTGGTTAATGAGGTGTGGCAGGTGGAGGTGATGAGCTCGGTAATCAGAGACCACGCCCCCAACACAACCGCACGAACATAGAGAGAAGGAGACAGAGAATTGATGAACCGTGACAGTACCCCTCCCCCTAGGAGCTCCTCCTGGAGCTCCCAGGAGGACCTACCTGTTGATTGTAATCATCAATAAGGGAGTGATCCAGTATGTCCCTAGCAGGAACCCAACTTCTCTCCTCCGGACCGTAACCTTCCCAGTCCACCAAGTACTGAAATCTGCGTCCCCTCCGTCTAGTGTCCAGAATACGATTTACCGTATAAGTTGGTTCCCCGTCTACGAGACGCGGCGGGGAAGGAACCGGAGTAGGCGGATTAATACGAGCATGAAAAACGGGCTTTAATTTGGAAACATGAAAGGCGGGGTGAATCCTCCCGTACGCAGGAGGTAGTTTGAGGCGGACTGCCACCGGACTAATGATTTTAGAGACAGTAAACGGGCCAATGAATTTGGGAGCCAGTTTATTACTTACGGAGCGAAGAGGAATATTCTTAGAGGAAAGCCACACTTTCTGACCCACGACGTAGATGGGAGGCTTAGACTGGTGGCGATCGGCTTGGGCCTTGGTGCGTCTGCCCACCTGGAGCAGAGTCTCACGGGCTCTGCTCCATGTGTTACGACACCTCTGGACAAAAGGCGTGAGCGGTAGGGCTGTACTAGAATAATCGAATATTCGTTCGGTGAGGTGGCATTCGATTTTCAGTTTTGAGATTCGAAAATTCTTTTTTTTTTTTTCAACACGTGACTTCCGTCGCGGACTCATTCTCACTCATGCTTGAACCACCCGTTGGCGAACGTAGTGATTAATTTCATCTCATACTGAATAGGTACAAAATGCCCAAGACCTCAGCTGTTTGGGAGCACTTTAAATTAAGTGAGGATGACAAGACAAAGGCTGTGTGTCAAATATGCGATTTGAAACTGGCTTACCACAACAGCACCACAAGTTTGAAAAATCACCTGAGTTCTGTAAGTAGCACGCGGCAAAAAAAAAAAAAACCTGCTTTTATGCGCTTAATTTGCTATGATAAATAGGCTAATTGCAAATACGACACTATTTAAAAACATACAGCAGCACAGGCTAATAATAATTTGTTTATAGGTACATCCACAGGTATCGCAGCCATCAACATGCTCAACAAAACCCAAAACTTCACAGCAGATCCTGCAATTCCGAAAACCGTTAACAGAGAAAAGAAAGAGAGAGATAACAGATGCCATAGTGGAGTTTGTCGCTATGGATATGAGGCCCGTTAATGTAGTTGAAGGCGAAGGCTTCAGAAAATTAATGAAGATAATGGAGCCAGACTACACTGTCCCAAACCGTTCCAGTATTTCAAACACCCTGTCTCTTAAATACAGCGATCTGCGAGGCCAAATTTATGCTCTCGTTGAAAAAGCTACGGCCTTAAGTTTCACAACGGACATCTGGACTTCCGTGAGTATGGAGGCGTATATGGCTGTCACCTGTCACTTTATAACTCAGGAGTGGGAACTCTCTGCCTTCGTTTTGGAAACCAAAGCATTTGAGTCAAGCCATACAGGAGCCAACATTGCACAACAGCTTGGAGACGCGGCAGATGCATTCGCAATTCCAAATTACAAGCGAATAGCTGTTGTTCACGACAATGCCAGCAATATGAAGCTGTGCACCGAGACGCTGAATAAAGAACCGGAGAAATGGGGAACCGTTCAAGGACACACGCTGCAACTATGCATAAATGAAGCTCTGAAACTGGACCGAATCCGTCGCAGTTTCAGCTGCCAGGAATCTCGTAGGGCACTTCAAAAAAAGTGCCAAGGCTACAGCTGCTTTGAAAGAGAAACAAACGCAGCAGAACGTTGTACAACACAAACTCATTCAAGATGTTGCTACTCGTTGGAACTCTACGTATGAAATGCTTAACCGACTGGTGGAGCAGCGATGGCCAGTGACAGCTGTTTTGTCAGATCCCAGCATCACTAAGAAAGGAAATCGCACCCTTGACTTGACAGGAGACCAGTGGAAACTGGCACAAGAGACATCAGAATTACTTGGGCCCCTGCTCACACTCACAGAACTACTATCACAGGAGGCAAACTTGTCGTTGTCGGCAACAGTGCCAATGCTCTTTAACCTGAAGAAACGCCACCTGTCACCAGAAGAGGATGACAGCCCTGCCATCAGAGAAATGAAGAATACCCTTGTCAAGGAGATCGACAGCAGATGGGAACTGTTAAATTTGGAACCCACCAGCATCTATCTCCTTTCTTCAGCACTAGACGTGAGATTTAAGCACCTTAAATTCCTTGAGGATGAGAAGAAGGACCTGGTATACATTGAGGTTAGACTTATATTTTTATTATATAATAGTAAATAATTAAAATGTATTGTGATTATGCCACTAAGATTATTGTGTGCACTAGGCATTGATTAGACTAAGAAAATGCTATTTGTTTAGGTTGTCAGACTAGCTGAACATCTGCATCAGCAACAGATCGTTCGCAAGGGAGAAGAGCTGTCAGCAAGCCACGGAGAAGAGGAGACGGATGCGCCACCACCCGCCAAAAAAAAACAGCAGGAGATTTCAATGCTGATGCAGGCTGATGACCAAGAGGAAGACGAACGCGGAGACAGCGCAAAGACAGAGATGGAGTATTTGAGAGATGCTACTAAATTACAGTCGGGCCCACTGGCATGGTGGAAGCAAAACAGTGATCGCTACCCTAAACTGGCATTTGCAGCCAAACACCTTCTTTGCGTTCCGGCCACTTCAACTCCATCAGAGCGCATTTTCTCAAACATCGTCATCGTCATCGGCTACATCGTCAACAAGACCCGAAGTTCCCTTTTACCAGAAAATGTGGACAAACTCATCTTCCTCGCACACAACATGAAACGAGTATAGGTAGTTTCACAATAGTTTCCAACCACTGGGTTGCGATTTATATAGGCTAAGTGTTTGAAAGAGCCTAAATATTTTTGTCATTGAAATGTGAGCTGTCTAGCTAGGCTAACATTACCTTGTTCTATTTAACCTATTACAGTTTATTCTATATAAGGGAGTGAATAAAATTTATTACAATTACTTTAAATTTAAATAGCCAACCCGTTACGGTGTCAGTAATTATTACATTTACGAATAATAAATTAATGTAGTTCAACGAACTGCAGGCTAATAATAATAAATAAAAAAACCGCAACATGCTTTCAATAAAAGCATCGCGCATTTTAAAGATTTAAATTAACAAAAAGTCAGAATAAGACAAAATAAATCCCTTATATAGAATAAAACTAATTGTAATAGATATTACATTTTGTGTCATTTTAAAAACAATTAATTTATTCTTATTCAACTGTTTATAAGCATGCTACCGTGTTCTTTATTTATTACAGTTCGTTGAAATCACTGTGTGTTACTAATTTAATTTCTGTTTTGGGATTCATTTGTTTTAAAGAAATGTTCGTTATTAATACCTTATTAAAGTTCTTGCTCTCAACAGACTTTGTGTTTTGTATCACTTGTGCAATGTCCGTTTTCGGAGCATAAACCTGCCCATGTAATGCGTACCGGAAACTGTTCTATTTAAAAGATTATTAAATGTTTATTAATATTTAAAGAATGTGTGCCACCTGATCATATTGCACCAAATGCAACACTGCACTCCACTGGGTCTGCCGCAACACATTTACGATGCCGAAGAGTGAAACGTGAAGTCGTGAAAGATGATACAAATGTAAACCGACACTATTATTATATATTTAGCCCCACCCACCGAAGCTTCGAATATTCGATATTGATTGCCACCTAAGCTTCGAAGCTCAAAAAATGGCATTCGAAACAGCCCTAGTGAGCGGAGGGGACGGCGACTTCGGATTCCAGGCTGGGAAAAATTGGTGGCTGGTACCCTAAACTACACTCAAACGGTGAAAGGCCCGTACCTGACACTGGCAACGAATTATGTGCGTACTCAATCCATGAGATTTGTTGGCTCCAGGATGAAGGATTCTTGGAAACCAAAAATCGTAAACCTCTCTCAAGATCCTGGTTGGCCCGCTCAGTCTGACCATTACTCTGGGGATGGAAACCCGAAGACAGACTAACCGTCGCCCCCAGTAATCTACAAATTTCCCGCCAAAATTTGGACACAAATTGGGGCCCCCTGTCGGAAACCACGTCCATCGGAAGGCCATGTAAACGAAAGACGTGGTCAACGACAGCTACCGCTGTCTCCTTGGCAGAAGGTAATTTAGGCAAGGGAATAAAATGAACCATTTTCGAGAACCGGTCCACGACGGTTAAAACCACCGTCTTGCCCTGGGAGGGCGGGAGGTAATAAAATCGAGAGCGATGTGGGACCAGGGTCTCGAAGGAACCGACAGCGGTTGGAGTAACCCATCGGGAGGGCGATTAGACGACTTACCCATGGCACAGACTGAACAGGCCAAAACAGAATCCCGGATGTCACGAGCCATCCCTGGCCACCAGAATCGTTGCTTGACCAGAAACTTGGTTCTATTAACTCCAGGGTGACAAGCTACATTGGAGCAGTGACCCCATCGGACTACATCGGACCGAACTCCGTCAGGCACAAATAACCGACTCGGTGGTCCGCCGGGCGGAGGCGTTACCCCTTCTAAGGCTGACTTAACCTTCGATTCGACCTCCCATATGAGTGTAGAGACCCTCAGTCTGTCTGGTAAACTGCACTCGGGAGTAGATGGGCGTTCGGAGCGGTCAAAAACGCGCGACAAAGCATCGGGTTTGATGTTTTTAGAACCCGGGCGGTACGAAAGAGAAAAGTCAAAACGTCCGAAAAAAAGGGACCACCGAGCCTGCCTAGAGTTGAGTCTTTTAGCTGATCTGATGTACTCTAGATTCTTGTGATCGGTCCATACGATAAAAGGAACCCCCGATCCCTCTAGCCAATGCCGCCACTCCTCCAATGCAAGCTTAACTGCCAACAATTCCCTGTTGCCAATGTCATAGTTGCGTTCGGCAGGTGACAAACGGTGAGAAAAAAACGCGCAAGGATGCATCTTGTCATTCGAGGGAGAGCGCTGGGAAAGAACTGCTCCTACCCCCACCTCAGACGCGTCCACCTCCACCACGAACTGGCGTGATGAATCAGGGGTAACGAGAATGGGAGCCGAAACGAAGCGGCTCTTAAGTTTGACAAATGCAGTCTCGGCTGCACCAGACCACCTGAACACCGTTCTGGAGGAGGTCAACGCAGTCAGAGGCGCGGCTAGTTGGCTAAAGTTGGGAATAAAACGGCGATAAAAATTGGCAAAACCCAAAAACCTCTGCAGGGCCTTACGAGAATCTGGGCTTGGCCAATCTATCACAGCCTTAACTTTGTCAGGATCCATGCGCATTCCCTCGGATGAAACGATATAACCCAGAAATGAAACTGACAGTGCATGAAACGCGCATTTCTCCGCCTTGACAAAAAGCCCATTCTCTAGCAACCTCTGGAGCACTAGTCTGACGTGCTGGACATGTTCCTGGAGAGAAGAAGAAAAAATCAATATGTCATCCAGGTAAACATAGAGAAACTGATCGACCATGTCTCCCAGCACGTCGTTGACTAGTGCCTGGAAGACTGCTGGGGAGTTGGACAGCCCGAAGGGCATGACCGAGTATTCAAAATGGCCCCTGGGGGTATTAAAAGCAGTCTTCCATTCATCCCCCTCCCTTATGCGCACCAAATGATAAGCATTACGTAGATCCAATTTCGTGAATATGGATGCTCCCTGTAGCCTCTCGAAGGCTGAAGACATCAACGGCAAAGGATAAGTATTCTTTACCGTGATGTTATTCAACCCTCGGTAGTCAATACAAGGCCGCAGAGATCCATCCTTCTTACCCACGAAAAAGAACCCCGCCCCCGCTGGAGATGAGGAAGGACGAATGAACCCGGAAGCTAGAGAATCAGAAATGTATTTCTCCATGGCCTCCCTCTCAGGAGTAGAAAGTGAGTATAACTTGCCCTTGGGCGGAGACTTGCCTGGCAGTAGATCTATCGCACAGTCATAGGGACGATGAGGAGGAAGAGAAGCAGCCCGGGACTTACTGAACACTTCCTTCAGGTCGAGATACTCCTCTGGCACGTTAGATAAATTCACCGTCTCCTCCTGAAACACAAAACTAGACACAGACGAACGAGCAGACACAAGACAAGAGGCATAGCACTGATTACTCCAAACTGCAACCGAGTTGTGTCCCCAGTCAACCCTGGGATTATGCTTCGCCAACCAGGGATGACCGAGGACGATGGGTGCGTGAGGTGAGTCTATGAGGAGGAAACTGATGGATTCCGTGTGGTTGCCAGAGATAGTCAATGTGATCGTGTCAGTGATGTGAGTGATGTTGGGAAGTGCTTGACCGTTGAGTGCGTGAACCGTGATGGTGTTGGACAGGGGAGTGATAGGAATCTGGAGCTGTGTTGCTAGAGAACAGTCAATGAAGTTACCCTCCGCTCCGGAATCCACAAGAGCTTGGCAGTGGTGGGATCCGGTTGCCCACTGCAATCTTCCCGGGAGGAGGGTGGCCAACGAGGATTTCCCCAACGAAGCCCCACCCGACAGTAACCTCTGACCTACTGTCGGGCTCGATCTTTTAATGGACAGTGGTGGAAGAAATGCCCCGCCGCACCACAGTACAGACATAGTCCTCCTGTCCTCCGACGCTCTCTCTCCTCCCGGGAAAGCCGAGCTCTGCCCACCTGCATGGGCTCGGGATCGTTGGGTGGGCTGATCGTGTCAGCCCCAAGAAACTCATGAAACACAGGGGTTCCTCTCGAACGGATACGTCGGTCTCGTAGCTCAAGTCGCGAGTCCACGCGAATCGCTAATTCCATTAGTCCATTGAGGTTAGACGGTAGATCCATAGCATAAATCTCCTGTTGGACACGGTCAGCCAGCCCATGCAGGAATCGATCCCACTGCGCCTCCTCGTTCCACCTGCACTCTGCGGCCAAAGTCCGAAAATCAATGAGGTAGTCGGAGACGGATCTACTGCCTTGGTGGAGTTCGGCGAGTTTCCGAGCCGCCTCACGACCTACCGCTGTCCGTTCAAAGACCCGTTTCATCTCTGCCGAGAGTGCCAGGAACGAGGAACAGCACGGTTCGTTGTTCTCGTAGACCGCCGTTCCCCAACGTGCCGCACGCCCCGTCAATAGATTAATCACCAGAGCGACTTTGGAAATCTCTGTAGAAAAGGAAACGGGTTGCAACGTGAAAAATAGTGCACATCTCGTTAAAAAAGGTCTGCATAGCTCAGCCTCACCCGCGTAACGCTCTGGCGTGGGTATCCGGGGCTCGTGCTGGCCGTTGCTGTTGATAGGTGGTTGGGGAACGGTTGGCGGTGTGGGCGCAGTGGGCGATCTTAGTTCTTGAATCTGGGACGAGAGCTCGGACACCTGCGCCACCAGTGCCTGCATCGCCTGAGCCGTGGCGGTCACCTGTTGGTCCTGCCGCTCCATTCTCTGATTGCTTGTGGTCAAGTAATCCTGCAGCTCTGCCATCCTCGCTGGATCCATGATATGGTCAGATCGTTCTGTCAGGTTAACTGGAAGAGAGACAGATGAATCCAATAGCGATTAAGCAAACTCTTTTATTATCGTACTCGTTGAGAGTATAAACAGAAATTGTCGGTAGACTACAATAAACACGATGACATCGAGGCAGGAAGTAGATAGCGATATCGTCCAGCTGATCCTCATCCGGTACAGGCAATCCTCAGGAGAAGACACAAACTCAAACAAGTAGAACAGGCACGGGTGGTGACGCAGGGAAGCAGCGGACAACCCAGATCGGTGGAATCCAGAAACCGGAACGGAGAGATCACTCAGGAACCAGAGGGGAACAAACACACACGACCAGCACCGGGAAACAGCCTGAAACGATCTGACAAACAGTGAGGGTGAGAGGCAGGTATATGAAGGCTGGTTAATGAGGTGTGGCAGGTGGAGGTGATGAGCTCGGTAATCAGAGACCACGCCCCCAACACAACCGCACAAACATAGAGAGAAGGAGACAGAGAATTGATGAACCGTGACAGCTAGGCTACAATGGCTTAAAAATAGCTCAAATAGCCTAAAAAATAAAGTTATGAAATTTAATTTTGACCCCCAGCCAAAACTATTTGGCAGGGAATAGATCATAGATTCATGAGACCAAAGATCGGCCGTTAGATATAAACAAGACGAATCATATCTCATGTTTAACCACTGCAGAGACATCAGAGCCAGCGGCAAATGCCAGAAGGATCTCACAACTCCAAAAATGGCAGATACAATTTTCAAAAAGGCGCTCTCTTTATAAATAAACCACAGATTCTCGCCTGGAAAAGTCTTAAAACTACATTTTGTGACATTTAAAAGTAGTATTTTTAAATTACGCTGGGTTTCTCTTCCGCTACTGACGCTTGCTTGTTGGTGCAAGATGCATTCTGGGATACCGGTCTGTCTGCAGCTCAGTATACGCAACAATTGAAGTTATTAGAATACATGATTGGCGTAAGAGTTTTATAGTATATATATATATATATATATATATATATACATACTATAAAACTCGTATATATAATAAATAAATACATCATCAAGTTGATATATATATATATTATTTATATATAAAATATAAATAAATACATCATCAAGTTGATATATATATATATATATATTATATATATATATATATATATATATATATATATATATATATATATATATATATATATATATATATATATATATATATATATATATATATATATCAACTTGATGATGTATTTATTTATATTTTTAGCTTCATTGCAAGGCAAGTTTATTTATATACCAAATTTCATATATGGTAATTGAGTGCTTTACATAAAAATGAGAAAGAAAATACAAGCTATTAAAAAAGTAAGAACTAGAAATAAAATGATTTAAATTAGAATTGATTACCAGGAGATAAAAAGGGGACTGGAATGTTATCTTTTATTCTGGACGGCAGGGCCAGTGATTGCATGTATTTTGCAGTATTAAACACGTATTTATATCGATTTCATCAGGCTCCAAAAATTCCTCAAAAAGAACACAAAGAATGGCCTTCTCAGCTGCCATAGTTGCAACTCTTGCGTCGTCAGAACAGCATCGTTTAAAAAACATTTTGCAACGTTTTGTCGGGGTTGAATGCAGCCCTGATGACAGTATAGTTTGATCTTCGGCTGACCAATCAGCAGAAAGGGGCGTATAATTCCCGCCCACGTGTAGAAATCGAATATTCAAACTGTTTATTAATTTTTCTATCTCTGAACGAAAAATGAAAAAACTAAAAACGAGCTGTTTTCTCATTTTTCCACTTTCAATATTAAATCAAAAAACGACTGAACGAATGATACTCAGATTCTGATTGGTTAATTGCTGACATTTATACAGTGCATCCAGAAAGTATTCACAGTGCTTCACTTCGTCCAAATTTTGTTGTGCTACAATTTTGTTTCATGGGGTACAAAACATATAACTGTACCTTTTAAAGCCACATTCAGAATGTTGTACAGACTTGCCTCTTCATTTATGTGTATGTATGATCTGCATTGTGTTGGATTTATTTAATTTTTTTGGACAAATAAAAAAAAAAAGCTCTGAAATCTATTAAATTCCCATTCATTCCTATGGGTGCCCATTTTTGTCCACGAAGGCCCAATTATGGAGGGGGTTTTTTCAACCACTTAACATTATAAAATCGAGTCAATTTCTTTTTTTTTGTGTTCAGGTGGCAAACTTAGAAAAAGTAGCCAAGTCTTGTACCACTCAGATTAAGGGAAGTATTTTTAAAATTAAATAAAAAAACGATTTTGCCCACTTTTGTCCCGAAGGTCTTTTGAGTGTTAAAAAAAAATACTCATGACTTAAGCCACTCAAAGTTTTGTTTCTTTATTCTTGTAACAAACTATTTACATGAAAGTGATCTGAACATGAACTTTGCTTATTTAGGCAACACTAACTACTTACTTTGGGCAACACTTTTTCTCATGTCTCAGTAGAATAGATGATTTGGTGAAACTCTTCCTACATGAAGAGCACTGGTGCGGCTTCTCTCCAGTGTGAACTCTCTCATGTTTTTTCAGGTTTCCTGACTGAGAGAAACTCTTCCCACAGTGTGAGCACTTGTACGGTTTCTCTCCAGTGTGAACTCTCTCATGAGCTTTCAATGATGCTGATTGAGAGAAACTCTTCCCACATGAAGAGCACTGGTGCGGCTTCTCTCCAGTGTGAACTCTCTCATGTTTTTTCAGGTTTCCTGACTGAGAGAAACTCTTCCCACAGTGTGAGCACTTGTACGGTTTCTCTCCAGTGTGAACTCTCTCATGAGCTTTCAATGATGCTGATTGAGAGAAACTCTTCCCACATGAAGAGCACTGGTGCGGCTTCTCTCCAGTGTGAACTCTCTCATGAGCTTTCAATGATGCTGATTGAGAGAAACTCTTCCCACATGAAGAGCACTGGTGCGGCTTCTCTCCAGTGTGAACTCTCTCATGTTTTTTCAGGTTTCCTAATTCAGAGAAACTCTTCCCACAGTGTGAGCACTTGTACGGTTTCTCTCCAGTGTGAACTCTCTGGTGTCTTTTTAAGTGGTCTGATGTACTGAAGGTCTTTTCACAGTCAAAGCACATGTAAGGTCTCACACCAGTATGAATGTGCTCATGCACTTTTAAAGTGATCAGTTGTGAAAAACTCTTTCCACAAAAAGAACAAACGTGAGGCTTCACACCAGTATGAACTTTAAGGTGTTCTTTTAAGCCTGATGCCACAACAAATGCTTTCTCACACTGATCACAGCTGAATGATTTCACTCCAGAGTGACGGCGCAGATGATCATCGAGAGAGCTTTTCTGACTGAAACTCTTTCCACACTGAGAGCATGTGAACGGTTTCTCTCCAGTGTGAATCCTCATGTGCACATTTAGGTGATCTTTACGTCTGACACTCGTTCCACACTGAGAGCAGGTGAAAGATCCTTCGAGTCCAGATTTTCCAGCTTGTTTCTGTGTGAAATTCTCTTCAGTCTTTGAAGCGACTGTGTTTCCATCTTCATTTGTGAGATGATGAGGTTTCTGCTGTTTGTCTTCATTCACTTCCACCGGGTCTAAAATCAACATATTCAATAAAAGAGGAGCAAATGAGAAACAAAAAGAAATATGGTTCAATTTCAATTTAGCACAAATCCAGTTTACTACTGAGTCTGATAAACTCAGCAAAAAAGAAACATCCCCTTTTCAGGATACTGTATTTAAAAGATAATTTAGTAAAATCCAGCTTTACAGATCCTTATTGGACAGTGTTTAACCACTTACACCCCTGAAGGCATTTTTTAAATTTCACATCTAAGTGACATGCTTAAAAGTAAAGGCTTGTAACTCTACAAAAAAACAAAACAAGAAATATACAAGTGCATGGTCTCATTTGATAGAAAACCTTTCAAATTTTGAAAAAATATATATTTTGATCATGTTTGGAAGTTCTTATGTTACATCACTGCTGAGAAACCCTCAGAAAAAGTGATGCAATTTATTGATTTGTTTGGTTATTATTGATTGACATTCTGACTAGTATAAAGTAGGGGTGCACCGATCCGACTTTTTCAGTCCCGATACCGATACCGATGCCTGGGCTTTGTGTATCTGTCGATACCCGATACCGATCCGATACTATTGTTGAATTAATAATAAACTGTATATCTTCCACCTTATACCTTCCTTTAAGAGACTAAAGGCACCAGACTTTACTAACTAATCATAACTAAGACAAAATAACAGATGTATGTAAAGTGTTTAATTCTTATTTATTTAAAAAACAATTGTGCATTCAAATCTAAAATAGAATGTAATCAAACTTCTTTAAAAAAATAAAATGTAGCAGTGGAAACAAAAAACAGTCAAACATACAATAGTAATCTGACAGTTGCCAAACATTTTTTACACTACAGATCATTGTTGTGTTATATAATCATATCAATATTAAAAAGTAGCATTACAAATTAACAAATAGTCTAATTTTCTGCCATATGCAATTTAATAAAAATGATCAGCTAGCTAATAACTTTGTTCTGGTTTCACCTCACTCCTGTCTAAATGATTGTTGGCCTATTTATTTTACTACACATTGTCAACAGAAATAAGCTGAAATACTGTTGATAATTAAAAGTAATTCTTGCTTAATTGGGTAAGCACACTTGTGTTCTCATTTCAGATGCGTTCTGAGTAAATTAATAAACTGATTCATGAGTTCAGTGTTGGACAGATCAGTTCTTCTAACCAGTCGTTAAAATGATTCGGTTCAAGGGAGTCATTAGGTAACGAATCGGACATTAGCAGACGCGTTGTGTGCGAATCCCATCTGTTAGAACATCGCGAAAGATGTCAACACACAGAAAACACTTCATAACTGGATATGATTTGTCTCCCGTTTATTGAAAGTATGCTTTATGTCAGCTGGTCAGAGAAGAGTCAATGTTTGTTAATGCAAAACAACCAGCGATAATTCAAGGATTATCCGAATGTGTCACGTGCAACATGGTTTCGGTTCAGTTTCGACCTTTTGATTTGGATTAATGTGTGAAATATGAGAGAGCTAACAGCTAACACTGATTATTCTGAAGACCCAGAGAGTGTGCGCGGGGGAGGAGCTCTCATCGTTCTCTCTGTCACTCAGTCACAAGCGCAGCATCTATTCTACATGGATTCACCTGGATCGGCTTGTGGATCTGTTCATTTTTCCGATCCCCGATCCAGCTATTTTGTCAGTATCGCGGCCGATATCCGATCCTAATATCGGATCGGTGCACCCCTAGTATAAAGTCTTTATCAAGTTTGGACTTTGCAAAATCATGTTAACTACATCTGAGCCAAATTTTGGGTTGATATCTCACATCAATCAAAAGTTATTGCATTTGGAACCAAGGTAGCCTTTTTCCAAAAGTCCAAAAGTGTTTTACTGAACAGATGAACTACTTACATGTGTAAACGTCACAATACATTTTTTTTTTTACATAAAATAAGTAACAAGTGATAAGATCCTGGTCGATGGGTGATGATTCTTCAGCACATTTTCAGCGTGTTCTCCTATTCTACGGAGCACGGTAAATCAAGACCTGTCAGGGAGATCAGCCCAATCCAAGAGCGTCCAGCGTTAAGAGAGTGTCCGATTGCTCTCTACACATCGTCCCTGCCCACTTTACCCACCCACCCCCCTCACCCGAGATCCAGTTTCCATTAGTTAAACTTTCAAATGACGTAACGTTATGATCGTGGAAGTAAGCATGTCTCACCAAATAAACATGTCTTGTCACTCCACAGGGGCGTAACTACAAACGGTGCAGGCAGTGCAGCCATACTGGGCGGCAATTAGGGCTGGACCCGAATATTCAAATATTCATTCAGTGGGTTGGTATTCGGTTTTCAATTTTGGAATTTGAATATTCATTGTTGTTTTTTTCTCGCAAACCCCGCATCCCCCTCGAAACGGTTCTCATTCGCGCTTTACTCAATAAGATCTGGCGAAATATAATACTCTTGCTTTTTACAATTATATTATAGCCTAGTCATTTTTAATAGGATAGACAGTTGAATAGGAACCCAACCTCATTATACTTAATAAATATATTTGCTTCTTCTTAGCCTAAATGTTCCTGCAACTGAGTATTCTCTGTCTAGAGCACAACTGCATGAGCTTAAATGCCTGAGCTTGCATTCTGGGTAAAGCTGTGTTGGTTTGACATAGTGGAAAATAGAATAAAAGAAACAAAATGTATTCGCCTTTTTACCCGTTAGGGATGTGACGGTGAGAACGTCTCGGTTACGTATGGTAACCCTCATTCCCTGAAGGAGGGAACGGAGACGTACATTGGACGTAACCGACGAATTGGGGATCACTTCAGGGAGCCCCTATCAGCTTCGAGATATAGAGAATGGGCCAATGGCCATTGGCGTGCGAGATTTGCATCTCGCGCTCCGCCCCGCACCGCGGGTATAAACAGGAAGTGAGAGCAGCGCACTATTGTTTTTCACTGAGGAGCCGAACTTAGTGGCTCAGGCCCGACTGCTGCGGGTTGCGGAGGACTCGACAGGGTTCGCCTATCCCTAGGGGAACTCGACTGGAGCAAAATAAGCGCACGTATCCGTTCCATGGGAAGGGAATGGCGCAGCAAGCCGACACTAGAACGGGCACTCCGGTGTTACTGACAATGGGAAGCGAGCACACGGGAAACGTGTTGGGTGTCGCCCAGCCCACAGCTCTACAGATATCTGTCAGCGAGGCGCCACGAGCCAACGCCCATGAAGAAGCTATACCCCTAGTGGAGTGGGCTCTTAACCCGAGCGGGCAGGGCACGTCTTGGGTTTCATACGCCAAGACGATGGCATCCACTATCCAGTGGGCCATCCTCCGCTTGGAGACAGCCTTTCCCTTCTGCTGTCCTCCATAATAGACGAAGAGCTGCTCTGAGGTCCTGAAGCTTTGCGTTCTGTCTACGTAGGTCCGCAGGGAGCGGACCGGTCAGAGAAAAGCTAGGGCTGGGTCTGCCTCCTCCGAAGGCAGCGCTTGCAGGCTCACCACCTGGTCCCGGAAGGGAGTGGTGGGAACCTTGGTCAAGTATCCAGGCCGGGGTCTCAGGATTACATGAGAGTTACCAGGCACGATTCGTCGACCGAAAATGCCTGCAGGTCCCCTACCCTCTTGATAGAGGCCAATGCAGTCAGGAGTACTGTATTTAGTGACAGGACTTTTAACTCAGCTGACAGCAAAGGCTCAAAGGGCGCCCTCTGCAGTGCGTTAAGCACCAGAGTTAAGTCCCAAGAGGGTATAGAGGGAGGGCGAGGCGGATTTAGTCTCCTCGCCCCCCTCAGGAACCTGACGATCAGGTTGTGCTTACCTAAGGACTTTCCATCTACTAAGTCATGATTAGCGGCAACATATACCTTGAGGGTGGAGGGAAACAGCCTTTTGCTCCAACCCGCTCAGTAGAAAGGAAACCACCGAGCTGATCGTACACCTTTGGGGATCTTCTCGGCGAGAAGAGCACCAGTCGACGAACAGGTTCCACTTCAACGTGTAGAGCCATCTCATAGAGGGAGCTCTAGCGGAAGAGATGGTGTCTACTACGTTCTGTGGCAGGCCACCTAGAACCTCCGCGTCCCATCCAGGGACCATACATGGAGTCTCCAGAGGTCCGGACGCGGGTGCCAGAGGGTGCCCCGTCTCTGAGTCAGGAGGTCCTTCCTCAGAGGAATGGGCCAAGGAAGTGCTGTCGCGAGGAGCATCAGTTCCAGGAACCAAGTCCGGTTGGGCCAATATGGAGCCACCACTAGGACCTGCTCCTCGTCCTCCCTGACCTTGCACAGGAACTGTGCAAGAAGGCTCACTGGGGGAAACGCATATTTACGTAGGTCCCGGGGCCAGCTGTGTGCCAGAGCATCCGAGCCGAGGGTCCCCTCGGTCAGGGAATTAAACAACTGGCAGTGGGTCGTGTCCGGGGCGGCAAACAGGTCTACCTGAGCGGGCCCGAAGCGACTCCAGATCAGCTAGGCCACCTGGGGGTGGAGTGTCCACTCTCCGGGAAGCACCTGCTGATGTGAGAGCTCGTCGGCTGCACGATTGAACAGGCCCGGAATGTGAATGGCACGAAGCAACCTCAGATGCTTCTGACTCCACAAGAGGAGATGGCGGGCGAGTTGTGACAAGCGACGGGAGCGTAGACCACCCTGTTTGTTGATGTACGCAGCGGCCGCAGTGCTGTCCGTACGGACCAGAACATGCTTGCCTCTGAGCGGCCCCTTGAGGCGGCTGAGTGCAAGACGAACTGCTAACAACTCCAGGCAACTGATATGCCATTGTAGTTGGGGCCCCGTCCACAGACCCGAAACTGCAAGCCCGAGGCCGAGACGTAGCGCCGGGGTTCGGGAATCCATGAAATGCACACTCTAACCCCATTTTGAGAACTACGCCGAGATCTAAAGCACGATCAATGTAGAATTCAACAGCTTAGATACGCGCGTCTTCCTCTGCTTGTAAACAAATCGCTTCTGGGTCATGTGTCCGAACGCCGGATCTGCGTCATATTCTCGCGCATGCGTCGTGAAGGCACACACGGAAGTCAAGAACAAGTTGGATAAAGGTGTTATTTAGATTTTTTTTTGTGCACAAAAACTATTGTCGGCGCATCGTAAAATTATTGTAGAGTAACTGTGGTGAGATGGACTTTGTAACGACGTTTTAAGAGCCTTTTAAGGGTCTTGGGAGTGTAAATGTACTGAATGCCAATGGAGGCCTATCTGAAGCCTTTCTCAGCCATCAGCTTTCAACAAAAATATCTTCATTTGTGTTCCGAATATGAACGGAGGTCTTACGGGTGTCGAACGACATGAGGGTGAGTAATTAATGACAGAATTTTCATTTTTGGGTGAACTAACCCTTTAAGTTTTGTTGAAAGCCTTTCTTTAATAATGCGTAATATGTAGCTCTGTTTTACACATTTTGTATCGGGGGTCCCTGCTCCATGTCTCTATCGCCTAAGGGGTCCTTGCCCTGAAAAACGTTGAAGACCCCTGCCATAAAACACTCCATCTTCAACTTCAAAATCGTCCGACATCGTTGTTTTACCTTTTTTTTGCTAAAGGGCGTTTGTATTTAGCCCTATTCATCCGGGATTAGTATTATCTGGGGACCTCGTGTGATTTAGAAATTACTCCCCCACATCTGAATTTTGCGTGGCGCATTCGCACGGGATAAGCAAGCCTGTGATTTTACTCGAATTTACTGCCTTATCTCCCGGATATGATGTCAAGACTTGTAAATGTTTTTTCGTTATAGATATAGCTGTATGAAATTATAAACAGTCGTATCGATATAATTTTGATTGTTTTATAGTAATAGAAATTGTCATGGCACATTTATTTATTATATCTTGGCACCATCTTGTGGCGGTTTGGTGTAACAGCAAAAGGACATTGAGCTGTTTTCTTAGTGGTTGGTTTAGGTCATGTGGCTCTTAGGTTAGAGGTTAACTAGGAAATAACCGCAGTGTTCCAGATTCTTTCCATGCGGTTGGACAAGAGATCGCTTCTCTCTGTTTATTTTACGTTTTGTGCCTTGGAAAGGCTTTGCCTGTAAGTTATTACCCTTTTTCAGTATTATACAATGTATGTGCATATATATATATATTTGTAATTCATAAGTTTGAGTTTAAAAACGAACTATTCTACAGTGATGCTAATTAGTTAACAGCAATAACAGTATGCAGAGCTGTATGTAGTAGGGCTGCACGATTCTTGCTAAAATGTGAATCACGATTTTTCTCCATGGGAATTGAGATCACGATTCTCTTACACGATTCTCATTTTTTCTTATACTTTAAAAAAAAATGAATCAATTTTAAATAAAAGTAATTAGATACAATTAAATTAAAATGTAGAAACAAATGTAGACAGACTAGATGTAAATATATGCTTATTACTGTTTATTTCTATTTTTATGATTATTTAATATCTTGCCTTGTGGAGAGAGGGTTTTTGTTGTCTTATTTCGTTGATTCATTTTGTTTTTGCGTTTTTGTAAAAAATGAAAACTATAAATACATTTTTTTTTTTAAGAAAACGCTTAACGTGGCTTAATGTACTAAGACAGTGTTACAGACATCCCAACCTGAAAAAAGTCATTGTACATCAAACTGTACAGCGTGCAAGATTGTCATTATGTTTATACTTTATACTTTCGTTTTTTGGGGCACTCTCCCTCTGCCATGGCGCTCCAGTTTCTAGATACACTGAACTGATTTCGGTTCGGGAGAAGAGATAAAAGCCCGCCCACACTGACAATTGATTGGTTGACTTACCGAAACAAGCCAATCAGGACGCTCTCCGTCTTACATGCGCTTCATTAGGTGCACACCAGCACACACACGCAAGGTCTCTCGCTCTCTCCCTCTCTGCCGTGCGCGCGTGCACAGTTTGCGGTAAATTTTTACCTCTTACCGCTACAAATCTGACTCCGTTTAGGTCTGCTCTGCAGTCTTGTTACACGTCAGTAACAGCGAAACATGGCCAATGAGGGAGAGGAGAGAAGTGGAGATTTATGATTGATTGGTTAGTGTTTTGTTATTGTGTGAGTGTGACAAGCTCTGGTGTGACCAATAACGCGTGAACGCAGAATGATCTGAGGGAAATACACGGAAGTGAATCGCCAACATTAAGAAATGAGATCGCATTTATGTTTGAATCGAGATCGTGATTTTTTTTCGATTAATCGTGCAGCCCTAGTATGTAGCCTTTGATATACGTGTTAAGAGAATATTGTAAACAATGGAAATTCATTTGTTTATTTTAAGAACATTTTGTAATAAGACATCTGTGGTCTTTTCATGTTTCAGTTTTACAAAAAAGAGAAAGAAGAGGAAAGAACATTACAGTAAAAATCTCAACTTTACTTCTGCGTCTGCCAATTTTTCTGACTCCTGTTAGCTATCTGTCAGTTTTGCGTAGACGGAACACGCATCTAGGGCAGAATAGTAAAAAGGCAGCTGCACGGCGGGCACTTCAGTTCAAGGAAAGCAAGCTCAAACTCCATTCTTCTTTCATCATCACACTGTGCGCTACTAGTCTGCATTAGCAATTCATGATGGCGGAGAAAGCTACGGAGGCTGAGGAAACTACAGAGCGAAGCCAAGCATTAGAAACCAGATCTATAGCCTCTGCTTCAACTAACAGATCGAGAAGCTCAACGGCTAGCATTGCTGCGGCAAAAGCTTACGCTAAGTTGGAAGCTGCACGGGCCAAGACTGAATTCCTTAAAAAAGAATCTGAAATCCTGATTGAAAAGGCTCAACTGAAAGTGACAGAGGCTCGCATGGAGGCATCGCTATCAGTTCTAAAGCATGAGAGTGAAGTGGCAGCAGCCATCGCTGAGGCGAAAGTGTTGGAGGCAGCAGCAGAAAGTGAGCTCGGAGAAAGGATTTCTGATGTGAGGGAAGTTTCTGATCGCACTCGTGATTACGTCATGAACCAGTCTCGACTAGGATTGTCTCCTTCTGTTGAAGATGAATCATATCAACCACCTCTAAAGCCCATTGTTCATGTGTTGAGGTCTGAGTCACCCCCAAGACAGCATCGCTTTACAGCTTGGGACGTCAGGGATTCCTTCAATAAACCTGTTATTGAGAGTATGACACAGCAGCCTCAGAAGTCCGGGCAAACACCTTGCCATAAATCCCAAGTGCCACCATTCACGTCTTCGCCATATAAGACAACACCACAGCCATCGTTTAACAACGACACGAACGTGAGTGAGATCGCCAGGTACTTGGCTCGATGATCGTCCTGAGAATTATTGGGCGTGGAAGTCATCATTTGTCAACGCTATTGAAGGTTTGCACCTGTCAGCGGTGGAGCAGTTAGACCTTCTATCAAAATGGTTAGGAGAACAATCTTCACATCATGTGCGAAGGATCAGAGCTGTGCATACAGGTAATCCTGACACAGGCTTAAGAAAGGCTTGGGAGCGTTTGGAAGATTGCTATGGCTCTCCAGAGATTATTGAGAAATCTCTCTTTGATAGGATAGATAGCTTTCCAAAGATCAGCGGCAAAGATGTGAAAAAGCTTCGGGAACTCGGAGATCTTCTTCAGGAAGTGGAATCAGCGAAACATGAAGGCTATCTACCCGGACTTACTTATCTTGACACCGCACGAGGTGTGGCCCCCATCGTAGATAAGCTACCATACAGTCTTCAGGAGAAGTGGATGGCTCAAGGTTCTCAGTATAAAACTTCACATCAAGTTGCTTTTCCTCCATTCTCGTTCTTCTGTGATTTCATCTGCAAAGAGGCTCGAACACGCAACGATCCAAGTTTTGCTCTGTCTTCAGGAATCCAAAGTGTTTTGAAACCGGAGCAGCCATTCAAGAGACAAGTGAAAAGCCCAGTCTACACTCACAAGACAGAAGTGTCATCAGGTGCTATGAGTCAGATACGCAGCTCAAACTGTGAGTTGGATGATGTGGATAAAACCTGCCCGATTCATAAGAAGCCCCATCCTCTCAAACGCTGCAGAGGCTTTAGGAGCAAACCTTTAGATGAGCGCAAGACATTCCTAAAGGAGAAAGGGGTTTGCTACAGGTGCTGTGCTACTACCACTTATCTGGCCAGGGACTGTAAAGCAGCTATCAAATGTAAGGAATGTGGCAGTGATGCTCATGTCGCAGCACTTCACCCAGGACCGTCACTTTCTACCTTCTACGAGTATGGCGGGGAGGGAGAGATAGACACAGTCTGTGGTTATGGGAAAGGTTCACGGTCTTGTTCGAAGATTTACCTGGCTAAGGTTTACCCAGAAGGCCACCCAGAGGAAGCAATCAAGCTTTATGTGATCCTGGATGATCAGAGCAATAGATCACTTGCTAGAACCAAGTTTTTTGACTTGCTGCGTATCAAAGGAGAGAGCTCAACATACACCCTACGTACCTGTGCAGGTGTGACAAAGACAGCAGGCAGAAGAGCCACAGGTTTCACTATAGAGTCTTTGGATGGAGAGATGAAGGTGAAATTGCCAACTTTGATCGAATGCAACAACATGCCGGATGACAGGGCCGAGATACCGACTCCTGATGCTGCACACTGGCACACTCACCTGAAGCACATCGCTCATAGCATTCCTCCTTTGGATCCAGAAGCCCAAATCTTACTTCTTTTGGGTCGTGACATCCTTCAGGTTCATAAAGTACGGGAGCAATGTAATGGGCCTAATAATGCACCCTATGCACAAAGACTAGACCTAGGATGGGTCGTAGTAGGAGATGTTTGCTTAGGAGCTGTACACAGGTCTGCAGAACTAAGTACTTACCGCACCCATGTACTTGATAATGGACGTCCTTCTCTACTTCCTCCATGTCCCAACAAATTCAGCGTCAAGGAGAAGTTTGATGCCAAGCCTCTGCCTGAGATCTCTCTAGCGTGTGACACCTTCATCTCTGATGACTACGCTATAGGGGATACCATCTTTGAGAGATCAAAGGATGATAACAAAGTAGGTTTGTCCATTGAAGACAGGCGCTTTCTGGACATCATGCACAAAGAGATGTTCATGGACGAGAGCAATAGTTGGGTTGCACCACTCCCATTCAGAACACCTCGCCAGCGACTTCCTAATAATAGAGCGCAGGTACTGACACGCCTAAACTCCCTTTTGCGCACACTGGAAAAGAAGCCTCAGATGAAGTCTCATTTTGTTACCTTCATGCAGAACATCTTTGATCGTGACCATGCCGAAGCAGCCCCTCCTCTTCGAGAAGGCCAGGAATGTTGGTATTTACCTATGTTTGGGGTGTACCATCCGTAGAAGCCCGGTCAGATCAGAGTTGTCTTCGACTCCAGCGCACAAACACAGGGCATCTCCTTGAACGATGTTCTTCTCTCTGGTCCAGATTTAAATAACAGCCTCTTGGGAGTCTTACTACGTTTCAGAAGGGAGCTGGTAGCTGTAACTGCAGACATCGAGCAGATGTTTCACAGCTTCATCGTGAAAGCGGAAGATAGAGACTTCCTTCGATTCCTTTGGTTCAAGGACAACAACACCAGCGAAAAAATCATCGAATACCGCATGAGGGTGCATGTGTTCGGAAATAGTCCATCTCCTGCTGTAGCCATTTATGGTCTCTGACGCGCAGCGGCTTATGGCATGGAGGAGTATGGTTCAGACGCCAAACACTTTGTAGAGAGAGAATTCTACGTCGATGATGGTCTTTTGTCAACACCCACAGCTGCAGAAGCAATCAACCTGTTGACACTAACAAAAGAAATGCTAGCTACTTCAAATTTGAGACTGCACAAGTTCGCTTCTAATAGCAAGGAAGTAATGGACGCATTCCCGACCGAAGATCATGCGAAGGGTTTCAAAGATCTGAACTTGGAAGTCGACCCTACGCCCATCCAACGTAGTCTCGGACTTAGCTGGCTTGTGAAGAGGGACACATACACTTTTCGTGTAACAGACATTAGGAAGCCCTTTACTCGCAGAGGGATACTTGCTACTGTCAACAGTCTCTTCGATCCTCTTGGGTTCGTTGCCCCTATCATCATTGAAGGGAAATTCGTTACGGGAACTCTCAGGTGAGGCTCTTGACTGGGACTCTCCTCTCCCTGAAGATAAGGAAGAAGTATGGAATGCGTGGAGGTTATCTCTGCAAGATCTTAAACAGCTTGAGATTCCCAGACCATATGTTCATACTACTCTCTCTACGGCTCTGAGAAAGGAACTCCACATTTTCTCAGATGCTTCTGTCAGAGCGATTGCAGCAGTGGCATATCTTCGTGTCATCAACAGTGAAGGAGCATGTAATACGGGGTTCGTTCTAGGGAAGACGAAGTTGGCTCCGCAAGCTGCTCATACCATTCCCAGGCTGGAACTAGGAGCTGCGGTTCTAGCTGCAGAGTTAGCAGAGACGATAATGAATGAGCTGGACTTTACTCTAGATGCTGTGGAATTTTACACAGATAGCAGAGTTATCCTGGGATACATTTTTAACCAGACAAGGCGTTTCTACGTATACGTAGCCAACAGAGTGCAGCGTATACGCAAAGTGTCAAGCCCAACACAATGGCACTATGTCTCTACGAAGCATAACCCTGCAGACCACGGCACCCGCTCCGTTCCAGCAGCCCTGTTGGAGTACCACCACCTGGCTTACAGGACCTGCCTTCCTGTCGCAAGTGGATCAGAATCCATCTGTGGAGGAAAAGGAATTCGACCTCATTGGGCCAGAGTTGGACACAGAGGTTCGTCCTCTCGCTACTACTCTATCCACCGACGATTCTTATCTCGAATGTCAAAGATTCGAGCGATTCTCTTCTTGGAGGTCATTAATCGGAGCCATATCTTCTCTCATACATGTCGCTCAGACTTACAAGTCATCTGATGACAGAGAAAGATCTTGTAGATCGTGGCACTATTGTGCTAAGCCTTGTACAGCGAAAGAGTTGTCGCAAGCAGAGGAAGTTGTAATCAGAAGCGTTCAGAGGGAAGCCTACCAAGAAGAGCTTACCTGCATTGCTGAAAGTAACGACATCCCTAGGCACAGCGCTCTGAAAAAACTGAATCCTTACGTAGATAGTAGAGGACTTCTCAGGATAGGAGGTCGGCTTAAGAATGCAACTCTGGACCTCGAAGAGAAGTTTCCTTTGATCGTCCCAGGATGCAGTCATGCTGCAAAACTGCTTGTGAAGCATTACCATGAACGAGTCAAGCATCAGGGACGTGTGTTTACTGAATCTTCTATCCACAATGCAGGGTACTGGATTATTGGTGTTAGGAAGCTTATAAACAGCACTCTACACAGGTGCATCATGTGCAACAAGCTTCGTGGAAAGGTAACTGAGCAGAAGATGGCAGACTTACCCATCGATCGCTTAAGCATGGAACCCCCCTTCACGTATGTTGGTCTGGATGTTTTTGGACCTTGGACAGTCGTCGCAAGGCGTACACGAGGAGGACAAGCTCAAAGTAAGAGATGGGCTGTTCTTTTCACCTGTATGAGCACTCGTGCCATACACGTCGAGCTGATTGACTGCATGGATTCATCTACCTTCATAAATGCCTTGAGAAGGTTTTTTGCTCTGCAAGGACCTGCTAAACAAATTCGTTCTGACTGTGGGACTAATTTTGTAGGAGCCTGTAAGGAGCTGGAAATTGTGTTAACAGATTCTCAAAAGCCTAGTGTGAAGAGGTACCTGAGTGGTGAAGGTTGTTCCTGGGTCTTCAATCCACCTCACGCATCCCACATGGGAGGAGCCTGGGAGCGGATGATAGGGGTCTCCAGGCGCATACTGGATTCCATGCTCCAACAGATCAGTCCTTCTTGCTTGACACATGAAGTGTTATCTACTCTGATGGCAGAGGTTACAGGACTTGTCAATTCAAGACCTCTTGTTCCTATATCAACAGACCCAGACTCACCTTTCTTGTTGACGCCAGCCATGCTTCTAACTCAAAAGAGTCATGCACTCGTCCCACCTCCAGGCTATTTCAAGGAGACCGACCTCCACAGACTGCAATGGAGAAGGGTGCAGCATCTTGCCAATGCTTTCTGGAGTAGATGGAGGCGAGAATACCTCGCAACACTTCAAAGTCGAAGTAAATGGCAAAAGGAACGACGAAATCTAAGAGAGGGCGATGTGGTCCTTCTCAAGGATGCTCAAGCCAAGCGCAACGAATGGCCTATGGCTCTTGTGACTACGATTTTCGCCAGCAGTGATGGAAAAGTGAGAACAGTTGAACTAAGAGTTGCAAGGAATGGGACAATCAAGACATTCCTCAGTCCTATAACGGAAACGGTCCTTCTCATGCAAACAGAGGACTGATACTTTGTGGGGTCTACTTGTGTGATCATTCCTTTATCTCGATTTGTTATAGTGGTATCCAAACAATACCAGGCGGGGAGTGTCATGGCACATTTATTTATTATATCTTGGCACCATCTTGTGGCGGTTTGGTGTAACAGCAAAAGGACATTGAGCTGTTTTCTTAGTGGTTGGTTTAGGTCATGTGGCTCTTAGGTTAGAGGTTAACTAGGAAATAACCGCAGTGTTCCAGATTCTTTCCATGCGGTTGGACAAGAGATCGCTTCTCTCTATTTATTTTACGTTTTGTGCCTTGGAAAGGCTTTGCCTGTAAGTTATTACCCTTTTTCAGTATTATACAATGTATGTGCATATATATATATTTGTAATTCATAAGTTTGAGTTTAAAAACGAACTATTCTACAGTGATGCTAATTTGTTAACAGCAATAACAGTATGCAGAGCTGTATGTAGCCTTTGATATACGTGTTAAGAGAATATTGTAAACAATGGAAATTCATTTGTTTATTTTAAGAACATTTTGTAATAAGACATCTGTGGTCTTTTCATGTTTCAGTTTTACAAAAAAGAGAAAGAAGAGGAAAGAACATTATAGTAAAAATCTCAACTTTACTTCTGCGTCTGCCCCTTTTTCTGACTCCTGTTAGCTATCTGTCAGTGTTGCGTAGACGGAACACGCATCTAGGGCAGAATAGAAATAATTTAGTTCAGTTAGAGAACAGATGTTACAGTTAAAAACTGAACTGAGCAATATACAGCGGAAGATTCAGTTTCAAAGCTAAATGTAAAAGCGCCCATTTAAGCGAGTTTGTCATTGTACTGTTCTGTTTTTGTGTTTTTCATTAAGAATAATATTAAACACACCATTCAAGCAATTTACTCCCAAATTGGTGCTCATTCTAAAGTGAAAGTATAATCCGCGCGGCCGCACGGGAGTTCATAACGGTGCGCATTATATGCAGCCTAGCTCCATTCTTCGTGAAAGATAGAGATAGAAATGCGCACAGGAAACAAAAACCTTGCAAAAATTATATACGATCCGCCTAATCCTGGCCAAATCACAGAGATGCCGATTCGCACGGGACTAATATTATCACAGTGAAATATGGTAGGTAATTTGCGGGGGAATTTTTACTTTACAAATTACAGACATGGCCAATTCGCACGGGATTAAGATCAGACATTCTCTTCAATTATTACAAATCACCAGAGGTCCCCAGATAATACTAATCCCGTGCGAATAGGGCTTTAGTCTTCACACGAGTGCTTTGTAAACACGGGGCGGTACTTCTGCCTACGTCTAGCGTGTTTAAACTCAGATTGTATTTGTCTGGAAGAAGAACATCATATACACCTAGGATGGCTTGAGGGTGAGTAAATCATGGGATCGTTTTAATTTTTGGGTGAACTATCCCTTTAAGAAGAGATGCACTGTAGCATTTAAAGCATAATGACTGGTCACGTGGTTCACGGAGCTCTCAATAGTTCCACACAAACCAGCTCTGTCAATACGTTTGAGTGGCTTAAGCGGATACACAACAGCTTCACTATACAGGTATTTGCAGCAATTTTTTATTACGTCAACCTTATTTACAGGATCATTTTATTATGGAGGGTGATGGAGATGCAACATTGTTATCATTAATGTTAATGTTTTTCTTGTATTTAGCCCTCAGGTATTCCTTACTAATTGGTCACACTCACTCATTGGTGGTCAAATGTGACCATACACCTTAACCCTTTTTCAATTAAATAAATGTTCTATATTTTAGTTTAATAATATTTATTGAATATTTCGAGGATTTTTTTTGGTACTAAATAGGCCTACTATTTGTGCAATAATTGTACAGTAGGCTATATACATATGAATTGATACTGAATCAAGATCTTAATCGATATTTGTGCCCGATATTTGTATATATCGAAATCGATATTTGTGGGAAACACTGTGTTCATACAGATATTTACACATAATTAGAAATTTGCTGGGGAAACGCAGTTGAAAGTTGGGGGATGTTTCTTTTTTTGCTGAGTTTAGGATCTAGTTTTAGATGTATTGTGATACACAAACCTTGTGATTCTTCCTCAAACTCCATCTTTACTGTCTGTAGTTTCTCCTGGAGTAATTCCTCCTGCTTGATTCTTCTTCTCCTGTGGGAAGATGGGGATATATCGTTATTATTATTAATATAATATTACTCAGGTGCAAATGATCTACTCTAATAGTAGGGTAACATGGGGGAAGATGCCCCCCTTAAGAACAATGTGGATTATAACTATAATATATTCAGATATAAGTGTATCATGTGCAGGATGATGATGCATCAGCCAATGTTTTATTATAGGAAATAAACAGAAACATTTGTTAATAAAGGTGTTATACACAAAATGTCTAATTTTTAAAGGGTAAGATGGCCCCTGGTTTCAGAAGCACACAAATAAACTTTTACAGAATTTATAAAATACTTTTAATATGATTATTTTAATATTTATATATATTTTAAAGCACCATTCATGCAAAATACTAAATCAACTGTTCTATTTAACTTTTTAGTTTGACAATTTAGTTGAATATCGGATGACAGACAAAGCAGAATCCCAGTAAAAGAGATTCATCTGAAAGGTACAATTATTTGCAGGCTTATGAATATTTACATATTTAACTGCCCATATTTTAATTGAAGATGTGTCATAATAGAAACACAGTGAAATCAAATGTAATGATCTCACTCAACTAACCTATATTTCAACATAATAAAATGTAATAAATCACTATTTTCCAGAGACACAAAATTAGACTTCAAAACTGTTTTAACTAAATCTCATAAATGGTGAAATTACAACATTAAAAAATAGTGTAGCCATTCGTCAAAAGTGCTGAGATTGTGTCAGGACGGGGGTTCATCTTACCCCATTACCATAGTTTAGAACCAGTTCTATGATTTTACTAACTTTAATGTTGAGGTGATATGATTAAATAAAGCCAAACATCAAACGAGTGTTGTGTTTGTCTACTAGAGCTGTTATTTCTTCATGGTTATTTTCTCAATAGTGGTGTTATTGTCAGAAATGAGCTCTATATTTCTACATTAGCTATTAAACTATCAGTTCTCAGAGCAGTTCAGAGAGAAGCTGAGAGAATATTGATGACGGTTGATCGCTGTAATCAGGGTCCAGGTATCATTCGTTCATTTGTTTTTGCTTTCACATATGAAAACGGAAAAACGAGAAAACAACTCCTTTTTTCGTTTTTTCGTTTTTTTAGAAAAACGAAAAAACAAAATTATGACTAGATTTTTGGTTTTCCGTTCTTGCACGGAAATCTGATTGGCAGGATATGCATTCATTGTTTTTCAAAATAAGAGTTTTCCCAACACTGTATTTGTTAGCCTGTAAAATTAATAGTATATATATGCATGCTATTTGTCACCCAATTATTTGGTTTTGCTGACTGAAAAAAACTATTGAAATAGCCTAAACACGTTCACGCATTGACAGTTGTCATCATTCAAATGTAAATAATACATTTATTTTTTATTTTTTACTTAAATTCTTATGAATAATATATTTTTTGATTATATTAATATAATATAAATGCTTGAGTTTATCTTTGGGTCCTACTTGCGCTACAAACATCATGAAGGAGTAGCACAAATTGCACAAACATTTTAATATGCTTTCAGTTTCCTAGAACAAGTAATATGCAACATGCCTTCAGTCAAAGTTTGGTGGTAGGCTAATATTACATCATCATTATAATACAAAAAAAAAATGAAACGTCTACTTTTTAACTATGAAACTAACACCGCCAGTAGGTGGCAGCAAGTCTCTATCTTAATGAGAGAGCTGAATCCTTTATTCTCAAAAATCCTAATTCGTTTAAACTACCAAACGACTGTGGGTAGCCTACTTGAACCATTTACTCGTCTGATTCTGTCAAAAATGCATATATTTTGAGGAACAAACCGCAGCAGTTCTGCTGTTTGTTCTGTTTTCTTGGACGGAGCGAAAACAAGAATGTAGCCCATCTATAAAAGTTAGCCTACTCAGTAACTTTATTGAACGTATAATGTCACATTTGCGATTGTGCAGATGTTCGGAAAAACAGCACTCTTGCTGGTGTGATAACTCGCATGTGTTATATAAAACGGGAACTTGTTAGGGATTTTCTTTCTTTCTTTCTTTCTTTCTTTCTTTCTTTCTTTCTTTCTTTCTTTCTTTCTTTCTTTCTTTCTTTCTTTCTTTCTTTCTTTCATTTTGATGACATGTAGCCTATGACTATTCCTATATTGTGATGGCAGTGGAGAGAAATGATCATAGAAACGATTTATAGAAATGATCATTCTCTGTAAAGCAATGAGACGTGAACATATGAGAATTTATCAAGATTTCTCTAAATGTGCGCTCTTTTGGACTAAAAGCCTAATTCAAGCGATTTAAAGTAGCTGATCGCGAGTTGACGCGGATCAATACTCTGGCTATTCTTTGAGAAATAAAGATAAATAGGCTTTCTGGTTGCGCCGTTTGATTGTGGCCTCGAAGCTCTCAGTCGGAGGATATTAAGGCCCGGGTATTTTTATTCCGTGCTCCCTCCTTCTTTCAAACTACTCCGTGATCGGAGTTGTCATGCGGGCCCGGGTGAGCTGAGCTCAGGGGAACAGAATTCGAGGGAAGGAGCTGGTCTGAGTTCAGTTGCGCAAATTGCGCTCGAGCTGTGCTGCGATTCATGTGAATGTGAAAGCAGCAAGGACTCGGGTACACAAGAAAAGTAACCTACGCATGCATTTTTATCAGATGAAGATGCATTTAGTTCAATAAAAAACATGTAAGGGATGATAGTGTTGAGGGAGAGGGAGCCTGCGGTGTAGAACGCGCTCTGACTCGGACCACAACAAACCCAGTGTAAAAACACTCAAACTCAAACAGGGGCTTTTTTGCTGCATATCTTGAATTTTATGGACATTCTAACTAAGAAGCACTGACATGGTTTGGTTAACGACATCTAACTAATACAGGTTTCTGGAACAACATGAGGGTGGGTTAGGTGTTTTTCTTTTCTTTTTGGGGCAACTAACCCTTTAATTTATTATCTGGATTATTGAAAGTCTTTTTTATTTGGCCATGGACTGAATCACTCTGCAGTCTCTACACATGAAGTAAAATAATTTCAAGTTAATTTATTTATTTGAAAAGTAATGTATCTGTAATATGATCATGCTCAATTTATAAAAGCAAAACTAAACCATTTATTTGACATGTTTTGAAGCCTACCTGCTTTCTGTTAGTGGACTCTTCGCAAAGTTAGTATTGGCATAAAAACAAACATACTCTTAGCAACACTGGACAATTGGATAAAATAATATTTCTCTCTATGTGAACAAGACTGAAATTATATTATATTATCTTAAATTATATTATCTGTATCTTTTCTCGGGTGTGCCTATCTCTGTGCTGAAACATGTCTCTGTCATAGTCGTAGCCTGCATTGGTCTTAATTTATCTTTGGCTGCATTATAATGACTTCCTAATTCGGAATACGTAGGGCCTACTCTTTTCATCACATACCGCCACAGCAAAAACGTCTCGGTTACGTATGTAACCCTCGTTCCCTGAGGAGGGAACGGAGACGTACGTTAGTGACTAACGAATGGGGGTTTCGCTTAGAAGCCTATTACCTTCGAGAATTCAACAGCGCCCAATGGCAGTGCCAATGCCATGGGCATGCGGAATTTGCATGCGTAACTCCGCCCCACCTCGTGGGTATATAAGGAAGTACGCTGGCAACATCGCATTATGTTACTGCTGAGGAGCCAAGACTGAACTCCGCGTTCCAGGCAGCACAGTTGATGTGGCAGAGGAAACGTACGTCTCCGTTCCCTCCTCAGGGAACGAGGGTTACATACGTAACCGAGACGTTCCCTTTCGTTCAGTCACTACGACGTACGTTAGTGACTAACGAATGGGGGTTCCAATATAACAACGCCACTCAGCTGTCTTCCAGTGCCCTGCGTAAGTGTGAGTACCCTGTCGTAAGACTAGTACGGACGAAGGACTCCCACTTATCACAGGAATCTACCAAGGTACACTGGGAAGCATATCCCAGTGAGGGAAATGCCAAGATGCCTACCCGTGGGGAGGACTTAGAGAATACACATATGACCCGCTAAGGGCTGCATATGGAAAAACTCTAGGGTACCAGCCAGAGGGTGGATTTTTAACCCTAGGGGTGGCAGGGACTTGCCAAGGGAAGGACACCTGCTCACTGAGGAGGCTTACGGTGGAAATACTCGTGTGGGGGTCGCCGGAGGGGAACCATGCACACGGAGCACCTGGCCGGACATGAGGGTCTGGGCTCGAAAGGGCAGACTGAACTGATGTCGGCGTCGACAGTGCTGGAGGAACTTAGGGCTCTCGGGGAGCTCACCTGAGGAGAATAATCGCACGTATCCAGTCCGTGGAGTGGAATGGCGAGCAAGCGAAGACACCTGAGCCTGGCCCATTACCGGCCACCCGTAGGGGCGAGTACATAGTCGGACACTGGCTCCGCTCGGAGATTGTAGAATCTGGCGAATGTGTTAGGTGTCGCCCAGCCTGCAGCTCTGCAGATGTCTGTTAGCGAGGCGCCATGCGCTAAAGCCCAAGAGGAGGCCACACTCCGAGTGGAGTGTGCCCTGACCCCAAGGGGACATGGTCGACCTTGCTGCTGGTAAGCCAAAACAATGGTGTCCACTATCCAGTGAGACAACCTCTGTTTTGAGAGAGCACTTCCCTTCCGCTCTCCACCATAACAGACAAAGAGCTGGTCTGAGGTCCTGAAACATCGCGTACTGTCAACATAGGCGCGGAGAGCGCGTACTGGACAGAGCAATGCCAAGGTGGGTCTGCCTCCTCCAAAGGCAGCGCTTGCAGGTTCACCACCTGGTCTCGGAACGGAGTGGTGGGAACCTTGGGCACATATCCGGGCCGGGGTCTCAGGATCACATGAGAGTTACCGGGCCCGAACTCCAGGCACGCTTCGTCAACCGAAAATGCCTGCAGGTCCCCTACCCTCTTGAGAGAGGCCAATGCGGTCAGCAGAGCCGTCTTCATCGACAGAAACTTAATATCGACCGACGCAAAGGCTCAAAGGGAGGCCTCTGCAGAGCACTTAGAACTACTGCGAGGTCCCAAGAGGGAACGAGAGGAGAGCGAGGAGGATTCAGTCTCCTCGCTCCCCTCAGGAACCTGATGATCAGGTCGTGCTGACTTACCCTTTTGTCTCCCAGGAGATCGTGGTGGGCAGATATTGCGGCCACGTACACTTTAAGGGTGGAAGGAGACAGCCTTCGTTCCACCCCCTCCTGGAGAAACGATAGCACGGACCCGATCGGGCATTTCCAGGGGTCTTCTTGGCGGGAAGAACACCATGTGACGAAGAGTTTCCACTTCAACGCATAGAGACGTCGTGTAGACTCAGCTCTAGCGGAAGTGATGGTAGCGACCACCGCAGGTGGAAGACTACTCAAACCTGCCGCGTCCCGTCCAGAAGCCACACGTGGAGCTTCCAGAACGCCGGACGCGGGTGCCAAAGGGTGCCCCGTCTCTGAGTAAGGAGGTCTGGTCTCAGAGGAATAGGCCAGGGAGGGGCTGTCGCAAGGAGTAGAAGTTCTGAGAACCAGGTCTGGCCGTGCCAGTATGGGGCGACCAACATGACCTGCTCCTTGTCCTCCCTGATCTTGCACAGTACCCGTGCAAGGAGGCTCACTGGGGGAAACGCATACTTGCGTAGACCCGGCGGCCAGCTGTGCGCCAGTGCATCCGTGCCGAGTGTGCCCTCGGTCAGGGAATAATACAGGGAGCAATGGGAAGAGTCCTGGGAGGCAAACAGGTCTACCTGAGCGTCGCCGAACCGTTCCCATATTAGCTGAACCGTCTGGGGATGGAGTCTCCACTCTCCCGGAAGAGGCTGAATCCGTGACAGCTCGTGGGCTGCACAGTTCAGGTCTCCCGGAATATGGACAGCACGAAGGGACCTCAGGTGCTTCTGACTCCATAAAATGAGATGGCGGGCGAGTTGAGACATACGGCGGGAGCGTAGACCGCCCTGGTGGTTGATGTACGCTACTACGGCCGTGTTGTCTGTCCTGACTAGTACATGTTGACCCCTCAGCAACGCTCGGAAGCGGTGCAGGGCGAACCGTACTGCCAGTAACTCGAGGCAATTGACATGCAGAAGGCGCTGGGGTCCTGTCCAGGAGCCCGCGGCTGCTTGTCCATTGCACATGGCACCCCAACCCGTGGATGAGGCATCTGTTGATACAACAACATGCCTGGAAACTCGTTCTAAGGACACACCGGTCCGTAGAAAACTGAGGTTCGACCACGGGGTGAGAGTCTGTAAGCAGGCCCAAGTCAAGTCAAGTCGTCGAGGTAGTTCAGGATGCGGACCCCGTGCTGCCGAAGGGGCGCAAGGGCTGCCTCGGTAATCTTCGTAAAGACGCGAGGGGACAGAGATAGCCCGAATGGGAGGACCGCGTACTGATATGCCCGGCCCTCGAAAGCAAACCGTAGGAACGGTCTGTGTCGAGGTAGAATGGAGACATGGAAGTAGGCGTCCTTCAGGTCGATCGCTGCAAACCAACCGTCCGGACGAATGCATTCGAAAAGGCGTTTTGCTGTCAACATCTTGAACGGAAACCTCTGGAGGTAACGGTTCAAGACGCGCAGGTCCAGAATTGGTCGTAACCCACCGGTCTTTTTGGGTACAATGAAGTACGGGCTGTAGAACCCGCAGTTCATCTCAGCTGGAGGGACAGGTTCGATCGCACCCTTCGCCAGTAGGGTGGCAATCTCCGCATGCATGACGGGGGCATTGGCCCCGATCAAAGTGTAACGGACTCCCCGGAAACAGGGAGGAACCTGCGCGAACTGAATCGCGTAGCCGCGCCTGGCGGTCTTCGCGACCCAGCGGGACAGTCCCGGAAGCTGAAGCCAGACTCCCAAGAACTGCACCAGCGGGGTCATTCGGACCACAGACATACCCGGTGTGGGCTTGCAGTGATGCAGCGTCACCGGCCCGGACATGGGAGGCTGTTGGGCGTCCCAATGCGGGGGCACGGATAACTGCTGCGTCCTGACAGAGGAGACCAGGGAAGGACGCACGTTCCACTGGGGTCTGCTCTGCCAGGAGGTTGGCGACAGAGAGGGATGCGAGTGGCGGGACCCGGAGGTGGCGCGCACTGTCATCACCGGACTCTGTGGGAACCGGGTTCGCTCGGTGTCCCGCATATCAGCCAGGTTCAGCCACAGGTGTCTCTCCTGGACAACGTTTGTGGACATCACTTGACCCAGGGAGCGTGCGGTCACCTTTGTCCCCCGGAGAGCGAGGTCGTGGCGGCACGCAGCTCATTTAAGAGCCCCGGATCAACTCTACCCTCGTGCATGTCCTTGAGGATCCTGGCCTGGTAGACCTGTAGGATCGCCATGGCATGCAAAGAGGCAGCAGCCAGCCCCGCAGCTCTGTGCGATTTCGCCACCAAGGTTGATGTGAATCGACAGGCTTTGGAGGGGTGCTTAGGATCACCACGCCAGGTCGAAGCGCTCTGTGGACACAGTTGCATCGCAACAGACCGTTCAACCGGGGGGACCCCAGTGTACCCGTTGGCTGCGGCCCCATCAAGGGTAGAGAAGGCGGAGGAAGTCGACGAACGATCGCGGGAAGACAACGGGGACTTCCAGGACCGCGTGAGTTCCTCATGCAGCTCGGGAAAGAAAGGAATTGGGGGCGGGGACTGACGTGTGTCAGCGCGCGCTCCCAAAAACCAATCATCGAGCCGCGAGCGCTCGGGACAGGGCGGAGGGTTCCACTCTATCCCCAGCGTCGCGGCTGCCCGAGACAGCATGGCTGTCAGCTCTGGGTCCGACTCGGGCAATGCTGGAACGCCCGAGGGCGGCAACACAGCCGAGTCATCATCCTCAGAGGACTCTAGCCCACCTTGTGATGCGGTGACTGACATCGCATCCTCCTCTGGAGCGCCAAACGAGATGCGCGGGGGGGCCGAAGCAGGCCCCGCGATCTGCGTCTGGACACTCGCGGGTTGCAGTGTGCAAGACGGGGGTGTGGCCCGAGGCATGAGCGTCGGGGCTTTGTTCCACACCGTAACCGTCAGGTCACCCTGACCACCAGCCGAAGTACTGGGTCTCGCGGACTCAGTAGATCGGGGTGTGGTAGAGGGGACTCTCACTTCAGAACGAAGGTCATGGAGTCTCGACCGCAACACCGCGATGGTCATATTCCCGCAGTGGGAACATGACTCATCCATAAACGCTGCTTGGGCACGCTGTAAGCCCAAACATACCAAGCAGTGTTTATGCCCATCAGAAGGGGAAAGCGACCGGCCACACCCAGAAGTGCACGGACGAGACATCCTGAAAAGGACGCGTCACGTGCAAGCTCTTTTGTGAGAGGATAGCCTCGCAGAGAACGCCGAAGCGCCCAGGGACCACACACCAGCTGTCTAGCGGACCACTGCGCAGATCAGCAGGCAGGCAGTATGCGATCGCTGGAACGCGCTTACAACCAAACGTCTCTGGAAAGCTGCTCATCTCGAAGGCTGACAAAGACTCAGATCAGTCTTGAAGGAGTGAAGATCTCTCTTGGCTCCAAAGCAGAAACATAATGCGATGTTGCCAGCGTACTTCCTTATATACCCACGAGGTGGGGCGGAGTTACGCATGCAAATTCCTCATGCCCATGGCATTGGCACTGCCATTGGGCGCTGTTGAATTCTCGAAGGTAATAGGCTTCTAAGCGAAACCCCCATTCGTTAGTCACTAACGTACGTCATAGTGACTGAACGAAAGGGAACTGCATATTGCAAACAGTTTCAGAAAATTGTTTGGTGCGATATGATTCCAAATAAATACATGTTCAGTAATATCTTCCAGAGTTTTTTTTAATTTTTTCTCTAAATAATGTTGATATATGGCAACTAGTAAACACGCTAAGTTTCGTCATCCTGACATGTGTGGAAAGGGTTAAAACATGCGCGTTACAACTAACCCTGCGTTAGGTTGTGCCCCGCGCTCCCTAATAATAATTGTTGTTGTTATTATTATTATAATTATTATTTGCCTATTGTGGCATTTAAGCTACATGCATTTAGAAGAAGAAAAGGGAACAAAGAAATTAAAAAAGTCATAATACACAATGCCAGGTTTATTAGGCAATAATAATAAAGTGCTAAGATTATTATAGTTAAACAAGATTTTGACACACATAATTCTAATTAAATCGTTGTATTCCGCCACCCGTTTATAGAGAATCACTGCAGTTAATATAATTTGATGAATAATACACAATAAAACAATAAAATTCGTGGGAGTTTGCTGTTCTTCTTCTCAAATGAATCCGTGAGTAAAGTTTTTACAAACCCGTGTGCACGGATTATGAATTTGTGGGAACAGATTTAAAAACTGAGGGTACGGTTTGCAAAATCTGAGCGCACGGATTGGAAATTCGTGGGTACGGTTTATTAATCCGTGGGCACGATTTGTTAAACCGAGGGAACAGTTTAAGAAATCGTGATCACCGTTTATAAACTGAGGGAACGGACTGCAAAACCGTCTGCACAGATTTTTTTTTTTTTTTCTCCTATAGGTGACCTGCCGGGCTCCGTAGTACGCAGCTCTCTCATTAAGATAGAGACTTGCTGCCACCTACTGGCGGTGTTAGTTTCATAGTTACAGTTTTTCTCGATTGCTAAAACACATTTCTTGAAAGCAGCTCACCTTTTCTCTTAAACTGTGAACACACAACTCAATTTTTAAGCTACATTTACAAAACCTCAGACACTTCTTGCAAAACCAAACTTTCACCTCAAAACAGTTCAATCTGTGCTCAAAACTGAACTATGTTGTCAAATCGTGCCCCGAGTCAATCAAAATTAAAAAATCTACTGAACAGTCACTAAACACTACGTAGAAAAATAGAAAACACAATACTCAGGACATGAAGCTGGTGAAATAAATGCATTTAGCACTTGTACAAAAAGACAAAACAGAAATATTGTGCATTTACATGTACTGTATCACTTTTAAAAACAAACAGAAATCATACGTGCTTACCACTTGTGTACAGTAAGCCTATGTATACTGTAAATATAAAGTACAAAAAATACAAATAAGTGAATTATTCAGCCACAGCATCATGTCTCCTTACTGGGTCAGGCCACAGGACTTCATCCACATCACAGGCCACATTTTGTCTGGCCAGGCAACGGGGAAAAAAAAACCTGGCATGCCGTATCCAGGCTTGGCATGCCTCCACACCTATGTCACCACAGGCAAGTCCCATGGCTTGCAGGAGATTTACCCTGGTGTAAGGTTGGCGTTTATATACCTTCCACCGCCATGAGGAGAAGAATTCCTCAATGGGGTTTAGGAAAGGGGAGTACGGTGGAAGGCAAAGATTGATAAAATCTTGGTTCATATTGAACCACTCTCTAACCTGGAGGGCTCTGTGAAAACTCACATTATCCCAAACAACCACATAGATGGGATGCTCATCCTGCTGCCCCAACAGAGCATCTCGCATGTTATTGAGGAAAATGAGGAGCTGGTGAGTGTTGTAGGGCCCCAGGTTGGCATGATGGTGGACAACCCCAGGATTGCTGATGGCAGCACATAATGTGACATTGCCACCACGCTGCCCAGGAACACCAACAATGGCCCGATGGCCAATCACATTACGGCCTCTCCTTCTCCTTTTGGTGAGATTAAACCCAGCTTCATCCATATAGATGTATTCATGGGGTCTTTCCATTGCATCCAGTTCAAAAACCCTCTGTAGAAATAGATATAGTTCTGTAAGTGATACGGAAAGTGATTTAGGCCACTACAGTAAATCACTACAGTAATCAACATTGAATGTGTCTGGGTGTATGCCAACCTGTACATACTGGAATCTTTGCTCCTTTACTCTGTCTGAGTTGCGGTCAAAAGGCACTCTGTATAGCTGTTTCATGCGCAGTCTGTTGCGCTTGAGGACACGATCAACAGTAGAGAGGCTGACACTGTTTATACCCTCAAAATTTACATGGTCCTCAATGATCTTCTGCTGAATTTCACGCAGTTTAATGGCATTGTTCTCACGGACCATATCAACAATTAGGGTCTCTTGGTGTGGGGAGAACATTCCTGTCCTGCCACCCCCATGTGGCAGTCTTTCAATTCTACAAAAAGAGAACATGGAGTTACAAAAAATATACATGGAATACTAGGCCTACAAACAGTTAGACCAACCCTCCATTACAATACTACAGTACATTGGTACAGTGGTGTACTGGAACATATATTTACTTACAGTATACTGTGATACAGTATATAGTATGTCTTACAGTAATTGCTGTCAGCATTTACATACTAGGCTATAATTTAAAAAAAAAAGTTATTACCTGTTCTCTTCTCTAAATCTTCGGATTATGGTGGACACAGTGAATCTACTAAGGTTTGGTTGTACCCTTTGTCCAGCCTCCCTCATGCTCATACCATGGACAAGAACATGGTCAATCACAGTAGCTCTGATTTCATCAGATATTACTGTTCTTTGTCTTTGCTGACCACCTCGACCACCTCGACCACCTCGACCACCTCGACCACCTCGACCACCTCGACCACCTCGACCACCTCGACCACCTCTCACACGGACTCTTCCTCTCAGATTTCTATCCATTGTAAGACCTCACAAACCAGTGCTCTCTGAACTGGCTTATATGTTCCCTCACATCATTAGCCACAAGTGTGATCAATTTTGAGTTGTTGTGTTCAACTGGTGACACCTGTGCTTTCATTGTGTTTGACTTTTGTCACTTGTGCTCACCATTCTGCAGCACAGGTGCATCACAATGAAAATGTGTTGACAAGTTGTGTCTAAACAGGTGAAAAGTGCTTATGGTTTTGCCAAAAGAGTGATTGATTCAATCAGTGGGTTCAGGCAACTGAGCATTTGGTTCAAACAATAGGGTTTAGTGTTTTAGCAATTGAGAAAAACTGTAAAAAGTTTTTTTTTGTATTATAATGATGATGTAATATTAGCCTACCACCAAACTTTGACTGAAGGCATGTTGCATATTACTTGTTCTGGGAAACTGAAAGCATATTAAAATGTTTGTGCAATTTGTGCTACTCCTTCATGATGTTTGTAGCGCAAGTAGGACCCAAACATAAACTCAAGCATTTATATTATATTAATATAATCAAAAAATATATTATTCATAAGAATTTAAGTAAAAAATAAAAAATAAATGTATTATTTACATTTGAATGATGACAACTGTCAATGCGTGAACGTGTTTAGGCTATTTCAATAGTTTTTTTCAGTCAGCAAAACCAAATAATTGGGTGACAAATAGCATGCATATATATACTATTAATTTTACAGGCTAACAAATACAGTGTTGGGAAAACTCTTATTTTGAAAAACAATGAATGCATATCCTGCCAATCAGATTTCCGTGCAAGAACGGAAAACCAAAAATCTAGTCATAATTTTGTTTTTTCGTTTTTCTAAAAAAACGAAAAAACGAAAAAAGGAGTTGTTTTCTCGTTTTTCCGTTTTCATATGTGAAAGCAAAAACAAATGAACGAATGATACCTGGACCAATCAGACATCGATTAAACGCGTGAATGTGTGCAAATTACAGACAACGATCGCAAATCAGAGATGAAGATTTAACGAAAAACTCAATTTCTTGTCGAGCTAGTTCAAAGCATGTAGGATATAAGTTGTCAGATTTAGATTTCTCCTGATAAAAAATGAAATAAATGTACTCACAGTCGGATAAAACCGATTTACAGTTATGATGGAGACACGATGAAACTTCACGAGGTAAAAGCAAATGGCGACATCTAGAGGAACATCTGTGGCGCTGCAGAACTCCCGCCGCTGAAGTGAGGGGCGGAGCTTATAGAGTCTGGACTATGACGTGTTTTAACGTCACCATCATGAATCCTGCTAAGCTTTTTATATTTTCTTTTTTTTAATGTATGCACATTTATAATAATATAATTTGTATAATATTACCTTTAAAAAATAGTTAAGGTTCTGTGAGGGTGTTTCTAATCCAGCTGTAAAAATGCTATCTTTATCTCTTCTGACTGCCGTTATCAATCTCTCTCTGTTTTTTACTCCTTTTGAAAGTTGTGAGAACACTATTGTGGAGTTTTTCTTTTGTTACAATCCTATGCACATCATTTTATTTTATATGAGCTGTTTTCATAATGGAGTTTTGTTTGGATTGATATAAAAACAACAATACTTTTAAACAAGGTCACTTTATTGATTCATACATGCATAAGATAAACTGAATAAAAATTATGGATCCAAGTTTAAATGTATTAATTTTCTCCATTTGATGTTGTTTTTTCCACTGTTGTACTGAACACATCCCTGAGTTAACAATTGACTTTAAAATCAATATCGTTACACCCCTTAAATGTATTCTGGGCAGTCCTATTATTAAAAATATGACATCAGTATAAATGATGAACAGTCCTTTAATACAGTGATTATAAGAGAGCAAAACAAACAGACAAAACTGAACAAATGACACTGTTTTGTGTAGTCTGCACTTAAACACTTGGTCAATGTTGAGAACAATGTTTACCCTTACAGAAAAAACACATGGATTTTACATTTTCCCAGTGGTGGAGAGAGTACTGAAAAAGCATACTAAAAGTAAAAGTACTGTTACTTGTCAAAAAATGTAGTGCAAGTAGAGTAAAAGTACCTGTCCTAAATACTACTCAAAGTAGGAGTAAAAAGTAGCCCTTTTAAAAGTACTCAAGAGTAGTGAGTAGTGAGTATTATGCTGTGAATGTTATTCCACTTTATATACCCTGCAAATTAAAAATGTAGCTTACTTTAAATGGATGATTCTCATTAAGATCAAAAAAACCTGAGATCAACAGTATTTCAGAATTCAGTTTTATTTTTGACTACTAGCATTAAAAATACAGCCATGTAATATTAGAGAAAGCAACCAATAATCTGGTAACATTTATGAGAACCATTCTGTAGAGGTTTCCTTGCGGTTAATTAAAAAAGGTTCAAAGTGTTGTACATTAACAATTTTACGTTAAAAAAGCAGAGTTCTTTCTTTTCAAGACGCATCCATTGTACTGCTTTAATTTCATTGGATGTTTTCTCTGTAAAAAGAATACACTTAAGAAATCAGAATCGAGTAACTCACAATTTTCACCACTGATTATTTTTGCTTGCAAAAACATAAACCTGATTTAAATATAAATCTGATGTTTTATGAAAGTTATTTGCTATATACATGGACTACCATTTTAAATCGCCATGTGAGAACACATTACATTAAAATATGCACTTGTAACGAGTGTAAAATCAACATTATTTTCACTCAAAATCTTTTCTTTATTATTAAAAACTCTGATTCTCTTATTTTTAATATATTGTTTGTTTTCATTGTATTGTCTTTTGATTTAATTATGCTGGTATGTATATTTTTTGAGTTTTATATATGTTGTAATGAAGTGTACCGCCCCTTTAAGAAACACTTAACTTTGGGCGCATTTGTTCGTTTGCTCAGTTGATGCTAAACTACGCTGAGTCTTGCTCTCCAGGATACCCGTCTCTGAGATCCGGCCTGAGGAGGACACTGCCAGTCCGCAGGACCTTCGTCTGGAGGCTCTGTTCTCAAACAGACAGGGGTGGCCAAGCCGAAGTGTCCCATTGAAGCGGCACCAGGTCAGGCCTCCCTGGTGGCATCCGGTGAAGTTTCCCGAATAGTGACTGGGACACAAATTAAGGAACACAAATTAAGATATTTTTGTTGAAATCCGATGGCTCAGAAAGGCCTCCATTGGTAGTCAACAAAAAATCAAAATAGCGACTTTATTCAACAAGGTTTTGTCCTCCGCCTGGGCCTTTGACGTGAACGCACGAAGCTCCACGACACATGCTGATAGCAATATGTGGTTCAGCATGTCAACCAATAATAACCAAACAAATCAATAAATTGCATCACTTTTTCTGAGGTTTTCTTTGGAGGCGGAAGGAGGAGGAGGAGTTGCTGAAAGAATTTGTCAAAGGGATGATGCAGATTTGCTTTGGGGGCTCGAGCCCCTGCCCTTTTTCAAAATGAATCAAAAGTGCCCCTCTCAGACAAATATCAATGATAATATCGTGGTCAATAAAACGAAATAAATGTGATTATTATAACATGACAAAGACAATGTATACAATAGTAACGAACGGCTCAAAAGTCGGATAATTTCTGTTGAGGCGTTGCCATAACGCGTTGCTATGGGTTGCGTGCGTTTTGATTGACAGCTGATTTTCCTCTGTTCGGAAACGGCTCTCGAGACAAATATGGTCCTTTCAGAGAGTGTGTGGCCTTACAGAAAAAAGCAAACCAATATTTTTTTTTCATCCATAATCAGAGCTAATGTGTTGATTTAATTACAAATCTATATATTATATATTTTAAAGTATTACACAATTCACCAATGCCCGTTTGTCATGTATATAGGCTACACCAACCAATCGTGATCTGGCAAAGCAAGTTCAAATTCCATTGGGCATGTGAAGTGGAGCGGTAATTTTCTGTTCTTATTCATAAATCGGTTGAAAATTACATGGACAGACGAACTAACGTTTGTGGAACGATTTCCTGCGGTTTGTCTCATTTTATAAATTGCATCACTGACAAAATGGATTTTAACAAACAAATCCCTGCACAAAACCATGCAGCAGCAGCAAAAGTCGCATTAATGGTAAGTGTTAAATTCACTTGTATTTATGTATATTGATGCACCGTTTACTATTTCATGAAACTATCAAAGTTAACAAAAACCAAGTGCCACCGGCACCTACAGGACTTTTATGTGAAGTGTAGGCTGGAGAAATGGTTGCGTGAAAGGATTTTATTATATTACCATTTTTGAATATTATGCAGCATTATGAAAGTCTCTTATGTTCATCAAGCCTGCATTTATTTGATAAAAAAACAGCAATATTGTGAAATATTATTAAAATAATGGTTTTCTATTTTAAAATATAATTTATGCCTGTGATCACAGCTGGATTTTCAGCATCATTACTCCACTCTTCAGTGTCACATGATCATTCAGAAATCATTCTAATATGAGGATTTAATGTCAATGATGGAAACTGTGATACTATTTCAAGATTCTTTGATTAATATATATTTATATATATATTTACATATTGCCCCTTTTTTACATTTGAGCCTCTGCCTCTGAAGAACTCTCTGCACGGCCCTGGTCCAGAATATCAGTTAATCACATCTGTCAGATTTTACCAAGACTGACCAGTTTGTGAAAGAGATCGTAAACCCGGCCGGTGCGAGACTCTAAATGTTATCGGAATCTTGATTACTGAGTACAACACAATATAAACGATTTAAATTGAAAGATAAAATATGAATCTAAAGTTAATGATTAACAAAATCATTTAAAACATTTTTCATTAATGGAGTCAGATGAAACAAAGAGGTAAATGCATACAAAGAAATGTATTTAAATCCTGTTTTGTTGTGTAAAAGGAAAGACAGTGACACGCAGATACACCTTCCCTGTGCTATTGGAGACCGGTATTGGACCTGTGGGCTTACAGACTGTTAATTAAAAAAGGTGCGCATGACCTAAGCCACTCAACGTTTTGTTTCTTTATTCTTGTAACAAATTCTACATGCAATGCAAGTATAGATATAATGAACGCCATTAATAATAAAAACACATAAATTCCATCTTTTGATTGATCAGAATATCAAACTATTTACATGAAAGTGATCTGAACAAGAACTTTGATCACTTAGGAAACTTTGGGCAACACTTTTTCTCATGAGTCAGTAGACTAGAGGAGCAGCTGAAACTCTTCCCACATGAAGAGCACTGGTGCGGGTTCTCTCCAGTGTGAACTCTCTCATGAGCTTTCAATGATCCTGACTGAGAGAAACTCTTCCCACAGTGTGAGCACTTGTACGGTTTCTCTCCAGTGTGAACTCTCTGGTGTTTTTTTAAGTGGCCTGATGTACTGAAGATCTTCTCACAGTCAAAGCACATATAAGGTCTCACACCAGTATGAATGCGCTCATGCACTTTTAAAGTCTTCAGTTGTGAAAAACTCTTTCCACAAAAAGAACAAACGTGAGGCTTTACATCAGTATGAACTTTAAGATGTTTTCTTAAATCTGATGCCACAACAAACGTTTTCTCACACTGATCACAGCTGAATGATCTCACTCCAGAGTGACGGGGCAGATGATCATCGAGAGAGCTTTTCTGACTGAAACTCTTTCCACACTGAGAGCATGTGAACGGTTTCTCTCCAGTGTGAATCCTCATGTGCACATTTAGGTTTTCTTTACGTCTGAAACTCGTTCCACACTGAGAGCAGGTGAAAGATCCTTCGACTCCAGATTTTCCAGCTTGTTTCTGTGTGAAATTCTCTTCAATCTTTGAAGCGACTGTGTTTCCATCTTCATTTGTGAGATGATGAGGTTTCTGCTGTTTGTCTTCATTCACTTCCACAGGGTCTAAAATCAATATATTCAATAAAAGAGGAGCAAATGAGAAACAAAAAGAAATATGGTTCAATTTCAATTTAGCACAAATCCAGTTTACTACTGAGTCTGATAAACTCAGCAAAAAAGAAACATCCCCTTTTCAGGATACTGTATTTAAAAGATAATTTTGATCATGTTTGGAAGTTTTTATGTTACATCACTGCTGAGAAACCCTCAGAAAAAGTGATGCAATTTATTGATTTGTTTGGTTATTATTGATTGACATGCTGACTAGTATAAAGTCTTTATCAAGTTTGGACTTTGCAAAATCATGTTAACTACATCTGAGCCAAATTCTGGGTTGATATCTCACAGCAATCAAAAGTTATGGTATTTGGAACCAAGGTAGCCTTTTTCCAAAAGTCCAAAAACCTCTATAAACGAGATCTGAGTGTTTTACTGAACATAAGAACTACTTACATGTGTAAACGCCAACATTTTTTATTTATAAAATAATTACATAAAATAAGTAACAAGTGATAAGATCCTGGTCGATGAGTGATGATTCTTCAGCACATTTTCAGCGTGTTCTCCTATTCTACGGTGCACGGTAAATCAAGACCTGTCAGGGAGATCAGCCCAATCCAAGAGCGTCCAGCGTTAAGAGAGTGTCCGATTGCTCTCTACACATCGTCCCTGCCCACTTTACATTTGACCATTTTAATAGGATAGACAGTTGAATAGGAACCCAACCTCATTATATTTAATAAATATATTTGCTTCTTCTTAGCCTAAGTGTTCCTGCAAATGAGTATTCTCGTCTCCGGCGTGATGACTCAGATCTTTCGAATATTGCAATTTAATAATTGTTTAATCGATACGTCATCCTCAATAAATACGTCTCCAGCGTGTTGCCTCCGATCTTTTGAATATTCCGATCTAATATGACCCCTGACCTGTAAAGTTGCCAGAACAATAATCATACGCTGTTTGTTAATTGGCCAGAGGAGAACTGCCCCCCCGACTGAGCCTGGTTTCTCCCAAGGTTTATTTTTCTCCATTATGCCCCTGATGGAGTTTTGGTTTCCTTGCCACTGTCGCCTTTGGCTTGGCTTGCTCAGTTGGGGACACTACATTTTCAACTAAATATCCAAATAAATCTAATTAGTAAACTAAATTAACCATATAAACTAAATTACTGATCTGCCCGCATTGTCACTGTATGATAGTTGAAATGAGCTGATGACATCACCGTTTTCTCCGGAGCAGCTATACGGCCGAATCAAATTCTGTTGCATTATTTTCCTGTTTAACACTGTGAAGCTGCTCTGAAACAATCTGCATTGTAAAAAGCGCTATATAAATAAAGTCGACTTGACTAGACTAGAGCACAACTGCATGAGCTTAAATGCCTGTGCTTGCATTCTGGGTTAAAGGGATAGTTCACCCAAAAATGAAAATTAGCCCATGATTTACTCACCCTCAAGTCATCCTATGTGTATACGACTTTCTTCTTTCAGACCAATAAAATCTGAGTAAAATTAAAAAAATCTTTTGATAGGCAAAGGTACTTTCAACACTTTTTCCATAAATTGAATACGTAAGGGATCGGCTGAAACTTATTTAAAAGGGAGAAAAAACAGACCTGCAAACTCCTCAGAGTAAAAAAGGTGACAGTGTCGCGGGGTGGGGGGTGGGGGGTGGGGGGGGTGGGTTTAATATGCAAATGACACATTTCTGAGCGTGACTTAAAGAGAATGACACATTTAATATTTAAAAAATTATTTTATTTACAACACGGAAACGCCTGGAACTCAAGGAACTGTTGTGACGCATGACAAAAAATAAAAGACTGACACTAGGGGTGTAACTGTACACAAAACTGACGGTTCGGTACCTCGGTTTTGAAATCACGGTTCGGCACGAGTTCGGTACAGCAGTTTTACAAAAGTACTAAATTTAACAGTGGTTTACTGAAGAAGAATAAAAGTGTCTGTCCTTGAATGAATTTAATTATATCTAAAAGTTTATTGAAGATATTTCTGTGAACTATATAGGGAGCCCTTACTTGCACATTAATATTAAAGGTTAACAAAATAGAGCCCAAACTATTAGCAACAAAATAGAGCCCAAACTATTAGCTTAAATTCAGTTGCAATTTATTTTTAGGTATAATAATCAACACTCAAATAACACATTGTATGCAAACATGTAAACTTCACATAAGGCAGTTTTTGCATTAACTTCTAAATCTAATTATAAAATAGTTTTTTCTCCAATTCGTTGTTGAAATATAATAATTTATACACAGTGTCTGTCATTTTCATGACAGGTTTATTTAACATGCATGAAATAATCAAGACATCACTAACAGGTTAAGTAGAATATAATGAATATATAGGCTAATATAGAGCATAGTGAAAGAGTTCATCTCTCTAATGAATACAATTCTGTGGACATTGAATGACTGCCTGAGGTAAATGTGATGCTAAAGTTACATGACATTGTTTAGTTTACAAGCAGTTAAATTGACGTCTTTCCGCCGTTGAAACACTGATTTAGCGATTACACCACATATTTACATGACAGTAAGTTCCCTTTCGAGAGTACTCTCGTATTGCGTTTAGCTAAATGCTAGGGGAATTTCCTTTCCTCGAGATTTTGAAGCACATTTTTATCCTAAAAATACCATGTAAAACGCAGTGCAACTGCACAGCTGTCAGCAGGAAGCAGCTGCGTGCTGATTGGCTGTGCCGCTGCAACTGCAGGAACCTATGGCGAGCCCGCTAGGCGGGAAGGACCAATCAGGTCCCTCTAATATTCCCGCCACAAGGGGCAGCAGAATTTGCATAGCCAAGGGTATAAAAGACCCTGTCTCGCCACGTTCGTCAGATTATTTCTTCTTCAGCGACTCACCTCGCTGAGCTCTGGATCGAAGCCTGCCGTCGACACGCACCCAGCAGAACTCCCTGCAGCCTTGAGGACGTCGGACTCTCCGCCTTCAGCCTGCCTTCCAGCTGCGCCATCCGGCACATTTCCTTTAATACCAATCTGTGTGTTTGCCGTTGCTACACACTCACGAAAAGAGCCGAGACGTTGTTTCAAATGTCTCGTTCCTCCTGCGCCTCGTGTAGAGGTTTTCTCCCGGACGAGGATCGGCACATCAGCTGCGTCTCATGTCTCGGACGAGACCACGCGCAGGCCGCACTCAACCAGGGCGGCTGCCCGGAGTGCGACGAACTGGCGCTGCAGACCCTTCGGGCTCGGCTCGCCAGTTTTGATCCGAATCCCGTCCCTTGCTCTCAGCCTCTCGAGCTGCGTAAGAAGAAACGCTGCGACCAGAGGCCCCCGGAGCGCTCTGACAAACACACGCCGGCCATTTCCCTCGTCTGGCGGCTGCTACTGTTTCCTTCGGCGGACCAGAAGAGGAGGAGGATGACAGCCTTTCGCTTGCTGCATCTGAAAGCGGGTGGTCGGACACCGTCTCGGAGCACGACACTTCGACGCGGACTGCCATGGGCGGCAAAACCTCAGTGGACGCTGAGCTTATGCGCCTGCTCACTAAGGCCGTGGACGACCTCGGCATTGACTGGTCTCAGCCCCAGGAGCCCACGAGAAGCAAACTGGACGAGTGGTTTTTCGAGAACCGCCGCCACCCGGCCACTAAAAAACCTACTCCCTTCTTCCCAGAAGTCCACGAGGAACTATCCAAGTCGTCGAAGGCGCCATTTTCATCTTGCGCCAAATCCTCTTTTTCTCCCGTGCTCTTGGTGGTTGGTGGTGCTCAGGAAAAGGGATATCACGCTCTTCCTCCCCTCGAGGAAGCCGTTGCTGCACACCTTTGCCCGCCCTCCGCCAGGGGATGGCAGTCAAAGGCTGTACACCCATCTAAGGCCTGCCGCACTACTTCCAGCCTCGCCGGTCGAGTATACGCCTCCGCCGGCCAAGCGGCCTCAGCGCTACACTCTATGGCGGTGCTTCAGGTCTTCCAGCCCAAACTCCTCCGTTCCCTGGATGAGTCTGTCCCTGATACCGAGGCTCTGAGGGACCTGCGCGCGACCAAGGCCAACGCTCAGGCGATCGGCAGATGTATGGCCAACTTGACGGTGTTGGAGCGCCATTTGTGGCTCAACCTAACCGAGATGAAAGACTCGGACAAGACCGCTTTCCTGGACGCACCCATGTCGCCTTCAGGATTATTCGGTCCCTCTGTGGTTGAGTTCACAGAACGCTTCACCGAGGCACAAAAGGCCTCAGAGGCAATACGACATTTCCTGCCTAAGCGTTCCAGCTCCTCCGCTAGCCGTCACGCTAAGACTGGACCAGTCCGGCCCACCAAGGTGGCGCCACCAGCTCACCAGCCTCGCACGGCTTCTAAGCCTGGACAGCGTTCCCGCTCTACGAGCCGCAGCAGACCGCCGGAGCGTTGAGGTCCCGACCCAGCAATGTGTCGAAACCCGAGCCGCCGAAGCCATCCTAGCCAGAGGCACAAAGAGAAGGTGGATAATACCACCTCGCTCTCTTCCAAAACGTTCCCCAGCTCCCTTCAATCAGGTGGCTGGGCACATTACATACACAGCCAACGAGCCCGCAAACAAACGCGCTCGCCTGTACACAAACACCAATATTCTATGTCCCCCAGCCCCCTGCACTCAGGCGGCGGGAAACAATTCTCTCGCAATCAGAGAGCCCGTGAACAAATGCGCTCCGATGAGTGCCACTTTAACACAACATTATTGGGCCACCGAGTCCCTGTTACTCAGCGACAGGACCCACAAATGAATTCAGCCCCTGGCTTCGAAGGCCGAGGCCTGGCAGGCCATTCCCGGCATTTCAAAATGGGTAATGAACATAATAGAACAAGGTTACTCGCTACAGTTTGCTCGCAGATCACCGCGCTTTCGCGCCGTGGAAGAGACAACGGTGAGAAGCGACACAAGTCATGTGCTTCGAACCGAAATATCAAAACTGTTAATGAAAGGGGCGGTGGAAGCCGTACACCCCTCACAGAGCGAGTCAGGCTTTTACAGTCGTTACTTCCTTGTACCAAAAAAAGGACTCAGTGGTCTCAGGCCCATTCTAGATCTCAGACAATCTGAACAAGGCCCTTAAGAAGCGCCCGTTCAAAATGTTGTAAATGAAACAAATCCTTGCGCACATTCACCCAGGAGATTGGTTTTTCACCGTAGATCTAGAGGATGCCTATTTCGACATACAAATAGCTAGGACTGTAGCGATACACTAATCTCACGATACGATACGATACGATACACGATATTTAGCTCACGATATGATATATATCACGATATTCAGCCAACGATACGATTCGATTCGATATAATTCGATACACTTACATCATTTTCTGAAAGATTTAAAGGGGACAGAGTGATTTTTGTGACATCTTGTGAGTGTTTCATTTACTTGGATTGAATTAACTGAACTGAAAACTAAAATCATCAATTACACAATATATGTCTCTGACGGGACAGAGAGTCTACAGCTTGCAAATGCTGGACAAAATGAATCAAAGATGTGTTGAGAAAATTAGTTCCATTTATAGAAACAGTGCAAACTGTAGCTTACAAGCCTTTGAAAAGCAAATAAAGTGCAGTATTGCAATTAACAATGGAGTTTTAAAAATTGCAGCAAGTGGCCTGTTCTGAACAGTTTCTTTGACAGCTTTTTTAGCTTGACACTGACATTTGGTAGTATTTCCAGAGTATTTCACGTTTGTGTCACACAGCTTGCAAACCAACCGCGATGCTTTGTCTAAGTCAAGGGTCTCCAACCTTTTTTCATTTGAGAGCTACTTTTTAAAAAAGAAAGTCAAAGAGAGCTACTCATGTTATATAATACTTAAAACTCTTAAATAATGCATCATAATTCTCATATTAACAACTATCCAAACTGTTTTACACCTGAAAGAGTATAGTAGTAGTTCCAGTAGTCGGTACAATACCACTATTTTTTTTTTAAATAAATGTTTTATTATATATGATGATAATCATAAGTAAATAATACATAAACATGTAAAGGCTGTATGCTGTTTAAAAGTAAACATTGTTTATAAATGAAAGATCAAGTGAAAAATAAGCAACCATTAATAATTATATAATTAGTATTATTTATTTCATAATTATTATTATTAGTAGAGACGTATTGATGATTATTATTATTATATAGAGACGTAGCTAAATTTACTGTAGGCTACAATCTGAAGTCAATCTCTTCACGTTAAACCGAACTTTTATTTTGACGGGTTGCCGTGATTACCAGTGTCTGTGTTCATGATGATATGACAGTGGGTGCGCGTCTCAGTCATTCAGCTCCCTAGTTCAGTCAGGGATCAGATCAGGGATCAGCCCATTGACTCATGTCCTGATCAGTGCCCTGACTACTGAACCAGGAGCAGAATGAGACGCAGCCAGTTTTCTCAAATGAAACGGTAAATTCTCATTAAGTGACGGTTTATGCGTTCGTGTCGGCAGAGACTACAAGAGCGAGTGCGCGCGCGGCGCTCGTCATCCACACAGACGCAGAACATGCAGGAGTAATATTTAAATAGTATTTTGCAGTTTATTATTTACAGACACTAGTATATATTCGGCTTCAGTCTGGAGCCCTGCGCTTAAATGAACACGGAAGCGACTGAAACGCAGCTGCTATGGTGAGCTATTTTTAGAACAGACCCGCGGGCAACTCCTGTGGTCCTTGCGGGCGACTCGTGTTGTTGACCCCTGAGTCTAAGTCGTCGCTTTCCTTCTTCTTTTTAAACCCAAAGTGCTCCCACACATCTGCTTTTAAGCATGAAGGCGCTGGATTTATATTCGCCGGCATTTTTTTGAATCTCCTCGCTCTGACTCCGTAAACAAGAAGAGGTAGACGTCGGCGTTTTAAGTTAGTAGTACGGGTAACTTGCTCTACAGCGATACTAGCGGCTGGCTGACCAAATCCCTCTTCCTGCAACGCAAATGGGGGTAAACACGGGGATTTGAATGGGACTTATGTATCGATACTCGCGGCTTAAAAATCGATAATTTCTTGGGAGAAAAAATATCGATTTATATCGCAGAATCGATAAAATTGCCCAGCCCTACAAATAGCCCCTCATCACAGGCCATTCTTGAGATTCGCCTTCGAGGGGAAAGTTTATCAATACAGGGTGGTACCCTTTGGTCTATCTCTGGCTCCCCGCACGTTTACGAAGTGCATGGAAGCGGCGCTAAACCCGCTGAGGCTTCGGGGAATGAGAATTCTCAACTATCTCGACGACTGGCTCATAATAGCTCAGTCAGAGATACAGTTATTGAACCACAGATCTTGGCTTCTTAACCATTTGAAATGCTTGGGACTCAGAATCAATGTGGCAAAGAGCTCATTGTCTCCCACACAGAACGTTTCGTTTCTGGGAATAGTGATAGACTCACTGCAGATGAACGCGTGACTGACGTCAAAGCGTGCGCTCTCTGTTCAGAACCGAGCGGTTTCCCTCAGGTCCGGTGCATACACTCCTCTCAAACACTTTCAGAAGATGTTGGGTCTCATGGCCTTGGCGGCTCCAGTTCTCAGACTAGGTCTGTTACACATGCGCCCCCTACAGCGCTGGCTGAATCGCCGCGTTCCAGCTCACGCATGGCTCTCGGGCCAATTAAAAATCAAGGTAGACCACAGCTGTGTGTTGGCTCTGGCTCCTTTGAAAAATTCTGTCTGGTATCAGACGGGCGTGAGTTTGGGCACTGTTACGAAGTGGAAAGTTATCGCGACAGATGCATCCAACCAAGGTTGGGGAGCCCTTCATGAGGGCAGCCCAGTCTCCGGTCTCTGGTCAGACTCGAAAAAAAAGCCTTCACATAAACTGTCTAGAGATAAAAGCGGTCACACTATCGCTAAGAGCTTTCCTTCCGTACATAAAGCACCACCATGTCCTGATCCGAATGGACAGCAGGTCAGTGGTAGCCTATATAAATCGCCAGGGCGGTCTAAGATCTTTTGGTCTACACACAAGGGCGGAAAAAGTCCTAATATGGACAGAGCGCAACCTGAGCTCTCTGAGAGCGACTCATGTGCCAGGCATTCTGAATTTGGGTCCGGACATGCTGTCCAGGGGCAAAGTGTCCCCTGCGCAGTGGTCTCTTCACCCACAAACGATTGAGACAATTTGGGGCATGTTTGGAGAGGCAAAAGTGGATCTTTTCGCCTCGCAAGACAATGCTCAATGACTAATATATTTCTCCAAGCACAAGGATGTGTTGGCCCACGAATGGCCCAACCTTCCTCTTTATGCTTTTCCCCCAATCTCAATGTTACCTCAGGTCATAGAGAGGATCAGGGAGAGCAAATGTGCTGTGCTTTTAATAGCCCCGCTTTGGAGAAATTAACCATGGTTCTCACTGCTAAGTCGGATGTCAGATACAGCCCTGTGGCCAATTCCGCTGAGGAGAAACCTCCTCATGCAGGCGAAACGGCAGATCTGGCATCCCCGTCCCAATCTATGGGCGCTTAATGTCTGGCCCATCAACGGGTACATGAGAACCTCTCTGAAAATGTATTAAACACTATTTCTGAAGCTAGAGCCCCCGCGACCAGGCGGCTCTATTCAGGCAAATGGTCAGTCTTTTCGGACTGGTGTAAAGCACGAAGCCTGACCCCACATTATTGTGAAGTGTCAGAAGTGCTCACTTTTTTACAAGAGCTACTGGACGCGGGTCGTTCCCCCTCCACGCTGAAAGTTTATGTGGCTGCTATAGCAGCATATCACATTCAAGTGAACGGACTGTCACTAGGAAAGAGCGATCTCATTGTTCGCTTCCTTAAAGTGGCTAGAAGGCTTCACCCACCTCACCCCCCTTCAGTCCCTATATGGGACCTGTCCACGGTCCTGGATGCTATGAAAGGCTCAACATTCGAGCCTCTGCATTCGGTGAGCTTAAAGCCCCTATCACTAAAGACCGCTTTTCTGCTAGCGATCGCATCAGTTAAGCGAGTGGGTGATCTGCATGCGCTCTCAGTGAGCGCCTCTTGTCTGGAATTTGGGCCAAACGACTCTAAAGTCGTCCTCAAACCAAGACATGGATATGTACCTAAGGTGCTTTCAACTTCATTCAGAGCACAGGTCATTTCACTTTCAGCACTCTCATCATCGTTAGATGAGGAAGATGCTAATTTGCTCTGTCCTGTCAGAGCGCTGAGAATATACATAGAGCGTTCCGCTGCTTTCAGGCAAACTGAACAGCTCTTTGTGTGCTTTGGTGCGCGGTTACAAAGCAGACCTTGTCACGATGGATAGTGGATGCTATCTCGCTGGCTTATGAGTCCAAAGATCTCAGCTGCCCTATAGGCATCAAAGCCCATTCTACTAGAGGCATACTGGTCTACTGGCATTTCTCTGAATGATATCTGTGCGGCGGCAGGCTGGGCCTCCCCGTCCACTTTTATCAGGTTTTATAATTTGGATGTCCCTGCCTTACAGGCTGGGCTTCTCGCTGTGTAATACATATTAACCCCTTAAGGCTCGACAGTCTGGTCTGGGTTAAGTATTTGTATAAGTCATAAGCACATTCCTTATATGACTCAAATTGTCTGGTCATTCAATATTCGTCTATACATATATATATACTACACGTATCTTTGCGTGTTATTCTCATTAAATGAGAGATGGTGGTCCAGTGGGTTAAACCATGGAACTGGTACACAGAAGGTTGCTGGTTCGATACCAGCGGTCACCACCAGTGTGTCCTTGAGCAAGGCACTTTACTCCATGTTGCTCCAGGGGGATTGGCACTGTAAGTCGCTTTGGATAAAAGCGTCTGCCAAATGCATAAAATACTAAAATACTAAAAATACTAAATGGTCTGGCTCATATTGGGGACTTCTATAATATCATATTTACAGGCCCACTTAGGTCGGCCTGGGTATGGTGTCTCCAGGCTTTCAGAGCCGTTAAGCGAGCACAGCGTTTTGCATTAGGTCCCCTAGCGTTTAGCTAAACGCAATACGGGAGTACTCTGGAAAGGGAACGCTTCGGTTACTAACGTAACCTCGGTTCCCTAAGAAGAGGGAACGAGTATTGCGTTTGCTTGCCGTGCTTCGCTTGCTCAGGGAGTCGCTTCAGTCGATTAACCTGACGAACCTGGCGAGACAGGGTCTTTTATACCAGGGTCTTTTATTAGAGGGACCTGATTGGTCCTTCCCGCCTAGCGGGCTCGCCATAGGTTCCTGCAGTTGCAGCGGCACAGCCAATCAGCACGCAGCTGCTTCCTGCTGACAGCTGTGCAGTTGCACTGCGTTTTACATGGTATTTTTAGGATAAAAATGTCCTTCAAAATCTCGAGGAAAGAGAATTCCCCTAGCGTTTAGCTAAACGCAATACTCGTTCCCTCTTCTCAGGGAACCAAGGTTACGTTAGTAACCGAAGCGTTGTAATGTATCCTCAACATACCTTCAGATGGTCATTCATGTTTATTCTTTAGTAAGAGATGATCGATCACCTTCACAGATGATCGCGTTCACGTGCGTGCGCTTGATCAGTGACCAGTCACGCCACATAGAGCGTCAAAACGGCATTTATTTTTGAATTTCGTGATAAAATGAATACTTTATGTTCGTGTGGGAAATCGGATTGAAGTGTGTTCCGTGCTTAAAACAAGCCGACTGTGAACTGTTAAAGATTGCACCCGGAAACCGTCCGGTAACGTTACACACGTTCACCGAACCTATCCCCCCCCCCCCCCCCAAAAAAAAACAAAAACTCTCTGGTTCTACGCGATTCACGTAAATGACCCAATTGCCCAAGAAAACGCAGATTGTCGCCGAAAAGCGACAAGTTTTCAGGTGTGTAAAAAGCATCCCCCTTCGTTTTTTTTTCTTCACAAATCGCACCCTGATAATAATAATGATAAAAGAATTTAATAATTAAAGGATTAAAGGGATTTAAGGGAATAAATAAATAAATATGAATGTTAAAGTTCTAGGTCTAATTGTAGCCTAGTTTTTGAAGTAATCAATTTAAACTATTTTCAAATATATTATTTTAAAAGAGTACACTCTTATTCGTATGTCTAATAGGGCTATGTAGAAAATGCACAAAATTGACTCGTCGTCAAATTCATTTGTTAATTACATCAATCATGATTGCATTTTTTCAATTCAAAATAGCGAAATATCACAAAAAGTTGAGTAGTTTGCGGTCTATTACTGTCGGTAGCTGAACATTTCTATCATAAAACAGTTGTCTGAGACTTGCATCTGATTACATCTTCCACAAACTCTCGTTGCGTGTGAAAGTGACAGTATGACAGTAAGCCCCGCCTTCTTTAATTTGATTGGCCATCTCGATCATTCTGACATTGACGAGCACTGTTAGACAACTGAGGTAGAGCAGCCTAAGAAAATTAATCATCCTTTTAGTCATCCTTAAAACAATCGGCTTTACTCATTCTACACTAAAAGGATAAGACAAATAAAATGAGAAAATATTAATTATATTATTTTTAATTTTTTTATTCATAGCTCAGACAAAATCATTGCCCCCCCCCCCCCCCTTATCTGCCACGCCCATTTCAGGTCTTTGAGTCTCCACTAATAAGATGATCATTTGAATCAGGTGTGTTTGATTAGGGACACATGCAAAATGTGCAGTGTTGGTGTGCCTCCAGGATCGTGGTTGGGAAACACTGGCTTAAGCATTACATAACCAACTGTCACTTGAACTGACATTGACCTCATTTTGTTTTTGACATTAAAAATACACGAAAGAGAGCTCCCAATTCACTTTTTTGTCTGTGTTTTAAAAACATCTATATAGTTTTTATAACTTTGTATTTCTGTTTTAGTTAGTAGGCCATATCAGGTTAAGCCAAAGCTTCAAATAAGTATTTTTTTTAATTTCAGTTAACAAGCTCAAAATACACATTGACTCTTATTTTGAAATGTCTGTGCCTTACTATTGCAGTTGCAGGAGCTCATTCAAGTTCAGGAGATAAAATATGCATTGTTACAACCGTCTAAAACATATTACTATATAAACATCGTAAAGTAAACATTGTCATTATTCATCAGCATTAGTTCATAAACAATATCCTGGCATAAATGTGCTCTATTCATTGATTGTGAGGCGCTCTGGAGCGCTGGATTGGGGATGAGCCTGTAGGCCGTGTGTTTTTATTAAACGATTATTTTGCTTCTCTTTTTTGTTTTCCTTTTTTTTGCCCTTATAGTTCACTGCTAAGGTTTGTACCATAAATATGTTTAACTATTATCTATTAGAGGTGGGATATTTTTTTTCTAAAGAAAAAGTGCATTTCTTGATGATTTTAAAATACTTGAAAGAAAAACAGCTCACTTTCAACAGTTATTGTCCATGGGTCGTAACATTTCTTACAGATTTCTGTTTGTTATAACTGTTACATCAGATAGATAAATTAGCACAGTAGGCCTACATTAGCCTACATTTATTTGAATGTGATTGTGTGTGTGAATTAGCGTCTGTATTAATTATGAAGCTGTGGTGTGTAGTTACTTCAAAGGTAGATAAAAATCTATGCTATAACGGTTGAGTTTCTAAGCTACTTTAGTGATGAATCACAGGACAGTGTTGACAATGAGTTTCTGCTCCTCTCTGCGCGCGATCTTCAAGTGATGTGTGAGCTACTGCCTGCGAGTGTTTGATATTGAGCCCCGCTCTGTTCAGGGACTCATTATTACATTTCTGTTCCTCGAATGTCTGTGAAATTTGTTCTCAGTTGTTGAATCGTTTTATGTTCATACAGATATTTACTAGGGGTGTAACGGTACACGTATTCGTATTGAACCGTTTCGGTATAGGGCTTCCGGTACGGTGCACGTGTGTACCGAACGGTTATGAATGTAATGTTTAACAGTTAACAGTCGGCTTGTTGTAAGCGCGGAACACACTTCAATCCGAGTTCCCACACGAACATATTAAGTATTCAGTCCATATTATCATGAAATTCAAACTATAAATGACGTTTTGATGCTCTTTAATGTGCGTGACTGATCAGTGATCACTAAACACAGTTCAAGTGGCCGCGCGGCGCGCGCGCGTGACCGCGATCATTTGTGAACGGTGCACGCGTCGAACGGTTATGAATGTAATCTTTAACAGTTCACTGTCGGCTTGTTGTAAGCGCGGAACACACTTCAATCCGAGTTCCCACACGAACATATTAAGTATTCAGTCCATTTTATCACGAAATTCAAAAGATAAATGCCGTTTTGACGCTCTATGTGGCGTGACTGGTCACTGATCACAGTTCAAGCGCACGCGCGTGAACGCGATCATCTGTGAAGGCGATCGATCATCTGTTACTAAAGATTCAAGAATAAACATGAATGACGATCTGAAGGTATGCTGAGGATACATTACAATTTACTGTCATGTATATATGTGGTGTAATCGCTAAATCAGTGTTTCAACTGCGGAAAGATGTCAATATAACTGCTTGTGAACTAAACAATGTCATGTAACGTTAGCATCACATTTACCTCAGGCAGTCATTCAGTGTCCACAGAATTTTATTCACTAGAGAAATCAACTCTTTCGCTAAATATATGCTCTATATTAGCCGTTATATTCATTATATTCTACTTAACCTGTTAGTGATGTCTTGATTATTTCATGCATGTTAAATAAACCTGTCATGAAAATGACAGACACTGTATATAAATTATTATATTTCAACAACAATTTGGAGAAAAAAACTATTTTATAATTAGATTTAGAAGTTAATGCAAAAACTGCCTTATGTGAAGTTTACATGTTTGCACACAATGTGTTATTTGAGTGTTGATTATTATACCTAAAAATAAATAGCAACTGAATTTAGGCTAATAGTTTGGGCTCTGTTGTGAACCTTTAATATTAATGTACAAGTAAGGGCTCCCTATATAATTTACAGAAATATCTTAAATAAACTTTTAGATATAATTTAATTCATTCAAGGACACTTTTTTCTCCAGTAAACAACTGTTAAATATAAAAAATAAATAAAAAGCAATTTTGTAAATCTGCTGTACCGAACTCGTACCGAACCGTGACTTCAAAACCGAGGTACGTACCGAACCGTCAGTTTTGTGTACCGTTACACCCCTAATATTTACACATAATTAGAAATTTGCTGGAAAAAAAGCAGTTGAAAGTTTGAGGACATTTTTTTTTTTGCTGAGTTTAGGATCTAGTTTTAGATGTATTGTGATACACCAACCTTGTGATTCTTCCTCAAACTCCAACTTTACTGTCTGTAGTTTCTCCTGGAGTAATTCCTCCTGCTTGATTCTTCTTCTCCTGTGGGAAGATGGGAATATATTGTTATTATTATTAATATAATATTACTCAGGTGCAGATGTTTTACTCTAATAGTAGGGTAACATGGGGGAAGATGCCCCCCTCATGAACAATGTGGATTTACTTTTAAACCGTAATATATTCAGATATAAGTGTATCATGTGCAGGATGATGATGCATCAGCCAATGTGTTATTATAGGAAATAAGAAACGTTTGTTAATAAAGGTGTTATAGCACAAAATGTCTAATTATTAAAGGGTAAGATGGCCCCTGGTGTCAGAAGCACACAAATAAACTTTACAGAATTTATCAATTACTTTTGATATAATTATTGTAATATTTATATATATTTAAAAGCATCATTAATGTAAAATACTAAATCAACTGTTCTATTTAACATATTATTTAAACAATTTAGTTGAATAATTGAATAACTGATGACAGACAAAGCAGAATCCCAGTAAAAGAGTTTCATCTGAAAGGTAAAATTATGTACAGACTTATGCATGTTTATTTAATCCATATTTTAATTTAAGATATGTCATAATATTTACACAGTGAAATCAAATGTAATGAGACTTAATTCTTAATTTCACAATTAATTGAATTTGTAAACGTGATTACAATTACGGGTGCCACAGTTATGTAATCGTTCAATAAAATGTAATCGCAATTACAAAAAAAGTCCACTTACTGTATATTTGTAAGAAATTTAATTCCCTGTGTCTTTGTGTGTCTCAGTCTCTGCTCAGCAATCAGTAAACAGCTTCAGGACCCTGGGAGAGTGCAAGTCAACGAACCACACGAATGAAGTCAATATGGTTTATTCAGAATGCAGCTCTCAGAGATACAGCAAAAAGACAGTGATATTTATACCATTAATCCACGCCCTTACAGTTAGGTGTGTGTGTCCGTTATAAGAACAGAAGAGTAACACCATACATAGAGATAAGTTCAACAGTTGAACGTCCTTGGTAGTAACAAAAAACAGGAACAGACTGGTCGCATAGAAATGATAACAGCTAGGTTTGTGCGTTTCTGTACACACGGCCTGAGAATGGAATGTGCTTGCGCACACACCAAGAGCTGAAAAAACAGGAGACACCTGTTGCCTCTCTCATGCTCAGAAAATGAAGTTTGCAGAAAACGTATACTCAGAATATATACACATATAATCTTTCAATATTATTCTGTGTACTTAAAATAACCTGTAGAAAGAAAAAAAACACTAGTTTTTTTCCCTATTGTTTTTATCTTTAGTAAAACATCATAATACCATGCATTTTTACTTGTATTTATATTTGACTTTTGAGGCTTAATGCTATATAATCGTAATTAATAATTGTACAATTTCAAAGGAAATAATCGACAATTATGATTTTTGTCATAATCGTGCAGCCCTAATTTCACTCAACTAACCTAAAGGTTTGAATGAAAGTGACGATGTCTGAAATGTACATCTAATTCATGGAATACTGAATAATAACTCTAATAACATTAATTATATTGTTTACATTTAAAAATAATAACACTAGTAACAACAGGCCACTTGGCGTCTAGTCTACTATGCTAATTCTGGGTTGCTCATCTTACCCCAAGGGTCTACTTTTATCTTTTTACTTCAAAATAAAAGCTATAACTTTTACTCTACGAATAAAAAGAACATTAATGTGTCCACAAATCCCTCATTCAACTTTGATAATCAACATAATAAATCACTATTTTCCAGAGACACAAAATTAGATCACGTGACTTCAAAACTGTTTCAACTAAATCTCATAAATGGTGAAATTACTAAATTAAAAAATAGTGTAGCCATTCATCAAAAGTGCTGAGATTTTGTGTCAGGACGGGGGTTCATCTTACCCCATGTTACCATAGTTTAGAACCAGTTCTATGATTTTACTAACTTTAATGTTGAGGTGATATGATTAAATGATGCCAAACATCAAACGAGTGTTGTGTTTGTCTACTATAGCTGTTATTTCTTCATGGTATTAAGTGTTTATTTTCTCAATAGTGGTGTTATTATCAGAAATGAGCTCTATATTTCTACATTAGCTATTAAACTATCAGTTCTCACAGCAGTTCAGAGAGAAGCTGAGAGAATATTGATGAGGGTTGATCGCTGTAATCAGACATCGATTAAACGCGTGAATGTGTGCAAATTACAGACAACGGTCGCAAATCAGAGATGAAGATTTAACGAAAAACTCCAGTTCTTGTCGAGCTAGTTCAAAGCATGTAGGATATAAGTTGTCAGATTTAGATTTCTCCTGATAAAAACTGAAATAAATGTACTCACAGTCGGATAAAGAGCACATTTACAGTTATGATGGAGACACGATGAAACTTCACGAGGTGAAAAGCAAATGGCGACATCTAGAGGCAGGGGCGCGGGAAGTGGGGGTGCTGAGGGTGCTGCAGCACCCCCTGGTTTCAAAGGATTGCAATGCACATTTTTGTTCATTTACATTTATTCATTTTTAGGATTTAATCATTTATTTGTAATAAACATTTTAAGTGGCCCATTCAAAAGTATTATTTATTTGTTGAATTATGTTTTTAAAACATAGCCTACATGAGGTCATATTGTGACCGTTGCGGTGTGTGCGTATAGAAAGAGCGGTGATATTTCCTCCAGTGGAGAGAGCGCGCCTTTCTGGAGATTCCGTTGATTTCTGAAGCTCATTCCGCTCAGCACCGCGCGCTCAACCCAGAACTCCCTTTGTGACATTCTTGATCAAATATAGGCCTATCTGAAATAGGGCTGCCCCAGACTAAGGTTTTTTGTTTTGTTTTGTTTTTTTTTGTTTTTTTTCTAGTAGTTGTTCATTTAAGCCGTTGTTCACGCAGCGCGCCGCCTCCATGTCATTGTCTGTTATAGGCTATTTGCTTATTATTTATTAAATCCGGGCAATTTGGTTGATCAAATATTTATTAAAATTAAGATACAATGTATACAAAACGAAATTCAATGTAAGGCTTTCAACAAAACAAAACTTATTGCAGTATTATTTAACTTATTGAAGACCCCCGTCTTCTGATAAAGGCTATGCATCTTATGTGTCCTGTTCACTTTTCAACGTAGCCTACATTTAATAAAAAAAATAACATTATAATATTTAAACTGAAACTAAATACGTGTTTTAATGGCTACAAGCAGTGTTGGGTGTAACTAGTAACTAAGTAATTAGTTACTGTAATTTTCCCTTGAAAAAGTAAAGAAAAGGGATTAGCCTACTCTTATTTTTTCTGTAATTTAATTACAGTTAGGCTACTTCTGAAGTAATTGAACTAAATACTAAATACAATTATATATAATAAAATAATGGAATTAACATCAACATTTAAAGTCTAACTTTAAAATGCATGTTTTTATGTATCCTTCTAACATTTGTAATACTTTGGTCAGAATAATTGATGTAGTTTTATATTATTTATTTTAATGAATTAAAAGAACCGTTTAAAGTCTATCCTTGAATCGCTTAACTAGTCGAGGTTGATATAGATTTGGGAAGTAGCCTAATTAGTAATAAGTAATTAAATACATTTTGGAGAGAGTAATTTGTAGCTACAGTAGGCTAATCAAATTACACTATTGAAGATGTAATTAGTAACTAGTAATTCATAACTTTTTTAGAGTAACTTACCCAACACTGGCTACAAGTAGGCCTATAGTAGGCTATACAGAGAAATGTCATATCGGAGCGGGATTTGAGCGCACGTCATTTTACCGGTGAGCGATTGCTTACATGCTCTGGTGAGGTAGGCAGTTTTTTTGCGTCAATTTGTATTTCCTGTAACCCCCAACCCCCCCCCCCCCCCCCCCCCCCGTCAAAAATCACAGCACCCCCAACCTAAAACATCTTCCCGCGCCCCTGTCTAGAGGAACATCTGTGGCGCTGCAGAACTCCCGCAGCTGAAGTGAGGGGCGGAGCTTATAGAGTCTGGACTGTGATGACGCATTTTAACGGTTATCAGCATTGCAAAGTTTTTTTTATATTTTTCATTTGTGTGAAAATAATGTCATTATGCACATTTATAGCAATAGACTTTGTATGATCTTAAAAAAAATAAAAAATAAAATAGTTAAATACTGCTGTGAGCGTGGGTCCGTGTAACGCTTCACAATTCAATTTTCAGACCATATAGTGCAAATGCAAAAAATAAAATATTGAAACAAACGTCCATTTTTTCCTTTTTCTCGGTTACTTCATCAGTGGATTTTTGCCATTTTCTCTCATTTTTTCAAATTTCCTTTTGCTAAATTATGACTTAAGAAATTATCTTTTGAATAAATTGAAATCTAACCGATTTTATTTTCCTTCTATTTTTTCCCCCAATTTACGTGGACTGTGCCATATAACGTTAGCGGGGGGAGGTCGCGGACTGTTTTACATCGTTTATGTAGGCTATAGCCTGTGTGCACGTTGAGAAGTAACTTATAGTTTAAAAGGCTAACACAGAGGACGCCATAGTTTTTATTGTTAATAACTGTGCTAAATGTCGAATTCAGGTCTGGCCATCGGGAGCAGCGGGCAAAACGGTGGCCTGGCTACTTATTTCGCCCGCTGCTTTGTATTTATAGATACTTATTTGTTATTAGTGCACGCACACACACACACACACACACACACACACACACACACACACACACACACACACACACACACACACACACACACACACACACACACACACACACACTCACTCACGTGCACACATGCACAAACACACACACACACACACACACACACACACCTACTTTATTATATTGATGCATGCCTCGATGTACCCGAATGATTTAAGGACTCGCCATTTGATAATTAACGGCTTGTAATGAACTGAGTTAATGACTGCTAAATTTAAGGGCAAGAGAAGATGTGAGAAGCAGTATATTCAATGAAAAGTTCAATGTTGCCATGGAAACGAAGAATGATGATCACTAAGTGAAAACAATAACATCGACAAAGGAGTTTATTTAGGCCCAAATATTTTGTATGTTTTCATGTAGGCTAGGCTAAGATGTGAATAAAAGCTAACAAAAATTTGCTGAACTTTATAACTTAAAAAAAAATTATAAAGAAAGAAAAAGAGAAAAGACAGTCACAGACATAGGCTACCAATTCAGATAGATTTTAAACATTAATAATAACTTATTCTACTCTACAAGAAGAAAAAGTGAAAAAAGAGAGAGAGCATTTTCTTGTGGTGCCCCCCTGAGCACTTGGTGCCCTATGCGCAGCGCGTGATATGTGTAATGGGAGCGGTGGCACTGTACATTTGTCACACTTCCATGTCTGAAAAGCAGAAGCAAGCTCAGCGTAAAATAGACTCTTCCGCTGCCTGTATCAGTGGCAGTGCCCATAGCACGAAAGTATCGTAATTTATTGATGTAGCCTGCAGTTCATAACAGCCACGGGTAACAGGTGCCGCCACGGACCGCTCATGTTCGCATCAGTGGCATAACTTTAACCTAGAAATCATAGACCCCGGTGCACAAATATTATAACTATCTAAAATAAGCCTACTGTAATATATTGTATGTTATACTGTAGGCCTAATACAGTGAGGAAAATAAGTATTTGAACACCCTGCTATTTTGCAAGTTCTCCCACTTAGAAATCATGGAGGGGTCTGAAATTGTCATCGTAGGTGCATGTCCACTGTGAGAGACATAATCTAAAAAAAAAAAATCCAGAAATCACAATGTATGATTTTTTAACTATTTATTTGTATGATACAGCTGCAAATAAGTATTTGAACACCTGAGAAAATCAATGTTAATATTTGGTACAGTAGCCTTTGTTTGCAATTACAGAGGTCAAACGTTTCCTGTAGTTTTTCACCAGGTTTGCACTGCAGGAGGGATTTTGGCCCACTCCTCCACACAGATCTTCTCTAGATCAGTCAGGTTTCTGGCCTGTCGCTGAGAAGATTCTCTGTTGGGTTTAGGTCTGGAGACTGGCTAGGCCACGCCAGAACCTTGATATGCTTCTTACAGAGCCACTCCTTGGTTATCCTGACTGTGTGTTGGTCAGGTCATTGTCATGTTGGAAGACCCAGCCTCGACCCATCTTCAATGCTCTAACTGAGGGAAGGAGGTTGTTCCCCAAAATCTCGCAATACATGGCCCCGGTCATCCTCTCCTTAATACAGTGCAGTCGCCCTGTCCCTTGTGCAGAAAAACACCCCCAAAGCATGATGCTACCACCCCCGTGCTTCACAGTAGGGATGGTGTTCTTGGGATGGTACTCATCATTCTTCTTCCTCCAAACACGTTTAGTGTAATTATGACCAAAAAGTTATATTTTGGTCTCTTCTGACCACAAGACTTTCTCCCATGACTCCTCTGGATCATCCAAATGGTCATTGGCAAACTTAAGACGGGCCTGGACATGTGCTGGTTTAAGCAGGGGAACCTTCCGTGCCATGCATGATTTCAAACCATGACCATGTCTTAGTGTATTACCAACAGTAACCTTGGAAACGGTGGTCCCAGCTCTTTTCAGGTCATTGACCAGCTCCTCCCGTGTAGTTCTGGGCTGATTTCTCACCTTTCTTAGGATCATTGAGACCCCACGAGGTGAGATCTTGCATGGAGCCCCAGTCCGAGGGAGATTGACAGTCATGTTTAGCTTTTTCCATTTTCTAATGATTGCTCCAACAGTGGACCTTTTTTCACCAAGCTGCTTGGCAATTTCCCCGTAGCACTTTCCAGCCTTGTGGAGGTGTACAATTTTGTCTCTAGTGTCTTTGAACAGCTCTTTGGTCTTGGCCATGTTAGTAGTTGGATTCTTACTGATTGTATGGGGTGGACAGGTGTCTTTATGCAGCTAACCACCTCAAACAGGTGCATCTAATTTAGGATAATAAATGGAGTGGAGGTGGACATTTTAAAGGCAGACTAACAGGTCTTTGAGGGTCAGAATTCTAGCTGATAGACAGGTGTTCAAATACTTATTTGCAGCTGTATCATACAAATAAATAGTTAAAAAATCATATATTGTGATTTCCGGATTTTTTTTTAGATTATGTCTCTCACAGTGGACATGCACCTACGATGACAATTTCTGACCCCTCCATGATTTCCAAGTGGGAGAACTTGCAAAATAGCAGGGTGTTCAAACTTATTTTCCTCACTGTGTAGAAATGTAGAATTCTAGAAATGTATTAAAAAGAAAGACGCTTTCAGCCTTACTCAAAGGCCGCAGAAACATGGCCAGTGGGTTCTTTACACAATCCATTCCCAGCATTCTTATTTTGCTTTTATGTATTAAATATACAGGCCATTAGTTTATGAAACCTTGATCAAAATTAAAATACAATTTATAGAAAAAGAAATTCATTTGAAAGAAATTATTTCTGCAAAACACTCAATAAAAATCATGTCTGACCCCACTCCATGTCTCCAGACATATTGCGCGTCTTATAGCCTATATCTTACTCATGCTGCTCACTTTTCATCATCAACATATGAAATTAAAACAATAATACAACAGGCTTATATTTTAACATATAGCCTAACTATGAATCTAAATAGGCTACGTTTTGCATTTAGCCTACTCCACTCCAAACGCTTCAAAAATGTATTTTGTTTATTAACGCAAAGTTTTTAATTTCAAATTGAATTTCTAAATTCAGTTCATATTTCCAACAAACGAAATTCCGAGCCAAAATAACGAAGTGGTAAAAAAAACTGCAAAAATGAAAAATATTAAAGAATTCGCGGGCGCTTTCGTCGGCATGAGTAAGATATTCTATAAGACGCGCAATATGTCTGGAAACATGGAGTGGGGTCAGACATGATTTTTGTTGAGTTTTGTTTTGCAGAAATAATTTCTTTGAAGTGAATTTAGTTTTCTATAAATTGTATTTTAATTTTGATCAAGGTTCATCTAATTGCCTGTATATTTAATACATAAGAAGCAAACCAAGAATGCCAGGAATGGATTGGCATGCGTAACGAACCCACTGGCCATGTTTCCGCTGCCTTTGAGTAGCCTAAGGCTGAAATAGCGTCTTTCTGTTTTTAATAAATTTTTTGAATATATGTCTTAATTACAGTAGGCCTATTATAGACAGTTATGATATTTGTGACTGCACCGGGGTCCATCATTACTAGGTTAAAGTTACACGCTTATCATTAGTGATCCATGGCACCTGTTACCCATGGCTGTTATGAACTGCAGGCTTCAATCAATAAATTACAACAATTTCGTGCTATGGGCACTGCCACTGATACAGGCAGCGGATGATATTTTTCTGCTTTCAAACAAGTGTGACAAAGGCATGGGCTAAATACATTCTCTAATGTGGATACAGACATATATACACACATCACTATACAACACCCTATTAGGAGAAAATACATGTCGTTTTAATGAGAAAAATATGTCGTTTTAACGACATAAGATCTCGTTATTACGAGACAATTATGTTGTTTTTACGACATAAGATCTCGTTATTACGAGAAAAGATGTTGTTTTAATGACATAAGATTTTTTTTTTATTTGTCCTTTGTTTTACCAGGGTAGTCACATTGAGACAGTAGTCTCTTTTCCATAAGATCTCGTTATTATGACATAATTGAGTGAAAAAAATAATATGTATGTGGCAGCAATGCGTCACCGTAATATTTACATAAGGCAAAATGTTTAAAATCTATCTGAATTGGTAGCCTATGTCTGTGACTGTCTTTCCACTTTTTATTTCTTTATAATTTTGTTAAAGTTATAAAGTTCAGCAATTTTTTGTTAGCTTTTATTCACATCTTAACCTAGCCTACATGCAAACATACAAAATATTTGGGCCTAAATAAACTCCTTTGCCGATGTTTTCACTTAGTGATCATCATTCTTCGTTTCCACGGCAACATTGAACTTTTCATTGAATATACTGCTTCTCACATCTTCTCTTGCCCTTAAATTTAGCAGTCATTAACTCAGTTCATTACAAGCCGTTAGCCGAGAATGATAGGCTTTGATATGCCTATGTATATGTAGGCTATATAATGATATGCTGCAAGTCAAGAGTAGCGGATTCATAATTTGTAACGTTTAATTATCAAATGGCAAGTCCTTAAATCATTCGGGTACATCGAGGCATGCATCAATATAATAAAGTAGGTGTGTGTGTGTGTGTGTGTGTGTGTGTGCATGCGTGCACGTGAGTGTGTGTGTGTGTGTGTGTGTGTTTGTGCATGCGTGCACGTGAGTGAGTGTGTGTGTGTGTGTGTGTGTGTGTGTGTGTGTGTGTGTGTGTGTGTGTGTGTGTGTGTGTGTGTGTGTGTGTGTGTGTGTGTGTGTGTGTGTGTGTGTGTGTGTGTACTAATAACAAATAAGTATAGATAAATACAAAGCAGCGGGCGAAATAAGTAGCCAGGCCACCGGTTTGCCCGCTGCTCCCGATGGCCAGACCTGAATTCTACATTTAGCACAGTTATTAACAATAAAAACTATGGCGTCCTCTGTGTTAGCCTTTTAAACTATAAGTTACTTCTCAACGTGCACACAGGCTATAGCCTACATAAACGATGTAAAACAGTCCGCGACCTCCCCCCGCTAACGTTATATGGCACAGTCCACGTAAATTGGGGGAAAAAATAGAAGGAAAATAAAATCGGTTAGATTTCAACTTATTCAAAAGATAATTTCTTAAGTCATAATTTAGCAAAAGGAAATTTGAAAAATGGAGAGAAAATGGCAAAAATCCACTGATGAAGTAACCGAGAAAAAAGAAAAAATGGACGTTTGTTTCAATATTTTATTTTTTGCATTTGCACTATATGGTCTGAAAATTGAATTGTGAAGCGTTACACGGACCGTCCACAAATCCCTCATTCAACTTTGATAATCAACATAATAAATCACTATTTTCCAGAGACACAAAATTAGATCTTCAAAACTTCAAAACTGTTTCAACTAAATCTCATAAATGGTGAAATTACTAAATTAAAAAATAGTGTAGCCATTCATCAAAAGTGCTGAGATTTTGTGTCAGGACGGGGGTTCATCTTACCCCATGTTACCATAGTTTAGAACCAGTTATATGATTTTACTAACTTTAATGTTGAGGTGATATGATTAAATAATGCCAAACATCAAACGAGTGTTGTGTTTGTCTACTATAGCTGTTATTTCTTCGTATTAAGTGTTTATTTTCTCAATAGTGGTGTTATTATCAGAAATGAGCTCTATATTTCTACATTAGCTATTAAACTATCAGTTCTCAGAGCAGTTCAGAGAGAAGCTGAGAGAATATTGATGAGGGTTGATCGCTGTAATCAGACATCGATTAAACGCGTGAATGTGTGCAAATTAAAGACAATGATCGCAAATCAGAGATGAAGATTTAACGAAAAACTCCAGTTCTTGTCGAGCTAGTTCAATGCATGTAGGATATAAGTTGTCAGATTTAGATTTCTCCAGATAAAAACTGAAATAAATGTACTCACAGTCGGATAAACCAGATTTACAGTTATGATGGAGACACGATGAAACCCAGTAGCAGTAGTAACATTAAGTGACATGGCATCTGACGCACAGAGGCCATTGGCACATGTCGCTATGCTTAGTGACACACCCTGTGGCACTTCCGGTTCTCAGTGGCATGTGCCAGCAGAGAGTGGCATGTGTCACTGACATTGTCGCGAAACACTAGGGTTGCCAACTTTGTCACTATGAAATGAGGGACAAAAGGTGGGCTGGTTTTGTGCGAAAATACAGTGTATGATTTTTAGCCATTTGTCATAATGATAGCTAACTTAATAAAATATTAATACATAACTCTCGTGCCATGGCAAGTACAGTAGGTTTAATCTTAGTTTGTTCATTTACAGCAGTGTTAACACAGACAAATAGTAAAGGTAATAGGTAATGGTTCAATTAAAAGACTAAGACAAAACACTTGTGACTCCTTCACTACAAAAACCTAAACAAACTATTTTCGAGATATGTTTGAAATAAATGTCAATTGAACGTTTTAAAAGATCGTAATATATGACGTGTTGGTTTGTGACAATCTTCTGTATCTGCCACTGAATGTTAAATGTAATGCCATGAATGTTGTTGATCATGCAAACTGCACATCCTATAAAACACGAATAAACCATTCGTCATAAGTCAATAGAAATACCGCATTAACAGTCGCACACGTTACTGTAAACCTTTAAATTGTGCATGCAAGCATCATGATGCTGCACGCTCGCCTATAGGTGTCAGTATACACATTAGCCAGCGCAAAGATACACCATAACTTATTACAGTTGAGGAACATCAACGGTGTATTTGACATTTTGTTTAATTAGTTAGACGGCAATGCAGGGTCTGATATATAAATAGGCTAATTTGTAAATACTTTATCTGATTTAAATTATATAATGGTAGGCCTATATATAATTTATATTCTATAAATGATTTACTTATTATTTATATTAATATCAGTCTCTGATTACTTGTTTATTTTTGCATACCTACCTACTCATGGCTTTAATATTTCACAACTAATTTTATGGAATTATGTAATAAGAAAGAAACACATTTTTACAAATGTGAACGCTTTCCTTCTGGAGATTCCTGAATGTCACACCATGGTGGACAGTGGCATAAGTCAAAAGTTTTAGTGACACATGCCACTGTCCACTGACAAATGTCACTAGTTTTAGTGACACATGCCACTGTCCACTGACAAATGTCACTAGTTTTAGTGACACATGCCACTGTCCACTGACAAATGTCACTAGTTTTGTGACACATGCCACTGTCCACTGACAAATGTCACTAGTTTTAGTGACACATGCCACTGTCCACTGACAAATGTCACTAGTTTTAGTGACACATGCCACTGTCCACTGACAAATGTCACTAGTTTTAGTGACACATGCCACTGTCCACTGACAAATGTCACTAGTTTTAGTGACACATGCCACTGTCCACTGACAAATGTCACTAGTTTTAGTGACACATGCCACTGTCCACTGACAAATGTCACTAGTTTTAGTGACACATGCCACTGTCCACTGACAAATGTCACTAGTTTTGTGACACATGCCACTGTCCACTGACAAATGTCACTAGTTTTAGTGACACATGCCACTGTCCACTGACAAATGTCACTAGTTTTAGTGACACATGCCACTGTCCACTGACAAATGTCACTAGTTTTAGTGACACATGCCACTGTCCACTGACAAATGTCACTAGTTTTAGTGACACATGCCACTGTCCCACTGGCATTTATGCGGAGTATGTTGCTGTATGACGTGGCCTACTGACACTGTCTGCCCATTATGTAGATGGCGTGGCATACGCACTTAATGTAAGAAGGACATTTAATTAATAATACGCTGATTTCAAACATTACATCAAAGTATTAATTGTTTTGTGTGTATGTATATTTACTATAAGTTTCTTTCTTTTTGTAAAAAGAAAAATTGACTATGTATTTAACTATACATTGTTTTGATAAAAAAAAAATGTATTTGGACATAGTACTGACACTTCTGCTTGGAACTATAAAAGAATATTTAGAACTATTTAGCCTCAACAAAAAAGTGAAACGTTCAAATTAAAGTGGTATCAACCACCATGGGTATGTGCAACCACAAATTGACACTTACCAATCGGGTATTTCATATAATTTTAAACTAGCATGAGAGAAAATGACCATTGTAAAGTGGCATTTGCCATTGTTAAAAGAATTATGAAAACTGGCACTAACCGTTTTGAAGTGTGCTGGACCTTGACACTGTCACCAACTCTGCTTATAGATAGGCTACTATCCAAAACTGGATATCTATTATAATGTGGCTTCAGCAAGTCAAACATTTTATCAAAACATCTCCAGAAGGAATGCATGTTCACATTGTAAAAAATTGGTTTATTTCTTATTACATAATTCCATAAAATTAGTTGTGAAATATTAAGCCATAGATGAGAACCACTTACCACATATTAAATGATACCTATTTTAAAAATAATTTGTGGTTATTGTAGACTAATCCCCAATGTTAAGTCAATCATGGCATATAAAATGTTTACACATTTTCAGTAAAGTAGAGACAGAAAAGAGACTCAACAAAAATGCAAGTTAAAGCAACAGCTTTTTTCTTTTAATAGATAGATGCATACTTCAAATTAGTCAAACTTGACCATGCCAGAGGCCATTAAAAGTTCAACCGCATAGCGGCAAATCTTCTCCTTTCTTTGTACAAGAAGTATGGTCACCTTAAAAAAATGGGGAAAAAGTTTTCCATCAAGCAGCAAATAACACAAATCGACATCAAGTATTAAGATAATGAATGATTCCACATACCTCTGGAATCATAACATCAAATATGTAGTTCAGGTTTTCAAGATCTCCATCTGCATCCACTGCTCTCTTTATCTTATCAGCAAGTTTGATGAGCTATTAAATATGAGAAATTTAGGATAATAAGGAACCTCTTGTAGTAAAATAATAATACAATATACTGTAACTAAAATGTGAAAAGCGTTTAACAAGAAGCTTTTTACTCACATCACTTTCGCTGAAATAGCACTGTTTTGGCTTTAAGTGCTGCTTGAATTTCAGTGATGTCTCTGGATGTTTCCACAGATAAAACCGACAGGATTTGATGTCTTCATTGTGAAAAGCTTCATGTAAAGCCTGTTGGAACAGAATATGTTAAATAATTTTATATACAGGGAGTGCAGAATTATTAGGCACGTTGATTTTCTGAGCATATTTTTTTTCCAGGCACATTTGACCAATTCCAAACCACAGTAATCCTAATAACTACTATTGATTTAGTATTTAATAATGTATAAGTGATATATAATTGTTCATGAAGCCTGGAAATGAAAATCACCTTATATTCAGGTGTGCAGAATTATTAGGCATGTTTTCTTTTACAGATAAATTGAGCAAAAAAAGAGATTTAACTCAGACTGAAAAGTCAAAAAGTATTAAATGCCCATGAGAAGGATGCAATACTAATGCAATACTAGACATTGCAGTTAAGGCATGACCATTGGACAGTGAAATGCTCGTTGGGTCAGCAGGATCTGACAAAAACATGTGGCGGAGAAAAGACACCTGTTAACTGCAAAAGAATTAAGAATTAAGGTGAAGAATTAAGGGTGAAACCATCAGGAACCCTTTAGTCTCCAGCGCCACCATTTTCCAGAGCTGCAACCTACCTGGAGTCTCCAGAAGTGCAAGGTGTCAGGATCTCAGAGACTTCAGTTAGGTAAAGAATCCTAAAAAATGACCCCCACTAGATAAGAATCACAAGCTGAAGTGTTGTAAAATACATGAAGAAGGTTTTTTTATAGGCTTTATGGACAGATAGGTTGAGAATGACTCTTGAAGGACCAGCACCACATCCTCTAGTACCACTGTTTGAAGAATTCATCTTCCAGAATCTGGCAGTACGTTTTGGGAGTTCATTTTAGTCCATCCTGAAGTCCGTAGCTGGTAGCGACGTCAAAAACCGCATTACTTACCATTCATGTTTGACCGAGAGTAGTACAACCGTTCGTTATCTGTAGTTTAATATCAATCATATTAATTAATCAAGATTAGACTCTAGATAATGTTTTATAATGCAAACAAAATGTCAAATACACCACCCGTTGATGTTCCTCAACTGTAATAAGTTATGGTGTATCTTTGCGCTGGCTAATGTGTATACTGACACCTATAGGCGAGCGTGCAGCATCATGATGCTTGCATGCACAATTTAAAGGTTTACAGTAACGTGTGCGACTGTTAATGCGGTATTTCTATTGACTTATGACGAATGGTTTATTCGTGTTTTATAGGATGTGCAGTTTGCATGATCAACAACATTCATGGCATTACATTTAACATTCAGTGGCAGAGATTGTCACAAACCAACACGTCATATATTACGATCTTTTAAAACGTTCAATTGACATTTATTTCAAACATATCTCGAAAATAGTTTGTTTAGGTTTTTGTGGCACAAATACACCAGAACAGCTGCTCAGCTCATCTGTCAGTCACTGCTGAGTGTCACAACATACAGCGAGATGTTCCGCGACTCACTGTCACTGTCAGAGTCAGTGTTTCGCGACAATGTCAGTGACACATGCCACTCTCCACTGGCACATGCCACTGAGAACCGGAAGTGCCACCGGGTGTGTCAGTGTTTCGCGACAATGTCAGTGACACATGCCACTCTCCACTGGCACATGCCACTGAGAACCGGAAGTGCCACAGGGTGTGTCACTAAGCATAGCGACATGTGCCAATGGCCTCTGTGCGTCAGATGCCATGTCACTTAATGTTAATACCGCCTCTCATGAAACTTCACGAGGTAAAAGCAAATGGCGACATCTAGAGGAACATCTGTGGCGCTGCAGAACTCCCGCCGCTGAAGTGAGGGGCGGAGCTTATAGAGTCTGGACTGTGATGACGCATTTTAACGGTTATCAGCATTGCAAAGTTTTTTTTTAATATTTTTCATTTGTGTGAAAATAATGTCATTATGCACATTTATAGCAATAGACTTTGTATGATCTTAAAATAAAAATAAAAAAATAGTTAAATACTGCTGTGAGGGTGTTTCCCTTTTCACAGACTGTGATGACACGTTTAAGGTTATCAATATTGTAAACCCTGCAACGTATTTTGTATTTTCATTTAAAAAATGTTATGTACATTTATAACACTAATACTTTGTATCAAATTACAAAAACAAGTTACCGCTGCTGTGAGGGTGTTTCTAATAGTGTCTATGGGAGTGAGGGTAAACATTTACATATTTATCTCTTTTCACTGCCGTTATCAATCTCACTCTATTTTTTCCCTCTTTTTGAAAGTTGTGAAATCACTATTGTGGCGTTTTTCTTTTGCTATTTAAGCAAATGGGCACACAAAACATGTTTAATGTAGCTGGCACAGCAGCAGGCAGTGATGCCCACAGATGGCTTCACATCACAACTGATTGATTTCATGCTTTTCAACATGTTCTTAATGCATCATATATGCACAATTAATGAGATTAACTCCTCAAAATAAACAAAACACATCCTTTCATAAATTGTTGCCATTTCTGAACTATTATTTTGACCTTAAATGATCAGACTTCACCTTTTTAGCATTTGTACGGTTTCTCTCCAGTGTGAATTCTCTGGTGTGTTTTTTAGCCACTCTGGCTTTTCATTTTCATTAAAAATATATATTAAACATATTATAGCCACACAAATGTGGTTCAGGCAACGCATAGCCTACAATGATTATCTTAACTGCATGGATATTTATAACAAAACGAAATATAAAACACAACCCTGCCTATTTTCGTTTATATTAAAACAATTATTAAACATTAATATGTGGTTCAGACAATAAGTGTGCATATATATATGATTATCAATGTAATAAAATTAAATATGACATAAAACAGAACCCAGTCTCTTTTTGGTAAATGTCAGTTTATGTGTGATCAATAATAGCCATTATAAAAGTATAAGTAAAAGGTATAAAAAAGTTTACAATAAATAAAGCAAACAATTCAGTCAAACAAAGTCAGCGCTAGTAGGCTAGTGTCAGGTTAACTGGAAGAGAGACAGATGAATCCAATAGCGATTAAGCAAACTCTTTTATTATCGTACTCGTTGAGAGTATAAACAGAAATAGTCCGTAGACTACAATAAACACGATGACATCGAGGCAGGAAGTAGATAGCGATATCGTCCAGCTGATCCTCATCCGGTACAGGCAATCCTCAGGAGAAGACACAAACTCAAACAAGTAGAACAGGCACGGGTGGTGACGCAGGGAAGCAGCGGACAACCCAGATCGGTGGAATCATGGCCTGAAACGATCTGACAAACAGTGAGGGTGAGAGGCAGGTATATGAAGGCTGGTTAATGAGGTGTGGCAGGTGGAGGTGATGAGCTCGGTAATCAGAGACCACGCCCCCAACACAACCGCACAAACATAGAGAGAAGGAGACAGAGAATTGATGAACCGTGACAGTACCCCTCCCCCTAGGAGCTCCTCCTGGAGCTCCCAGGAGGACCTACCTGTTGATTGTAATCATCAATAAGGGAGTGATCCAGTATGTCCCTAGCAGGAACCCAACTTCTCTCCTCCGGACCGTAACCTTCCCAGTCCACCAAGTACTGAAATCCGCGTCCCCTCCGTCTAGAGTCCAGAATACGATTTACCGTATAAGTTGGTTCCCCGTCTACGAGACGCGGCGGGGAAGGAACCGGAGTAGGCGGATTAATACGAGCATGAAAAACGGGCTTTAATTTGGAAACATGAAAGGCGGGGTGAATCCTCCCGTACGCAGGAGGTAGTTTGAGGCGGACTGCCACCGGACTAATGATTTTAGAGACAGTAAACGGGCCAATGAATTTGGGAGCCAGTTTATTACTTACGGAGCGAAGAGGAATATTCTTAGAGGAAAGACACACTTTCTGACCCACGACGTAGATGGGAGGCTTAGACCGGTGGCGATCGGCTTGGGCCTTGGTGCGTCTGCCCACCTGGAGCAGAGTCTCACGGGCTCTGCTCCATGTGTTACGACACCTCTGGACAAAGGCGTGAGCGGAGGGGACCGCGACTTCGGATTACAGGCTTGGAAAAATTGGTGGCTGGTACCCTAAACTACCACTGCATGAAAAGTGGGATTTTTGTCAGTATGTGGCACTGTAGATTGCCGTGGAACTTCAGGTTTACGACTGTGCACGGCAATTTGCAGGCAACACCGAAAACTGCCGTAAATTGTCGGAAATTGACGTGGGCCTTGCTTGGCAGTTGTCCCCCCATGACCCCCCCTCCCCTTAATTCTAGGGGAGGCTTTATCATGTAAATGAACATGCTGTGAGCTACACAAATGCAAATCAGCAGCAGCAGGGGGAGTTTTATCTTGGTTCTGAATTTTTTTGACTAAAACAAGTTTAAAGTTTAAGTTAAAATGTTAACTTAAATTTAAGTTAAATGTACTCGTTTTAGTTCACATTACTAAATTTTTAGGGCAACCAGTTTGCTCCAATTTTTTAAGTAGATTCAACTTGTCCGGGCTCACAGTGTAGATTAATTACTCTGTATGTCATTAGCAATAACCAATGTTATGTAAAAAAAAAAAAAAAAAAAAATACAGGACAGCAGTTCATGTCTTCAACCTTTAGAGAGGTTATGTGATGCAACCAGACAAGGAACCAAAGCACACAAATAAATCAAGTAAAGCATACAGTTTACATACCAACATTAATTTTTCCACCCTGCACTGTGAATGATTTTTTAAATGGCTATTAATCATAAATGTGAAAAGTACAAGTTTGTTTGTTTATAGTTAAGTCAGATTGTGTTTTTCTGTAATTGTCATTTACATTGAGCTCACACCACATTTTATGAATTATCAATGCAGATTTTCAAGAGGTGGTTTCCTGGACAGGGTTTAAATTATGCCAAGAGTAGGCCTTAATCTATTTAATAGTGAGTTAAAAAATTGTTGCCTGGAACAAAGATTAAGCACAGATTACTAACACCTGGACTATGAGTCCTGAACTAAAATAAACTGGATTCATTTACAGTTTTATCTAATTGCTTACACACAATTTCTGAAAATATGGCTCCATTTCTTGTAACTCTACACACAAAACATCAGACATCTCTTGCAAAAGCAACACTTTGTGCAAAACTTTTAACTATTTCCAAAAATGTTGTTTTTGCATATATCTAACTACACACAAATATGCACAACTGAGGAATTTACAGTTGAACTGAAATCAGCTGAACTGAATCAACACTGAAGTCACTTGAGCTGAATATTGACACTATATTGGCTTGTTAGAGCCGGTTTACAGCAGAATTTGTTTTGAACTTGTTACTGAAGCTTCTATGAAACAATATATTTTGTTGTATGCATATTCTTTCTTTCTCAAACCTTAGTTTTGATTTCTAAGTGATCAATTTATGTATAAGTGTTTTCACACATGATCATTGGCTGTATGGGTCCTCAGTAAATGAATGTGGCATTTAAATGGCAAAAGTTATTCTTGTCTCTATAACTTATGGCTTCCTAAAGACACGTTTATGGGTAAATAAAATATTAATAATATAAATAAAATGAATATCAAAACATATTTTAAATATAATGAAGTCATTTTATTATAGCACTCATCAGATGTTCCTGGAAACAAAACAGAGACAGAACAGTATAAACAAACTAAACATCAAATTACAAAAACATTATTATGTGAAAGTGAATAAAGTTGTGTGTGTTTTCAGTTATAAATATGTGCTGTGTAAATTGGCCTATACTTTTAGAAATTATATATAGCCTAACTTTAAAAAACAAACAATAACCCATATAGATAAATTATAATAATTGTATAATATTAAGCATTTACTTAATATACATTGTAACATTAGGCTACTTTACTCTAGCACAGTAGTCAGTTAAGCAATTAATTAATATCTTATATTAATATGTATGTAGCCTAGGCTACATCTAAAGGTAAGTCTGCTTTTTAAAAAAAAATATTACACTTCGACATGTACAGAATGTGCGCGTTAAGAAACACGTTCAAATGTGTCTTCTTAACATGTTAAAACTGTGCGTCGACTGTGTGTGTATGCCTGTTACACGACCAGAATGTGCGTGTCTACACATACAAAAGAAACACATAAAAAATTGCTGCGTTGAAGCGGAAAACAGGGCGTGTTGAAGGTCATAAGTCACGCGTTTCGTATAAAGAGATTTGGCCCCGGGCGTGTTCCATATTAGAGCCCTAGTCCAATGAGGTGCGAGGTCGAGGTCGAGGTCATGGCCATGACGCGTAGAAGACGAGCTTTAAACTTTTTTTTATGTTTTTTGCTGCTTTCCTTTTTCGTGATAAACAATGACAGGACTCCGTCTTCAACTCAATCTCTGCATGGACGCAACGAACTTTTTGGACTCATTTTCAGGAGGCTGTCTTCGTCTTCATAACTCTGAGGCAAACTGCAGGCGCTATGAACCACAGCATGGGTAATGTAACGTTACGATTTAAAGAATATGCTTTTATTCAGCTGTATAAGGAAATGGATGCGTTAATAGATCCGAGCTTAAAACTGCACATTTTGTTTTCACAGACTAACGTTATCCTCGCCTCATAACGAAGCCGTGAGCTCTTATCTGCTTGGAGCGATTTCCGCGAGTCCAGATTTAACCGCTGATCATGACGAAATTGTGTGTAAGTAACTTCTAATGTGTTTCTCATTCCTTGTTTAATTTTACCGTGACTGTTTTTATTAATACCAGTCTCATGTAATTGTTTTCCAGCTGCCTGTAAGACGTATTATGAATCGACACGCCGGTGCGGAAACTGCGAAGTTTAGCTCGGAGTCGATCAAGAAGAAAAAGGGTAAGATTTATTATATTAGATCCGTTTTTTGTCAATGTGAGTATTTTTCAGGTTGCTTATTGTCTTTATGGATTGTATTACAGTTGCTGGAAGCGAGAGTGTGCTGGATGAGGTGGACATTTGGAAGTCCGCGACCATTGAACTCATGTTTGATGAGGAAGACGGCATTGTTGACGGGGTGTCTGGATGGATTGTGCGGCCACCGCCCTCTCGCAGCCTGGAGCTCGACGAACTTTACATTACGAGACATTACTGCTGCACTGTACATAGTTGTGTGTTTAACAATAAAGCTCTTTCTTTGAGTAAACCGCTGTGTTTTATAAATGAAGCCCTTTCTTTGAATGAACAGCTGTATGCTTATAAATGAAGCTCTTTCTTTTAATAAACGGCACGGTCCGTATAATTTTCCCATATATTCCTTGATGGTATGAATACTTCATAGCACAATAACATTAATATGAAACAAATTATTAGAACATAAATTATATATTTATTATTATTATTGGGGTTTACATTTATAATGAGCCAGAGGGACCAATAATGATTGGTTTGCAGTGATCTGCCAACCAATCACGAGGGATTTTTCCTTTTTAAATGTAGTGGCTTCAGCCAATAGTGAGTGAGTAAATTCAAGTCTGGCCGTTGACTCTCTGGTTTCGCTGCTATTCATATGCAAATTAGAGGCGTCGCACCTCCGCGCGGTCTCTCAGCGGGGGGCTCTCCACCTACGTCATGGTTCGTTTACGACAATTTGTGGCACAGACGAACGCGACGTTCGCTGCCTCTAAATTGTCGAAAACTGCCGAAAATTAGGGAGATTTCCAGGAGTATAGAGGCGTTTACGGGGTCGAAAATCCCACTTTTCATGCAGTGTACACTCAAACGGTGAAAGGCCCGTACCTGACACTGGCAACGAATTATGTACGTACTCAATCCATGAGATTTGTTGGCTCCAGGATGAAGGATTCTTGGAAACCAAACATCGTAAACCTCTCTCAAGATCCTGGTTGGCCCGCTCAGTCTGACCATTACTCTGGGGATGGAAACCCGAAGACAGACTAACCGTCGCCCCCAGTAATCTACAAAATTCCCGCCAAAATTTGGACACAAATTGGGGCCCCCTGTCGGAAACCACGTCCATCGGAAGGCCATGTAAACGAAAGACGTGGTCAACGACAGCTACCGCTGTCTCCTTGGCAGAAGGTAATTTAGGCAAGGGAATAAAATGAACCATTTTCGAGAACTGGTCCACGACGGTTAAAACCACCGTCTTGCCCTGGGAGGGCGGGAGGTAATAAAATCAAGAGCGATGTGGGACCAGGGTCTCGAAGGAACCGACAGCGGTTGGAGTAACCCATTGGGAGGGCGATTAGACGACTTACCCATGGCACAGACTGAACAGGCCAAAACAGAATCCCGGATGTCACGAGCCATCCCTGGCCACCAGAATCGTTGCTTGACCAGAAACGTGGTTCTATTAACTCCTGGGTGACAAGCTACATTGGAGCAGTGACCCCATCGGACTACGTCGGACCGAACTCCCTCAGGCACAAATAACCGACTCGGTGGTCCGCCGGGCGGAGGCGTTACCCCTTCTAAGGCTGACTTAACCTTCGATTCGACCTCCCATATGAGTGTAGAGACCCTCAGTCTGTCTGGTAAAATGCACTCGGGAGTAGATGGGCGTTCGGAGCGGTCAAAAACGCGCGACAAAGCATCGGGTTTGATGTTTTTAGAACCCGGGCGGTACGAAAGAGAAAAGTCAAAACGTCCGAAAAAAAGGGACCACCAAGCCTGCCTAGAGTTGAGTCTTTTAGCTGATCTGATGTACTCTAGATTCTTGTGATCGGTCCATACGATAAAAGGAACCCCCGATCCCTCTAGCCAATGCCGCCACTCCTCCAATGCAAGCTTAACTGCCAACAATTCCCTGTTGCCAATGTCATAGTTGCGTTCGGCAGGTGACAAACGATGAGAAAAAAAACGCGCAAGGATGCATCTTGTCATCCGAGGGAGAGCGCTGGGAAAGAACTGCTCCTACCCCCACCTCAGACGCGTCCACCTCCACCACGAACTGGCGTGATGAATCAGGGGTAACGAGAATGGGAGCCGAAACGAAGCGGCTCTTAAGTTTGACAAATGCAGTCTCGGCTGCACCAGACCACCTGAACACCGTTCTGGAGGAGGTCAACGCAGTCAGAGGCGCGGCTAGTTGGCTAAAGTTGGGAATAAAACGGCGATAAAAATTGGCGAAACCCAGAAACCTCTGCAGGGCCTTACGAGAATCTGGGCTTGGCCAATCTATCACAGCCTTAACTTTGTCAGGATCCATGCGCATTCCCTCGGATGAAACGATATAACCCAGAAACGAAACTGACAGTGCATGAAACGCGCATTTCTCCGCCTTGACAAAAAGCCCATTCTCTAGCAACCTCTGGAGCACTAGTCTGACGTGCTGGACATGTTCCTGGAGAGAAGAAGAAAAAATCAATATGTCATCCAGGTAAACATAAAGAAACTGATCGACCATGTCTCCCAGCACGTCGTTGACTAGTGCCTGGAAGACTGCTGGGGAGTTGGACAGCCCGAAGGGCATGACCGAGTATTCAAAATGGCCCCTGGGGGTATTAAAAGAAGTCTTCCATTCACCCCCCTCCCTTATGCACACCAAATGATAAGCTTTACGTAGATCCAATTTCGTGAATATGGATGCTCCCTGTAGCCTCTCGAAGGCTGAAGACATCAACGGCAAAGGATAAGTATTCTTTACCGTGATGTTATTCAACCCTCAGTAGTCAATACAAGGCCGCAGAGATCCATCCTTCTTACCCACGAAAAAGAACCCCGCCCCCGCTGGAGATGAGGAAGGACGAATGAACCCGGAAGCTAGAGAATCAGAAATGTATTTCTCCATGGCCTCCCTCTCAGGAGTAGAAAGTGAGTATAACTTGCCCTTGGGCGGAGACTTGCCTGGCAGTAGATCTATCGCACAGTCATAGGGACGATGAGGAGGAAGAGAAGCAGCCCGGGACTTACTGAACACTTCCTTCAGGTCGAGATACTCCTCTTGCACGTTAGATAAATTCACCGTCTCCTCCTGAAACACAAAACTAGACACAGACGAACGAGCAGACACAAGACAAGAGGCATAGCACTGATTACTCCAAACTGCAACCGAGTTGTGTCCCCAGTCAACCCTGGGATTATGCTTCGCCAACCAGGGATGACCGAGGACGATGGGTGCGTGAGGTGAGTCTATGAGGAGGAAACTGATGGATTCCGTGTGGTTGCCAGAGATAGTCAATGTGATCGTGTCAGTGATGTGAGTGATGTTGGGAAGTGCTTGACCGTTGAGTGCGTGAACCGTGATGGTGTTGGACAGGGGAGTGATAGGAATCTGGAGCTGTGTTGCTAGAGAACAGTCAATGAAGTTACCCTCCGCTCCGGAATCCACGAGAGCTTGGCAGTGGTGGGATCCGGTTGCCCACTGCAATCTTCCCGGGAGGAGGGTGGCCGACGAGGATTTCCCCAACGAAGCCCCACCCGACAGTAACCTCTGACCTACTGTCGGGCTCGATCTTTTAATGGACAGTGGTTGAGGAAATGCCCCGCCGCACCACAGTACAGACATAGTCCTCCTGTCCTCCGACGCTTTCTCTCCTCCCGGGAAAGCCGAGCTCTGCCCACCTGCATGGGCTCGGGATCGTTGGGTGGGCTGATCGTGTCAGCCCCAAGAAACTCATGAAACACAGGGGTTCCTCTCGAACGGATACGTCGGTCTCGTAGCTCAAGTCGCGAGTCCACGCGAATCGCTAATTCCATTAGTCCATTGAGGTTAGACGGTAGATCCATAGCATAAATCTCCTGTTGGACACGGTCAGCCAGCCCATGCAGGAATCGATCCCACTGCGCCTCCTCGTTCCACCTGCACTCTGCGGCCAAAGTCCGAAAATCAATGAGGTAGTCGGAGACGGATCTACTGCCTTGGTGGAGTTCGGCGAGTTTCCGAGCCGCCTCACGACCTACCGCTGTCCGTTCAAAGACCCGTTTCATCTCTGCCGAGAGTGCCAGGAACGAGGAACAGCACGGTTCGTTGTTCTCGTAGACCGCCGTTCCCCAACGTGCCGCACGCCCCGTCAATAGATTAATCACCAGAGCGACTTTGGAAATCTCTGTAGAAAAGGAAACGGGTTGCAACGTGAAAAATAGTGCACATCTCGTTAAAAAAGGTCTGCATAGCTCAGCCTCACCCGCGTAACGCTCTGGCGTGGGTATCCGGGGCTCGTGCTGGCCGTTGCTGTTGATAGGTGGTTGGGGAACGGTTGGCGGTGTGGGCGCAGTGGGCGATCTTAGTTCTTGAATCTGGGACGAGAGCTCGGACACCTGCGCCACCAGTGCCTGCATCGCCTGAGCCGTGGCGGTCACCTGTTGGTCCTGCCGCTCCATTCTCTGATTGCTTGTGGTCAAGTAATCCTGCAGCTCTGCCATCCTCGCTGGATCCATGATATGGTCAGATCGTTCTGTCAGGTTAACTGGAAGAGAGACAGATGAATCCAATAGCGATTAAGCAAACTCTTTTATTATCGTACTCGTTGAGAGTATAAACAGAAATTGTCGGTAGACTACAATAAACACGATGACATCGAGGCAGGAAGTAGATAGCGATATCGTCCAGCTGATCCTCATCCGGTACAGGCAATCCTCAGGAGAAGACACAAACTCAAACAAGTAGAACAGGCACGGGTGGTGACGCAGGGAAGCAGCGGACAACCCAGATCGGTGGAATCCAGAAACCGGAACGGAGAGATCACTCAGGAACCAGAGGGGAACAAACACACACGACCAGCACCGGGAAACAGCCTGAAACGATCTGACAAACAGTGAGGGTGAGAGGCAGGTATATGAAGGCTGGTTAATGAGGTGTGGCAGGTGGAGGTGATGAGCTCGGTAATCAGAGACCACGCCCCCAACACAACCGCACAAACATAGAGAGAAGGAGACAGAGAATTGATGAACCGTGACAGCTAGGCTACAATGGCTTAAAAATAGCTCAAATAGCCTAAAAAATAAAGTTATGAAATTTAATTTTGACCCCCAGCCAAAACTATTTGGCAGGGAATAGATCATAGATTCATGAGACCAAAGATCGGCCGTTAGATATAAACAAGACGAATCATATCTCATGTTTAACCACTGCAGAGACATCAGAGCCAGCGGCAAATGCCAGAAGGATCTCACAACTCCAAAAATGGCAGATACAATTTTCAAAAAGGCGCTCTCTTTATAAATAAACCACAGATTCTCGCCTGGAAAAGTCTTAAAACTACATTTTGTGACATTTAAAAGTAGTATTTTTAAATTACGCTGGGTTTCTCTTCCGCTACTGACGCTTGCTTGTTGGTGCAAGATGCATTCTGGGATACCGGTCTGTCTGCAGCTCAGTATACGCAACAATTGAAGTTATTAGAATACATGATTGGCGTAAGAGTTTTATAGTATATATATATATATATATATATATATATATATATATATATATATATACATACTATAAAACTCGTATATATAATAAATAAATACATCATCAAGTTGATATATATATATATTATTTATATATAAAATATAAATAAATACATCATCAAGTTGATATATATATATATATTATATATATATATATATATATATATATATATATATATATATATATATATATATATATATATATATATATATATATCAACTTGATGATGTATTTATTTATATTTTTAGCTTCATTGCAAGGCAAGTTTATTTATATACCAAATTTCATATATGGTAATTGAGTGCTTTACATAAAAATGAGAAAGAAAATACAAGCTATTAAAAAAGTAAGAACTAGAAATAAAATGATTTAAATTAGAATTGATTACCAGGAGATAAAAAGGGGACTGGGATGTTATCTTTTATTCTGGACGGCAGGGCCAGTGATTGCATGTATTTTGCAGTATTAAACACGTATTTATATCGATTTCATCAGGCTCCAAAAATTCCTCAAAAAGAACACAAAGAATGGCCTTCTCAGCTGCCATAGTTGCAACTCTTGCGTCGTCAGAACAGCATCGTTTAAAAAACATTTTGCAACGTTTTGTCGGGGTTGAACGCAGCCCTGATGACAGTATAGTTTGATCTTCTGCTAACCAATCAGCAGAAAGGGGCGTATAATTCCCGCCCACGTGTAGAAATCGAATATTCAAACTGTTTATTAATTTTTCTATCTCTGAACGAAAAATGAAAAAACTAAAAACGAGCTGTTTTCTCATTTTTCCACTTTCAATATTAAATCAAAAAACGACTGAACGAATGATACTCAGATTCTGATTGGTTAATTGCTGACATTTATACAGTGCATCCAGAAAGTATTCACAGTGCTTCACTTCGTCCAAATTTTGTTGTGCTACAATTTTGTTTCATGGGGTACAAAACATATAACTGTACCTTTTAAAGCCACATTCAGAATGTTGTACAGACTTGCCTCTTCATTTATGTGTATGTATGATCTGCATTGTGTTGGATTTATTTAATTTTTTTGGACAAATAAAAAAAAAAAGCTCTGAAATCTATTAAATTCCCATTCATTCCTATGGGTGCCCATTTTTGTCCACGAAGGCCCAATTATGGAGGGGGTTTTTTCAACCACTTAACATTATAAAATCGAGTCAATTTCTTTTTTTTTGTGTTCAGGTGGCAAACTTAGAAAAAGTAGCCAAGTCTTGTACCACTCAGATTAAGGGAAGTATTTTTAAAATTAAATAAAAAAACGATTTTGCCCACTTTTGTCCCGAAGGTCTTTTGAGTGTTAAAAAAAAATACTCATGACTTAAGCCACTCAAAGTTTTGTTTCTTTATTCTTGTAACAAACTATTTACATGAAAGTGATCTGAACATGAACTTTGCTTATTTAGGCAACACTAACTACTTACTTTGGGCAACACTTTTTCTCATGTCTCAGTAGAATAGATGATTTGGTGAAACTCTTCCTACATGAAGAGCACTGGTGCGGCTTCTCTCCAGTGTGAACTCTCTCATGTTTTTTCAGGTTTCCTGACTGAGAGAAACTCTTCCCACAGTGTGAGCACTTGTACGGTTTCTCTCCAGTGTGAACTCTCTCATGAGCTTTCAATGATGCTGATTGAGAGAAACTCTTCCCACATGAAGAGCACTGGTGCGGCTTCTCTCCAGTGTGAACTCTCTCATGAGCTTTCAATGATGCTGATTGAGAGAAACTCTTCCCACATGAAGAGCACTGGTGCGGCTTCTCTCCAGTGTGAACTCTCTCATGTTTTTTCAGGTTTCCTAATTCAGAGAAACTCTTCCCACAGTGTGAGCACTTGTACGGTTTCTCTCCAGTGTGAACTCTCTGGTGTCTTTTTAAGTGGTCTGATGTACTGAAGGTCTTTTCACAGTCAAAGCACATGTAAGGTCTCACACCAGTATGAATGTGCTCATGCACTTTTAAAGTGATCAGTTGTGAAAAACTCTTTCCACAAAAAGAACAAACGTGAGGCTTCACACCAGTATGAACTTTAAGGTGTTCTTTTAAGCCTGATGCCACAACAAATGCTTTCTCACACTGATCACAGCTGAATGATTTCACTCCAGAGTGACGGCGCAGATGATCTGTGAGAGAGCTTTTCTGACTGAAACTCTTTCCACACTGAGAGCATGTGAACGGTTTCTCTCCAGTGTGAATCCTCATGTGCACATTTAGGTGATCTTTACGTCTGACACTCGTTCCACACTGAGAGCAGGTGAAAGATCCTTCGAGTCCAGATTTTCCAGCTTGTTTCTGTGTGAAATTCTCTTCAGTCTTTGAAGCGACTGTGTTTCCATCTTCATTTGTGAGATGATGAGGTTTCTGCTGTTTGTCTTCATTCACTTCCACCGGGTCTAAAATCAACATATTCAATAAAAGAGGAGCAAATGAGAAACAAAAAGAAATATGGTTCAATTTCAATTTAGCACAAATCCAGTTTACTACTGAGTCTGATAAACTCAGCAAAAAAGAAACATCCCCTTTTCAGGATACTGTATTTAAAAGATAATTTAGTAAAATCCAGCTTTACAGATCCTTATTGGACAGTGTTTAACCACTTACACCCCTGAAGGCATTTTTTAAATTTCACATCTAAGTGACATGCTTAAAAGTAAAGGCTTGTAACTCTACAAAAAAACAAAACAAGAAATATACAAGTGCATGGTCTCATTTGATAGAAAACCTTTCAAATTTTGAAAAAATATATATTTTGATCATGTTTGGAAGTTCTTATGTTACATCACTGCTGAGAAACCCTCAGAAAAAGTGATGCAATTTATTGATTTGTTTGGTTATTATTGATTGACATTCTGACTAGTATAAAGTAGGGGTGCACCGATCCGACTTTTTCAGTCCCGATACCGATACCGATGCCTGGGCTTTGTGTATCTGTCGATACCCGATACCGATCCGATACTATTGTTGAATTAATAATAAACTGTATATCTTCCACCTTATACCTTCCTTTAAGAGACTAAAGGCACCAGACTTTACTAACTAATCATAACTAAGACAAAATAACAGATGTATGTAAAGTGTTTAATTCTTATTTATTTAAAAAACAATTGTGCATTCAAATCTAAAATAGAATGTAATCAAACTTCTTTAAAAAAATAAAATGTAGCAGTGGAAACAAAAAACAGTCAAACATACAATAGTAATCTGACAGTTGCCAAACATTTTTTACACTACAGATCATTGTTGTGTTATATAATCATATCAATATTAAAAAGTAGCATTACAAATTAACAAATAGTCTAATTTTCTGCCATATGCAATTTAATAAAAATGATCAGCTAGCTAATAACTTTGTTCTGGTTTCACCTCACTCCTGTCTAAATGATTGTTGGCCTATTTATTTTACTACACATTGTCAACAGAAATAAGCTGAAATACTGTTGATAATTAAAAGTAATTCTTGCTTAATTGGGTAAGCACACTTGTGTTCTCATTTCAGATGCGTTCTGAGTAAATTAATAAACTGATTCATGAGTTCAGTGTTGGACAGATCAGTTCTTCTAACCAGTCGTTAAAATGATTCGGTTCAAGGGAGTCATTAGGTAACGAATCGGACATTAGCAGACGCGTTGTGTGCGAATCCCGTCTGTTAGAACATCGCGAAAGATGTCAACACACAGAAAACACTTCATAACTGGATATGATTTGTCTCCCGTTTATTGAAAGTATGCTTTATGTCAGCTGGTCAGAGAAGAGTCAATGTTTGTTAATGCAAAACAACCAGCGATAATTCAAGGATTATCCGAATGTGTCACGTGCAACATGGTTTCGGTTCAGTTTCGACCTTTTGATTTGGATTAATGTGTGAAATATGAGAGAGCTAACAGCTAACACTGATTATTCTGAAGACCCAGAGAGTGTGCGCGGGGGAGGAGCTCTCATCGTTCTCTCTGTCACTCAGTCACAAGCGCAGCATCTATTCTACATGGATTCACCTGGATCGGCTTGTGGATCTGTTCATTTTTCCGATCCCCGATCCAGCTATTTTGTCAGTATCGCGGCCGATATCCGATCCTAATATCGGATCGGTGCACCCCTAGTATAAAGTCTTTATCAAGTTTGGACTTTGCAAAATCATGTTAACTACATCTGAGCCAAATTTTGGGTTGATATCTCACATCAATCAAAAGTTATTGCATTTGGAACCAAGGTAGCCTTTTTCCAAAAGTCCAAAAGTGTTTTACTGAACAGAAGAACTACTTACATGTGTAAACGTCACAATACATTTTTTTTTTTACATAAAATAAGTAACAAGTGATAAGATCCTGGTCGATGGGTGATGATTCTTCAGCACATTTTCAGCGTGTTCTCCTATTCTACGGAGCACGGTAAATCAAGACCTGTCAGGGAGATCAGCCCAATCCAAGAGCGTCCAGCGTTAAGAGAGTGTCCGATTGCTCTCTACACATCGTCCCTGCCCACTTTACCCACCCACCCCCCTCACCCGAGATCCAGTTTCCATTAGTTAAACTTTCAAATGACGTAACGTTATGATCGTGGAAGTAAGCATGTCTCACCAAATAAACATGTCTTGTCACTCCACAGGGGCGTAACTACAAACGGTGCAGGCAGTGCAGCCATACTGGGCGGCAATTAGGGCTGGACCCGAAAATTCAAATATTCATTCAGTGGGTTGGTATTCGGTTTTCAATTTTGGAATTTGAATATTCATTGTTGTTTTTTTCTCGCAAACCCCGCATCCCCCTCGAAACGGTTCTCATTTGCGCTTTACTCAATAAAATCTGGCGAAATATAATACTCTTGCTTTTTACAATTATATTATAGCCTAGTCATTTTTAATAGGATAGACAGTTGAATAGGAACCCAACCTCATTATACTTAATAAATATATTTGCTTCTTCTTAGCCTAAATGTTCCTGCAACTGAGTATTCTCTGTCTAGAGCACAACTGCATGAGCTTAAATGCCTGAGCTTGCATTCTGGGTAAAGCTGTGTTGGTTTGACATAGTGGAAAATAGAATAAAAGAAACAAAATGTATTCGCCTTTTTACCCGTTAGGGATGTGACGGTGAGAACGTCTCGGTTACGTATGGTAACCCTCATTCCCTGAAGGAGGGAACGGAGACGTACATTGGACGTAACCGACGAATTGGGGATCACTTCAGGGAGCCCCTATCAGCTTCGAGATATAGAGAATGGGTCAATGGCCATTGGCGTGCGAGATTTGCATCTCGCGCTCCGCCCCGCACCGCGGGTATAAACAGGAAGTGAGAGCAGCGCACTATTGTTTTTCACTGAGGAGCCGAACTTAGTGGCTCAGGCCCGACTGCTGCGGGTTGCGGAGGACTCGACAGGGTTCGCCTATCCCTAGGGGAACTCGACTGGAGCAAAATAAGCGCACGTATCCGTTCCATGGGAAGGGAATGGCGCAGCAAGCCGACACTAGAACGGGCACTCCGGTGTTACTGACAATGGGAAGCGAGCACACGGGAAACGTGTTGGGTGTCGCCCAGCCCACAGCTCTACAGATATCTGTCAGCGAGGCGCCACGAGCCAACGCCCAGGAAGAAGCTATACCCCTAGTGGAGTGGGCTCTTAACCCGAGCGGGCAGGGCACGTCTTGGGTTTCATACGCCAAGACGATGGCATCCACTATCCAGTGGGCCATCCTCCGCTTGGAGACAGCCTTTCCCTTCTGCTGTCCTCCATAATAGACGAAGAGCTGCTCTGAGGTCCTGAAGCTTTGCGTTCTGTCTACGTAGGTCCGCAGGGAGCGGACCGGTCAGAGAAAAGCTAGGGCTGGGTCTGCCTCCTCCGAAGGCAGCGCTTGCAGGCTCACCACCTGGTCCCGGAAGGGAGTGGTGGGAACCTTGGTCAAGTATCCAGGCCGGGGTCTCAGGATTACATGAGAGTTACCAGGCACGATTCGTCGACCGAAAATGCCTGCAGGTCCCCTACCCTCTTGATAGAGGCCAATGCAGTCAGGAGTACTGTCTTTAGTGACAGGACTTTTAACTCAGCTGACAGCAAAGGCTCAAAGGGCGCCCTCTGCAGTGCGTTAAGCACCAGAGTTAAGTCCCAAGAGGGTATAGAGGGAGGGCGAGGCGGATTTAGCGGATGTCAGTTCCAGGAACCAAGTCCGGTTGGGCCAATATGGAGCCACCACTAGGACCTGCTCCTCGTCCTCCCTGACCTTGCACAGGAACTGTGCAAGAAGGCTCACTGGGGGAAACGCATATTTACGTAGGTCCCGGGGCCAGCTGTGTGCCAGAGCATCCGAGCCGAGGGTCCCCTCGGTCAGGGAATTAAACAACTGGCAGTGGGTCGTGTCCGGGGCGGCAAACAGGTCTACCTGAGCGGGCCCGAAGCGACTCCAGATCAGCTAGGCCACCTGGGGGTGGAGTGTCCACTCTCCGGGAAGCACCTGCTGATGTGAGAGCTCGTCGGCTGCACGATTGAACAGGCCCGGAATGTGAATGGCACGAAGCAACCTCAGATGCTTCTGACTCCACAAGAGGAGATGGCGGGCGAGTTGTGACAAGCGACGGGAGCGTAGACCACCCTCTTTGTTGATGTACGCAGCGGCCGCAGTGCTGTCCGTACGGACCAGAACATGCTTGCCTCTGAGCGGCCCCTTGAGGCGGCTGAGTGCAAGACGAACTGCTAACAACTCCAGGCAACTGATATGCCATTGTAGTTGGGGCCCAGTCCACAGACCCGAAACTGCAAGCCCGAGGCCGAGACGTAGCGCCGGGGTTCGGGAATCCATGAAATGCACACTCTAACCCCATTTTGAGAACTACGCCGAGATCTAAAGCACGATCAATGTAGAATTCAACAGCTTAGATACGCGCGTCTTCCTCTGCTTGTAAACAAATCGCTTCTGGGTCATGTGTCCGAACGCCGGATCTGCGTCATATTCTCGCGCATGCGTCGTGAAGGCACACACGGAAGTCAAGAACAAGTTGGATAAAGGTGTTATTTAGATTTTTTTTTGTGCACAAAAACTATTGTCGGCGCATCGTAAAATTATTGTAGAGTAACTGTGGTGAGATGGACTTTGTAACGACGTTTTAAGAGCCTTTTAAGGGTCTTGGGAGTGTAAATGTACTGAATGCCAATGGAGGCCTATCTGAAGCCTTTCTCAGCCATCAGCTTTCAACAAAAATATCTTCATTTGTGTTCCGAATATGAACGGAGGTCTTACGGGTGTCGAACGACATGAGGGTGAGTAATTAATGACAGAATTTTCATTTTTGGGTGAACTAACCCTTTAAGTTTTGTTGAAAGCCTTTCTTTAATAATGCGTAATATGTAGCTCTGTTTTACACATTTTGTATCGGGGGTCCCTGCTCCATGTCTCTATCGCCTAAGGGGTCCTTGCCCTGAAAAACGTTGAAGACCCCTGCCATAAAACACTCCATCTTCAACTTCAAAATCGTCCGACATCGTTGTTTTACCTTTTTTTTGCTAAAGGGCGTTTGTATTTAGCCCTATTCATCCGGGATTAGTATTATCTGGGGACCTCGTGTGATTTAGAAATTACTCCCCCACATCTGAATTTTGCGTGGCGCATTCGCACGGGATAAGCAAGCCTGTGATTTTACTCGAATTTACTGCCTTATCTCCCGGATATGATGTCAAGACTTGTAAATGTTTTTTCGTTATAGATATAGCTGTATGAAATTATAAACAGTCGTATCGATATAATTTTGATTGTTTTATAGTAATAGAAATTGTCATGGCACATTTATTTATTATATCTTGGCACCATCTTGTGGCGGTTTGGTGTAACAGCAAAAGGACATTGAGCTGTTTTCTTAGTGGTTGGTTTAGGTCATGTGGCTCTTAGGTTAGAGGTTAACTAGGAAATAACCACAGTGTTCCAGATTCTTTCCATGCGGTTGGACAAGAGATCGCTTCTCTCTGTTTATTTTACGTTTTGTGCCTTGGAAAGGCTTTGCCTGTAAGTTATTACCCTTTTTCAGTATTATACAATGTATGTGCATATATATATATATTTGTAATTCATAAGTTTGAGTTTAAAAACGAACTATTCTACAGTGATGCTAATTAGTTAACAGCAATAACAGTATGCAGAGCTGTATGTAGTAGGGCTGCACGATTCTTGCTAAAATGTGAATCACGATTTTTCTCCATGGGAATTGAGATCACGATTCTCTTACACGATTCTCATTTTTTCTTATACTTTAAAAAAAAATGAATCAATTTTAAATAAAAGTAATTAGATACAATTAAATTAAAATGTAGAAACAAATGTAGACAGACTAGATGTAAATATATGCTTATTACTGTTTATTTCTATTTTTATGATTATTTAATATCTTGCCTTGTGGAGAGAGGGTTTTTGTTGTCTTATTTCGTTGATTCATTTTGTTTTTGCGTTTTTGTAAAAAATGAAAACTATAAATACATTTTTTTTTTTTAAGAAAACGCTTAACGTGGCTTAATGTACTAAGACAGTGTTACAGACATCCCAACCTGAAAAAAGTCATTGTACATCAAACTGTACAGCGTGCAAGATTGTCATTATGTTTATACTTTATACTTTCGTTTTTTGGGGCACTCTCCCTCTGCCATGGCGCTCCAGTTTCTAGATACACTGAACTGATTTCGGTTCGGGAGAATAGATAAAAGCCCGCCCACACTGACAATTGATTGGTTGACTTACCGAAACAAGCCAATCAGGACGCTCTCTGTCTTACATGCGCTTCATTAGGTGCACACCAGCACACACACGCAAGGTCTCTCGCTCTCTCCCTCTCTGCCGTGCGCGCGTGCACAGTTTGCGGTTAATTTTTACCTCTTACCGCTACAAATCTGACTCCGTTTAGGTCTGCTCTGCAGTCTTGTTACACGTCAGTAACAGCGAAACATGGCCAATGAGGGAGAGGAGAGAAGTGGAGATTTATGATTGATTGGTTAGTGTTTTGTTATTGTGTGAGTGTGACAAGCTCTGGTGTGACCAATAACGCGTGAACGCAGAATGATCTGAGGGAAATACACGGAAGTGAATCGCCAACATTAAGAAATGAGATCGCATTTATGTTTGAATCGAGATCGTGATTTTTTTTCGATTAATCGTGCAGCCCTAGTATGTAGCCTTTGATATACGTGTTAAGAGAATATTGTAAACAATGGAAATTCATTTGTTTATTTTAAGAACATTTTGTAATAAGACATCTGTGGTCTTTTCATGTTTCAGTTTTACAAAAAAGAGAAAGAAGAGGAAAGAACATTACAGTAAAAATCTCAACTTTACTTCTGCGTCTGCCAATTTTTCTGACTCCTGTTAGCTATCTGTCAGTTTTGCGTAGACGGAACACGCATCTAGGGCAGAATAGTAAAAAGGCAGCTGCACGGCGGGCACTTCAGTTCAAGGAAAGCAAGCTCGAACTCCATTCTTCTTTCATCATCACACTGTGCGCTACTAGTCTGCATTAGCAATTCATGATGGCGGAGAAAGCTACGGAGGCTGAGGAAACTACAGAGCGAAGCCAAGCATTAGAAACCAGATCTATAGCCTCTGCTTCAACTAACAGATCGAGAAGCTCAACGGCTAGCATTGCTGCGGCAAAAGCTTACGCTAAGTTGGAAGCTGCACGGGCCAAGACTGAATTCCTTAAAAAAGAATCTGAAATCCTGATTGAAAAGGCTCAACTGAAAGTGACAGAGGCTCGCATGGAGGCATCGCTATCAGTTCTAAAGCATGAGAGTGAAGTGGCAGCAGCCATCGCTGAGGCGAAAGTGTTGGAGGCAGCAGCAGAAAGTGAGCTCGGAGAAAGGATTTCTGATGTGAGGGAAGTTTCTGATCGCACTCGTGATTACGTCATGAACCAGTCTCGACTAGGATTGTCTCCTTCTGTTGAAGATGAATCATATCAACCACCTCTAAAGCCCATTGTTCATGTGTTGAGGTCTGAGTCACCCCCAAGACAGCATCGCTTTACAGCTTGGGACGTCAGGGATTCCTTCAATAAACCTGTTATTGAGAGTATGACACAGCAGCCTCAGAAGTCCGGGCAAACACCTTGCCATAAATCCCAAGTGCCACCATTCACGTCTTCGCCATATAAGACAACACCACAGCCATCGTTTAACAACGACACGAACGTGAGTGAGATCGCCAGGTACTTGGCTCGATGATCGTCCTGAGAATTATTGGGCGTGGAAGTCATCATTTGTCAACGCTATTGAAGGTTTGCACCTGTCAGCGGTGGAGCAGTTAGACCTTCTATCAAAATGGTTAGGAGAACAATCTTCACATCATGTGCGAAGGATCAGAGCTGTGCATACAGGTAATCCTGACACAGGCTTAAGAAAGGCTTGGGAGCGTTTGGAAGATTGCTATGGCTCTCCAGAGATTATTGAGAAATCTCTCTTTGATAGGATAGATAGCTTTCCAAAGATCAGCGGCAAAGATGTGAAAAAGCTTCGGGAACTCGGAGATCTTCTTCAGGAAGTGGAATCAGCGAAACATGAAGGCTATCTACCCGGACTTACTTATCTTGACACCGCACGAGGTGTGGCCCCCATCGTAGATAAGCTACCATACAGTCTTCAGGAGAAGTGGATGGCTCAAGGTTCTCAGTATAAAACTTCACATCAAGTTGCTTTTCCTCCATTCTCGTTCTTCTGTGATTTCATCTGCAAAGAGGCTCGAACACGCAACGATCCAAGTTTTGCTCTGTCTTCAGGAATCCAAAGTGTTTTGAAACCGGAGCAGCCATTCAAGAGACAAGTGAAAAGCCCAGTCTACACTCACAAGACAGAAGTGTCATCAGGTGCTATGAGTCAGATACGCAGCTCAAACTGTGAGTTGGATGATGTGGATAAAACCTGCCCGATTCATAAGAAGCCCCATCCTCTCAAACGCTGCAGAGGCTTTAGGAGCAAACCTTTAGATGAGCGCAAGACATTCCTAAAGGAGAAAGGGGTTTGCTACAGGTGCTGTGCTACTACCACTTATCTGGCCAGGGACTGTAAAGCAGCTATCAAATGTAAGGAATGTGGCAGTGATGCTCATGTCGCAGCACTTCACCCAGGACCGTCACTTTCTACCTTCTACGAGTATGGCGGGGAGGGAGAGATAGACACAGTCTGTGGTTATGGGAAAGGTTCACGGTCTTGTTCGAAGATTTACCTGGCTAAGGTTTACCCAGAAGGCCACCCAGAGGAAGCAATCAAGCTTTATGTGATCCTGGATGATCAGAGCAATAGATCACTTGCTAGAACCAAGTTTTTTGACTTGCTGCGTATCAAAGGAGAGAGCTCAACATACACCCTACGTACCTGTGCAGGTGTGACAAAGACAGCAGGCAGAAGAGCCACAGGTTTCACTATAGAGTCTTTGGATGGAGAGATGAAGGTGAAATTGCCAACTTTGATCGAATGCAACAACATGCCGGATGACAGGGCCGAGATACCGACTCCTGATGCTGCACACTGGCACACTCACCTGAAGCACATCGCTCATAGCATTCCTCCTTTGGATCCAGAAGCCCAAATCTTACTTCTTTTGGGTCGTGACATCCTTCAGGTTCATAAAGTACGGGAGCAATGTAATGGGCCTAATAATGCACCCTATGCACAAAGACTAGACCTAGGATGGGTCGTAGTAGGAGATGTTTGCTTAGGAGCTGTACACAGGTCTGCAGAACTAAGTACTTACCGCACCCATGTACTTGATAATGGACGTCCTTCTCTACTTCCTCCATGTCCCAACAAATTCAGCGTCAAGGAGAAGTTTGATGCCAAGCCTCTGCCTGAGATCTCTCTAGCGTGTGACACCTTCATCTCTGATGACTACGCTATAGGGGATACCATCTTTGAGAGATCAAAGGATGATAACAAAGTAGGTTTGTCCATTGAAGACAGGAGCTTTCTGGACATCATGCACAAAGAGATGTTCATGGACGAGAGCAATAGTTGGGTTGCACCACTCCCATTCAGAACACCTCGCCAGCGACTTCCTAATAATAGAGCGCAGGTACTGACACGCCTAAACTCCCTTTTGCGCACACTGGAAAAGAAGCCTCAGATGAAGTCTCATTTTGTTACCTTCATGCAGAACATCTTTGATCGTGACCATGCCGAAGCAGCCCCTCCTCTTCGAGAAGGCCAGGAATGTTGGTATTTACCTATGTTTGGGGTGTACCATCCGCAGAAGCCCGGTCAGATCAGAGTTGTCTTCGACTCCAGTGCACAAACACAGGGCATCTCCTTGAACGATGTTCTTCTCTCTGGTCCAGATTTAAATAACAGCCTCTTGGGAGTCTTACTACGTTTCAGAAGGGAGCTGGTAGCTGTAACTGCAGACATCGAGCAGATGTTTCACAGCTTCATCGTGAAAGCGGAAGATAGAGACTTCCTTCGATTCCTTTGGTTCAAGGACAACAACACCAGCGAAAAAATCATCGAATACCGCATGAGGGTGCATGTGTTCGGAAATAGTCCATCTCCTGCTGTAGCCATTTATGGTCTCTGACGCGCAGCGGCTTATGGCATGGAGGAGTATGGTTCAGACGCCAAACACTTTGTAGAGAGAGAATTCTACGTCGATGATGGTCTTTTGTCAACACCCACAGCTGCAGAAGCAATCAACCTGTTGACACTAACAAAAGAAATGCTAGCTACTTCAAATTTGAGACTGCACAAGTTCGCTTCTAATAGCAAGGAAGTAATGGACGCATTCCCGACCGAAGATCATGCGAAGGGTTTCAAAGATCTGAACTTGGAAGTCGACCCTACGCCCATCCAACGTAGTCTCGGACTTAGCTGGCTTGTGAAGAGGGACACATACACTTTTCGTGTAACAGACATTAGGAAGCCCTTTACTCGCAGAGGGATACTTGCTACTGTCAACAGTCTCTTCGATCCTCTTGGGTTCGTTGCCCCTATCATCATTGAAGGGAAATTCGTTACGGGAACTCTCAGGTGAGGCTCTTGACTGGGACTCTCCTCTCCCTGAAGATAAGGAAGAAGTATGGAATGCGTGGAGGTTATCTCTGCAAGATCTTAAACAGCTTGAGATTCCCAGACCATATGTTCATACTACTCTCTCTACGGCTCTGAGAAAGGAACTCCACATTTTCTCAGATGCTTCTGTCAGAGCGATTGCAGCAGTGGCATATCTTCGTGTCATCAACAGTGAAGGAGCATGTAATACGGGGTTCGTTCTAGGGAAGACGAAGTTGGCTCCGCAAGCTGCTCATACCATTCCCAGGCTGGAACTAGGAGCTGCGGTTCTTGCTGCAGAGTTAGCAGAGACGATAATGAATGAGCTGGACTTTACTCTAGATGCTGTGGAATTTTACACAGATAGCAGAGTTATCCTGGGATACATTTTTAACCAGACAAGGCGTTTCTACGTATACGTAGCCAACAGAGTGCAGCGTATCCGCAAAGTGTCAAGCCCAACACAATGGCACTATGTCTCTACGAAGCATAACCCTGCAGACCACGGCACCCGCTCCGTTCCAGCAGCCCTGTTGGAGTACCACCACCTGGCTTACAGGACCTGCCTTCCTGTCGCAAGTGGATCAGAATCCATCTGTGGAGGAAAAGGAATTCGACCTCATTGGGCCAGAGTTGGACACAGAGGTTCGTCCTCTCGCTACTACTCTATCCACCGACGATTCTTATCTCGAATGTCAAAGATTCGAGCGATTCTCTTCTTGGAGGTCATTAATCGGAGCCATATCTTCTCTCATACATGTCGCTCAGACTTACAAGTCATCTGATGACAGAGAAAGATCTTGTAGATCGTGGCACTATTGTGCTAAGCCTTGTACAGCGAAAGAGTTGTCGCAAGCAGAGGAAGTTGTAATCAGAAGCGTTCAGAGGGAAGCCTACCAAGAAGAGCTTACCTGCATTGCTGAAAGTAACGACATCCCTAGGCACAGCGCTCTGAAAAAACTGAATCCTTACGTAGATAGTAGAGGACTTCTCAGGATAGGAGGTCGGCTTAAGAATGCAACTCTGGACCTCGAAGAGAAGTTTCCTTTGATCGTCCCAGGATGCAGTCATGCTGCAAAACTGCTTGTGAAGCATTACCATGAACGAGTCAAGCATCAGGGACGTGTGTTTACTGAATCTTCTATCCACAATGCAGGGTACTGGATTATTGGTGTTAGGAAGCTTATAAACAGCACTCTACACAGGTGCATCATGTGCAACAAGCTTCGTGGAAAGGTAACTGAGCAGAAGATGGCAGACTTACCCATCGATCGCTTAAGCATGGAACCCCCCTTCACGTATGTTGGTCTGGATGTTTTTGGACCTTGGACAGTCGTCGCAAGGCGTACACGAGGAGGACAAGCTCAAAGTAAGAGATGGGCTGTTCTTTTCACCTGTATGAGCACTCGTGCCATACACGTCGAGCTGATTGACTGCATGGATTCATCTACCTTCATAAATGCCTTGAGAAGGTTTTTTGCTCTGCGAGGACCTGCTAAACAAATTCGTTCTGACTGTGGGACTAATTTTGTAGGAGCCTGTAAGGAGCTGGAAATTGTGTTAACAGATTCTCAAAAGCCTAGTGTGAAGAGGTACCTGAGTGGTGAAGGTTGTTCCTGGGTCTTCAATCCACCTCACGCATCCCACATGGGAGGAGCCTGGGAGCGGATGATAGGGGTCTCCAGGCGCATACTGGATTCCATGCTCCAACAGATCAGTCCTTCTTGCTTGACACATGAAGTGTTATCTACTCTGATGGCAGAGGTTACAGGACTTGTCAATTCAAGACCTCTTGTTCCTATATCAACAGACCCAGACTCACCTTTCTTGTTGACGCCAGCCATGCTTCTAACTCAAAAGAGTCATGCACTCGTCCCACCTCCAGGCTATTTCAAGGAGACCGACCTCCACAGACTGCAATGGAGAAGGGTGCAGCATCTTGCCAATGCTTTCTGGAGTAGATGGAGGCGAGAATACCTCGCAACACTTCAAAGTCGAAGTAAATGGCAAAAGGAACGACGAAATCTAAGAGAGGGCGATGTGGTCCTTCTCAAGGATGCTCAAGCCAAGCGCAACGAATGGCCTATGGCTCTTGTGACTAAGATTTTCGCCAGCAGTGATGGAAAAGTGAGAACAGTTGAACTAAGAGTTGCAAGGAATGGGACAATCAAGACATTCCTCAGTCCTATAACGGAAACGGTCCTTCTCATGCAAACAGAGGACTGATACTTTGTGGGGTCTACTTGTGTGATCATTCCTTTATCTCGATTTGTTATAGTGGTATCCAAACAATACCAGGCGGGGAGTGTCATGGCACATTTATTTATTATATCTTGGCACCATCTTGTGGCGGTTTGGTGTAACAGCAAAAGGACATTGAGCTGTTTTCTTAGTGGTTGGTTTAGGTCATGTGGCTCTTAGGTTAGAGGTTAACTAGGAAATAACCGCAGTGTTCCAGATTCTTTCCATGCGGTTGGACAAGAGATCGCTTCTCTCTATTTATTTTACGTTTTGTGCCTTGGAAAGGCTTTGCCTGTAAGTTATTACCCTTTTTCAGTATTATACAATGTATGTGCATATATATATATTTGTAATTCATAAGTTTGAGTTTAAAAACGAACTATTCTACAGTGATGCTAATTTGTTAACAGCAATAACAGTATGCAGAGCTGTATGTAGCCTTTGATATACGTGTTAAGAGAATATTGTAAACAATGGAAATTCATTTGTTTATTTTAAGAACATTTTGTAATAAGACATCTGTGGTCTTTTCATGTTTCAGTTTTACAAAAAAGAGAAAGAAGAGGAAAGAACATTATAGTAAAAATCTCAACTTTACTTCTGCGTCTGCCCCTTTTTCTGACTCCTGTTAGCTATCTGTCAGTGTTGCGTAGACGGAACACGCATCTAGGGCAGAATAGAAATAATTTAGTTCAGTTAGAGAACAGATGTTACAGTTAAAAACTGAACTGAGCAATATACAGCGGAAGATTCAGTTTCAAAGCTAAATGTAAAAGCGCCCATTTAAGCGAGTTTGTCATTGTACTGTTCTGTTTTTGTGTTTTTCATTAAGAATAATATTAAACACACCATTCAAGCAATTTACTCCCAAATTGGTGCTCATTCTAAAGTGAAAGTATAATCCGCGCGGCCGCACGGGAGTTCATAACGGTGCGCATTATATGCAGCCTAGCTCCATTCTTCGTGAAAGATAGAGATAGAAATGCGCACAGGAAACAAAAACCTTGCAAAAATTATATACGATCCGCCTAATCCTGGCCAAATCACAGAGATGCCGATTCGCACGGGACTAATATTATCACAGTGAAATATGGTAGGTAATTTGCGGGGGAATTTTTACTTTACAAATTACAGACATGGCCAATTCGCACGGGATTAAGATCAGACATTCTCTTCAATTATTACAAATCACCAGAGGTCCCCAGATAATACTAATCCCGTGCGAATAGGGCTTTAGTCTTCACACGAGTGCTTTGTAAACACGGGGCGGTACTTCTGCCTACGTCTAGCGTGTTTAAACTCTGATTGTATTTGTCTGGAAGAAGAACATCATATACACCTAGGATGGCTTGAGGGTGAGTAAATCATGGGATCGTTTTAATTTTTGGGTGAACTATCCCTTTAAGAAGAGATGCACTGTAGCATTTAAAGCATAATGACTGGTCACGTGGTTCACGGAGCTCTCAATAGTTCCACACAAACCAGCTCTGTCAATACGTTTGAGTGGCTTAAGCGGATACACAACAGCTTCACTATACAGGTATTTGCAGCAATTTTTTATTACGTCAACCTTATTTACAGGATCATTTTATTATGGAGGGTGATGGAGATGCAACATTGTTATCATTAATGTTAATGTTTTTCTTGTATTAAGCCCTCAGGTATTCCTTACTAATTGGTCACACTCACTCATTGGTGGTCAAATGTGACCATACACCTTAACCCTTTTTCAATTAAATAAATGTTCTATATTTTAGTTTAATAATATTTATTGAATATTTCGAGGATTTTTTTTGGTAAATAGGCCTACTATTTGTGCAATAATTGTACAGTAGGCTATATACATATGAATTGATACTGAATCAAGATCTTAATCGATATTTGTGCCCAATATTTGTATATATCGAAATCGATATTTGTGGGAAACACTGTGTTCATACAGATATTTACACATAATTAGAAATTTGCTGGGGAAAAGCAGTTGAAAGTTGGGGGATGTTTCTTTTTTTGCTGAGTTTAGGATCTAGTTTTAGATGTATTGTGATACACCAACCTTGTGATTCTTCCTCAAACTCCATCTTTACTGTCTGTAGTTTCTCCTGGAGTAATTCCTCCTGCTTGATTCTTCTTCTCCTGTGGGAAGATGGGAATATATTGTTATTATTATTAATATAATATTACTCAGGTGCAAATGATCTACTCTAATAGTAGGGTAACATGGGGGAAGATGCCCCCTCATGAACAATGTGGATTATAACTATAATATATTCAGATATAAGTGTATCATGTGCAGGATGATGATGCATCAGCCAATGTGTTATTATAGGAAATAAACAGAAACATTTGTTAATAAAGGTGTTATACACAAAATGTCTAATTATTAAAGGGTAAGATGGCCCCTGGTGTCAGAAGCACACAAATAAACTTTTACAGAATTTATAAATTACTTTTAATATGATTATTTTAATATTTATATATATTTTAAAGCACCATTCATGCAAAATACTAAATCAACTGTTCTATTTAACTTTTTATTTTGACAATTTATTTGAATAATTGAATATCGGATGACAGACAAAGCAGAATCCCAGTAAAAGAGATTCATCTGAAAGGTAACATTATTTACAGGCTTATGAATATTTACATATTTAACTGCCCATATTTTATTTGAAGATGTGTCATAATAGAAACACAGTGAAATCAAATGTAATGATCTCACTCAACTAACCTATATTTCAACATAATAAAATGTAATAAATCACTATTTTCCAGAGACACAAAATTAGACTTCAAAACTGTTTCAATTAAATCTCATAAATATTGAAATTACAACATTAAAAAAATAGTGTAGCCATTCGTCAAAAGTGCTGAGATTGTGTGTCAGGAGGTTCATCTTACCCCATGTTACCATAGTTTAGAACCAGTTCTATGATTTTACTAACTTTAATGTTGAGGTGATATGATTAAATAATGCCAAACAACAAACGAGTGTTGTGTTTGTCTACTAGAGTTGTTATTTCTTCATGGTATTTAGTGTTAATTTTCTCAATAGTGGTGTTATTATCAGAAATGAGCTCTATATTTCTACATTAGCTATTAAACTATCAGTTCTCAGAGCAGTTCAGAGAGAAGCTGAGAGAATATTGATGAGGGTTGATCGCTGTAATCAGACATCGATTAAACGCGTGAATGTGTGCAAATTACAGACAACGGTCGCAAATAAGAGATTAAGATTTGACGAAAACTCCAGTTCTTGTCGAGCTAGTTCAATGCATGTAGGATTTAAGTTGTCAGATTTAGATTTCTCCTGATAAAAAATGAAATAAATGTACTCACAGTCGGATAAACCAGATTTACAGTTATGATGGAGACACGATGAAACTTCTCGAAGTGAAAAGCAAATGGCGACATCTAGAGGAACATCTGTGGCGCTGCAGAACTCCCGCCGCTGAAGTGAGGGGCGGAGCTTATAGAGTCTGGACTATGACGTGTATTAACGATCATCACCATCATGAATCCTGCTAAGCTTTTTATATTTTCTTTTTTTTTAATGTATGCACATTTATAATAATACAATTTGTATAATATTACCTTTAAAAAAATAGTTAAGGTTCTGTGAGGGTGTTTCTAATCCAGCTGTAAAAATGCTATCTTTATCTCTTCTGACTGCCGTTATCAATCTCTCTCTGTTTTTTACTCCTTTTGAAAGTTGTGAGAACACTATTGTGGAGTTTTTCTTTTACTACAATCATTTTATTTTATATGAGCTGTTTTCACAATGGAGTTTTGTTTGGATTGATATAAAAACAATAATACTTTTAAACAAGGTCACTTTATTCATACATGCATAAGATAACCTGAATAAAAATTATGGATCCAAGCTTAAATGTATTAATTTTCTCCATTTGATGTTGTTTTTTCCACTGTTGTACTGAAAACATCCCTGAGTTAACAACTGATTTTAAAATCAATATCGTTACACCCCTTAAATGTATTCTGGGCAGTCCTATTATTAAAAATATGACATCAGTATAAATGATGAACAGTCCTTTAATACAGTGATTATAAGAGAGCAAAACAAACAGACAAAACTGAACAAATGACACTGTTTTGTGTAGTCTGCACTTAAACACTTGGTCAATGTTGAGAACAATGTTATACCCTTACAGAAAAAACACATGGATTTTACATTTTCCCAGTGGTGGAGAGAGTACTGAAAAAGCATACTCAAGTAAAAGTACTGTTACTTGTCAAAAAATGTAGTGCAAGTAGAGTAAAAGTACCTGTCCTAAATACTACTCAAAGTAGGAGTAAAAAGTAGCCCTTTTAAAAGTACTCAAGAGTAGTGAGTAGTGAGTATTATGCTGTGAATGTTATTCCACTTTATATACCCTGCAAATTAAAAATGTAGCTTACTTTAAATGGATGATTCTCATTAAGATCAAAAAAACCTGAGATCACCAACAGTATTTCAGAATTCAGTTTTATTTTTGACTACTAGCATTAAAAATACAGCCATGTAATATTAGAGAAAGCAACCAATAATCTGGTAACATTTATGAGAACCATTCTGTAGATGTTTCCTTGCGGTTAATTAAAAAAGGTTCAAAGTGTTGTACATTAACAATTTTACGTTAAAAAAGCAGAGTTCTTTCTTTTCAAGACGCATCCATTGTACTGCTTTAATTTCATTGGATGTTTTCTCTGTAAAAGAATACACTTCAGAAATCAGAATCCAGTAACTCACAATTTTCACCACTGATTATTTTTGCTTGCAAAAACATAAACCTGATTTAAATATAAATCTGATGTTTTATGAAAGTTATTTGCTATATACATGGACTACCATTTTTAATCGGCATGTTTGAACACATTGCATTAAAATATGCACTTGTAATGAGTGAAAAATCAACATTATTATTTCACTCAAAATCTTTTCTTTGATTTTCATTGTATTGTCTTTTGATTTAATTATGCTGGTATGTATAGTTTTGGAGTTTTATATATGTTGTAATGAAGTGTACTGCCCCTTTAAGAAACACTTAACTTTGGACGCGTTAGTTCGTTCGCTCAGTTGATGCTAAACTACGCTGAGTCTTGCTCTCCAGGATACCCGTCTCTGAGATCCGGCCTGAGGAGGACACTGCCAGTCCGCAGGACCTTAGTCTGGAGGCTCTGTTCTCAAACAGACAGGGGTGGCCAAGCCGAAGTGTCCCATGGAAGCGGCACCAGGTCAGGCCTCCCTCGTGGCATCCGGTGAAGTTTCCCGAATAGTGACTGGGACACAAATTAAGGAACACAAATTAAGATATTTTTGTTGAAATCCGATGGCTCAGAAAGGCCTCCATTGGTAGTCAACAAAAAATCAAAATAGCGACCTTATTCAACAAGGTTTTGTCTTCCGCCTGGGCCTTTGACGTGAACTCACGAAGCTCCACGACACATGCTGATAGCAATATGTGGTTCAGCATGTCAACCAATAATAACCAAACAAATCAATAAATTGCATCACTTTTTCTGAGGTTTTCTTTGGAGACGGGGAGGAGGAGGAGTTGCTGAAAGAATTTGTCAAAGGGATGATGCAGATTTGCTTTGGGGGCTCGAGCCCCTGCCCTTTTTCAAAATGAATCAAAAGTGCCCCTCTCAGACAAATATCAATGATAATATCGTGGTCAATAAAACGAAATAAATGTGATTATTATAACATGACAATGTATACAATAGTAACGAACGGCTCAAAAGTCGGATAATTTCTGTTGAGGCGTTGCCATAACGCTTTGCTATGGGTTGCGTGCGTTTTGATTGACAGCTGATTTTCCTCTGTTCGGAAACGGCTCTCGAGCCAAATATGGTCCTTTCAGAGAGTGTGTGGCCTTACAGAAAAAAGTAAACCAATATTTTTTTTTCATCCATAATCAGAGCTAATGTGTTGATTTAATTACAAATCTATATATTATATATTTTAAAGTATTACACAATTCACCAATGCCCGTTTGACATGTATATAGGCTACACCAACCAATCGTGATCTGGCAAAGCAAGTTCAAATTCCACTGGGCATGTGAAGTGGAGCGGTAATTTTCTGTTCTTATTCATAAATCGGTTGAAAATTACATGGACAGACGAACTAACGTTTGTGGAACGATTTCCTGCGGTTTGTCTCATTTTATAAATTGCATCACTGACAAAATGGATTTTAACAAACAAATCCCTGCACAAAACCATGCAGCAGCAGCAGCAAAAGTCGCATTAATGGTAAGTGTTAAATTCACTTGTATTTATGTATATTGATACACTGTTTACTATTTCATGAAACTATCAAAGTTAACAAAAACCAAGTGCCACCGGCACCTACAGGCCTATTATGTGAAGTGTAGGCTGGCGAAATGGTTACGTGAAAGGATTTTATTATATTACCATTTTTGAATATTATGCAGCATTATGAAAGTCTCTTATGTTCATCAAGCCTGCATTTATTTGATAAAAAAACAGCAATATTGTGAAATATTATTAAAATAATGGTTTTCTATTTTAAAATATAATTTATGCCTGTGATCGCAGCTGGATTTTCAGCATCATTACTCCACTCTTCAGTGTCACATGATCATTCAGAAATCATTCTAATATGAGGATTTAATGTCAATGATGGAAACTGTGATACTATTTCAAGATTCTTTGATTAATATATATATATATATATATATATATATATATATATATATATATATATATATATATATATATATATATATATATATATATATTTACATATTGCCCCTTTTTTACATTTGAGCCCCTGCCTCTGAAGAACTCTCTGCACGGCCCTGGTCCAGAATATCAGTTAATCATCTCTGTCAGATTTTACCAAGACTGACGAGTTTGTGAAAGAGATCGTAAACCCGGCCGGTGCGAGACTCTAAATGTTATCAGAATCTTGATTACTGAGTATAACACAATATAAACAATTTAAATTAATCTAAAGTTAATGATTAACAAAATCATTTAAAACATTTTTCATTAATGGAGTCAGATGAAACAAAGAGGTAAATGCATACAAAGAAATGTATTTAAATCCTGTTTTGTTGTGTAAAAGGAAAGACAGTGACACGCAGATACACCTTCCCTGTGCTATTGGAGACCGGTATTGGACCTGTGGGCTTACAGACTGTTAATTAAAAAAGGTGCGCATGACTTAAGCCACTCAACGTTTTGTTTCTTTATTCTTGTAACAAATTCTACATGCAATGCAAGTATAGATATAATGAACGCCATTAATAATAAAAACACATAAATTCCATCTTTTGATTTATCAGAATATCAAACTATTTACATGAAAGTGATCTGAACAAGAACTTTGATCACTTAGGAAACTTTGGGCAACACTTTTTCTCATGTCTCAGTAGATTAGATGATTGGCTGAAACTCTTCCCACATGAAGAGCACTGGTGCGGCTTCTCTCCAGTGTGAACTCTCTGGTGTGTTTTCAGGTTTCCTGAATCAGAGAAACTCTTCCCAGATGAAGAGCACTGGTGCGGCTTCTCTCCAGTGTGAACTCTCTGGTGTTGATTTAAGTTGCCTGATGTACTGAAGGTCTTCTCACAGTCAAAGCACATGTAAGGTCTCGCACCAGTATGAATGCGCTCATGCACTTTTAAAGTGGTCAGTTGTGAAAAACTCTTTCCACAAAAAGAACAAACGTGAGGCTTCACACCAGTATGAACTTTAAGGTGTTGTCTTAAGTCTGATGCCCCAACAAATGCTTTCTCACACTGATCACAGCTGAATGATCTCACTCCAGAGTGACGGTGCAGATGATCATCGAGATTGCTTTTCTGACTGAAACTCTTTCCACACTGAGAGCAGGTGAACGGTTTCTCTCCAGTGTGAATCCTCATGTGCACATTTAGGTTTTCTTTACGTCTGAAACTCGTTCCACACTGAGAGCAGGTGAACGGTTTCTCTCCAGTGTGAATCCTCATGTGTCTGTTTAGGTTTTCTTTACGTCTGAAACTCGTTCCACACTGAGAGCAGGTGAAAGATCCTTCGACTCCAGATTTTCCAGCTTTTTTCTGTGTGAAATTCTCTTCAGTCTTTGAAGCGACTGTGTTTCCATCTTCATTTGTGAGATGATGAGGTTTCTGCTGTTTGTCTTCATTCACTTCCACTGGGTCTAAAATCAACATATTCAATAAAAGAAGAACAAATACAAATGAAAAACAAAAAGAAATATGGTTCATTTTCAATTTAGCACAAATCCAGTTTACTTCTGAGTCTGATAAACTCAGCAAAAAAGAAACATCCCCTTTTCAGGATACTGTATTTAAAAGAAAATTTTGATCATGTTTGGAAGTTTTTATGTTACATCACTGCTGAGAAACCCTCAGAAAAAGTGATGCAATTTATTGATTTGTTTGGTTATTATTGATTGACATGCTGACTAGTATAAAGTCTTTATCAAGTTTGGACTTTGAAAAATCATGTTAACTACATCTGAGCCAAATTCTGGGTTGATATCTCACAGCAATCAAAAGTTATGGCATTTGGAACCAAGGTAGCCTTTTTCCAAAAGTCCGGTGTTTTACTGAACATAAGAACTACTTACATGTGTAAACGCCAACATTTTTTATATATAAAATAATTACATAAAATAAGTAACAAGTGATAAGATCCTGGTCGATGAGTGATGATTCTTCAGCACATTTTCAGCGTGTTCTCCTATTCTACGGAGCACGGTAAATCAAGACCTGTCAGGGAGATCAGCCCAATCCAAGAGCGTCCAGCGTTAAGAGAGTGTCCGATTGCTCTCTACACATCGTCCCTGCCCACTTTACATTTGACCATTTTAATAGGATAGACGGTTGAATAGGAACCCAACCTCGTTATACTTAATAAATATATTTGCTTCTTCTTAGCCTAAGTGTTCCTGCAAATGAGTATTCTCGTCTCCGGCGTGATGACTCAGATCTTTCGAATATTGCAATTTAATAATTGTTTAATCGATACGTCATCCTCAATAAATACGTCTCCAGCGTGTTGCCTCCGATCTTTTGAATATTCCGATCTAATATGACCCCTGACCTGTAAAGTTGCCAGAACAATAATCATACGCTGTTTGTTAATTGGCCAGAGGAGAACTGCCCCCCCGACTGAGCCTGGTTTCTCCCAAGGTTTATTTTTCTCCATTATGCCCCTGATGGAGTTTTGGTTTCCTAGCCACTGTCGCCTTTGGCTTGGCTTGCTCAGTTGGGGACACTACATTTTCAACTAAATATCCAAATAAATCTAATTAGTAAACTAAATTCCATCCATCCATCCATCTTCTTCCGCTTATCCGGGGCCGGGTCGCGGGGGCAGCAGTCTAAGCAGAGATGCCCAGACTTCCCTCTCCCTAGACACTTCCTCTAGCTCTTCCGGGGGGACACCGAGGCGTTCCAAGGCCAGCCGGGAGACATAGTCCCTCCAGCGTGTCCTTGGTCTTCCCCGGGGCCTCCTCCCGGTTGGACATGCCCGAAACACCTTCCCGGGAAGGCGCTCAGGAGGCATCCGGAACAGATGCCCGAGCCACCTCAGCTGTCCCCTCTCGATGTGGAGGAGCAGCGGCTCTACTCCGAGTTCCTCCCGAGTGACTGAGCTCCTCACCCTATCTCTAAGGGAGCGCCCAGCCACCCTGCGGAGAAAGCTCATTTCGGCCGCCTGTATCCGGGATCTTGTCCTTTCGGTCATGACCCAAAGCTCATGACCATAGGTGAGAGTAGGAACGTAGATTGACCGGTAAATCGAGAGCTTCGCCTTACGGCTTAGCTCTTTCTTCACCACGACAGACCGGTACATCGACCGCATTACTGCAGAAGCTGCACCGATCCGTCTGTCAATCTCCCGTTCCATCCTCCCCTCACTCGTGAACAAGACCCCTAGATACTTAAACTCCTCCACTTGGGGCAGGAACTCTCCACCAACCTGGAGTGGGCAAGCCACCCTTTTCCGACTGAGGACCATGGCCTCGGATTTGGAGGTGCTGATCCCCATCCCAGCCGCTTCACACTCGGCTGCAAACCGTCCCAATGCATGCTGAAGGTCCTGGTTAGAAGGGGCAAACACGACAACGTCATCCGCAAAGAGCAGAGACGAAACCGTGTGGTCCCCAAACCTGACACCCTCCGGCCCTTGGCTGCGCCTAGAAATTCTGTCCATAAAAATTATGAACAGAACCGGCGACAAAGGGCAGCCCTGCCGGAGTCCAACATGCACCGGGAACAAGTCTGACTTACTGCCGGCAATGCGGACCAAACTCCTGCTTCGGTCATACAGGGACCGGACAGCCCTCAGTAAAGGACCCCGGACCCCATATTCCCCCAGCACCCTCCACAGGACGCCGCGAGGGACACAGTCGAATGCCTTCTCCAAATCCACAAAACAAATGTGGACTGGTTGGGCAAACTCCCATGAACCCTCCAGCACCCTGTAGAGAGTATAGAGCTGGTCCAGTGTTCCGCGACCAGGACGAAAACCACACTGTTCCTCCTGAATCCGAGGTTCCACTATCGGCCGGATTCTCCTCTCCAGTACCCTGGCATAGACTTTCCCGGGGAGGCTGAGAAGTGTGATCCCCCTATAGTTGGAACACACCCTCCGGTCCCCCTTCTTAAAAAGAGGGACCACCACCCCGGTCTGCCATCCCAGAGGCACTGTCCCCGACCGCCACGCGATGCTGCAGAGGCGTGTCAGCCAAGACAGCCCCACAACATCCAGAGACTTGAGGTACTCAGGGCGGATCTCATCCACCCCCGGTGCCTTGCCACCGAGGAGTTTCTTGACCACCTCTGTGACTTCAGCCCGGGTGATGGACGAGTCCTCCTCTGAGCCCCCAGCCTCTGCTTCCACAATGGAAGACGTGACGGCGGGATTGAGGAGATCCTCGAAGTATTCCTTCCACCGTCCGACAACATCCCCAGTCGAGGTCAACAGCCGCCCATCGCCACTGTAAACAGCGTTGGTAGGGCACTGCTTCCCCCTCCTGAGGCGCCGGACGGTTTGCCAGAATCTCTTCGAGGCCAGCCGATAGTCTTTTTCCATGGCCTCACCGAACTCCTCCCAGGCCCGAGTTTTTGCCTCCACGACCACCCGGGCTGCAGTCCGTTTAGCCTGTCGGTACCTGTCAGCTGCCTCAGGAGTCCCACAAGCCAGCCAGGCCCGATAGGACTCCTTCTTCAGCTTGACGGCATCCCTTACTTCCGGTGTCCACCACCGGGTTCGGGGATTGCCGCCTCGACAGGCACCGGAGACCTTGCGTCCACAGCTCCGAGCAGCCGCTTTGACAATGGAGGTGGAGAACATGGTCCACTCGGACTCAATATCTCCAGCCTCCCTCGGGATCCGGTCGAAGCTCTGCCGGAGGCAGGAGTTGAAGATCTCTCTGACAGGAGACTCGGCCAAACATTCCCAGCAGACCCTCACAGTACGTTTGGGTCTACCGAGTCTATCCAGCTTCCTCCCCCGCCATCGGATCCAACTCACCACCAGGTGGTGATCAGTTGACAGCTCCGCCCCTCTCTTCACCCGAGTGTCCAAGACATACGGCCGCAGATCAGATGAAACGACCACAAAGTCGATCATTGACCTACGACCTAGGGTGTCCTGGTGCCATGTGCACTGATGGACACCCTTATGCTTGAACATGGTGTTCGTTATGGACAAACTGTAACTAGCACAGAAGTCCAATAACTGAACACCACTCGGGTTCAGATCAGGGGGGCCGTTCCTCCCAATCACGCCCCTCCAGGTTTCACTGTCATTGCCCACGTGGGCGTTGAAGTCCCCCAGTAGAACGACGGAGTCCCCAGTCGGAGCACTCTCCAGCACCCCTCCCAGAGACCCCAAGAAGGTCGGGTACTCTGCACTGCCGTTCGGCCCGTAGGCACACACAACAGTGAGAGACCTATCCCCGAGCCGAAGCCGCAGGGAAACGACCCTCTCGTTCACCGGGGTAAACAGCCCGCCGCCTCTCACCATGGGCAACTCCAGAGTGGTAAAGAGTCCATCCCCTATCGAGGAGTGTGGTTCCAGAGCCCAAGCCATGCGTGGAGGTGATTCCGACTATCTCTACCTCTCAACCTCACGCACAAGCTCAGGCTCTTTCCCCGCCAGCGAGGTGACATTCCATGTCCCAAGAGCCAGTTTCCGTGTCCAGGGATCGGGTCGTCTAGGCCCCCGCCTTCGACTGCTGCCCGATTCGCTTTGCACCGGCCCCTTACGGTCCCTCCCGTGAGTGGTGGGCCCACGGGAAGGTGTCCCCACGTCGCTCCTTCGGGCTGAGCCCGGCCGGACCCCGTGGGGGAAGGCCCGGCCACCAGGCGCTCGCATACGAGCCTCAACCCCAGGCCTGGCTCCAGGGTGGGGCCCCGGCTGCGCCATACCGGGCGACGTCACGGTCCTCCTTCTTTTTGTCATCATAAGGGGTTTTTGAACTGCTCTTAGTCTGACCCGTCACCTAGGACCTGTTTGCCTTGGGAGACCCTACCAGGGGCATATAGCCCCGGACAACATAGCTCCTAGGGTCATTCGGGTACTCAAACCCCTCCACCACGTTAAGGTGGCAGTCCATGGAGGAGAAATTAACTAAACTAAATTAACCATATAAACTAAATTACTGATCTGCCCGCATTGTCACTGTATGATAGTTGAAATGAGCTGATGACATCACCGTTTTCTCCGGAGCGGCTATACGGCCGAATCAAATTCTGTTGCATTATTTTCCTGTTTAACACTGTGAAGCTGCTCTGAAACAATCTGCATTGTAAAAAGCGCTATATAAATAAAGTCGACTTGACTAGACTAGAGCACAACTGCATGAGCTTAAATGCCTGTGCTTGCATTCTGGGTTAAAGGGATAGTTCACCCAAAAATGAAAATTAGCCCATGATTTACTCACCCTCAAGTCATCCTATGTGTATACGTCTTTCTTCTTTCAGACCAATAAAATCTGAGTAAAATTTAAAAAATCTTTCGATAGGCAAAGGTACTTTCAACACTTTTTCCATAAATTGAATACGTAAGGGATCGGCTGAAACTTATTTAAAAGGGAGAAAAAACAGACCTGCAAACTCCTCAGAGTAAAAAAGGTGACAGTGTCGCGGGGTGGGGGGGTGGGGTTAATATGCAAATGACACATTTCTGAGCGTGACTTAAAGAGAATGACACATTTAATATTTAAAAAATTATTTTATTTACAACACGGAAACGCCTGGAACTCAAGGAACTGTTGTGACGCATGACAAAAAATAAAAGACTGACACTAGGGGTGTAACTGTACACAAAACTGACGGTTCGGTACCTCGGTTTTGAAATCACGGTTCGGTACGAGTTCGGTACAGCAGTTTTACAAAATTACTAAATTTAACAGTGGTTTACTGAAGAAGAATAAAAGTGTCTGTCCTTGAATGAATTTAATTATATCTAAAAGTTTATTGAAGATATTTCTGTGAACTATATAGGGAGCCCTTACTTGCACATTAATATTAAAGGTTAACAAAATAGAGCCCAAACTATTAGCAACAAAATAGAGCCCAAACTATTAGCAACAAAATAGAGCCCAAACTATTAGCTTAAATTCAGTTGCAATTTATTTTTAGGTATAATAATCAACACTCAAATAACACATTGTATGCAAACATGTAAACTTCACATTAGGCAGTTTTTGCATTAACTTCTAAATCTAATTATAAAATAGTTTTTTCTCCAATTCGTTGTTGAAATATAATAATTTATACACAGTGTCTGTCATTTTCATGACAGGTTTATTTAACATGAATGAAATAATCAAGACATCACTAACAGGTTAAGTAGAATATAATGAATATATACGCTAATATAGAGCATAGTGAAAGAGTTCATCTCTCTAATGAATACAATTCTGTGGACACTGAATGACTGCCTGAGGTAAATGTGATGCTAACGTTACATGACATTGTTTAGTTTACAAGCAGTTAAATTGACGTCTTTCCGCCGTTGAAACACTGATTTAGCGATTACACCACATATTTACATGACAGTAAGTTCCCTTTCGAGAGTACTCTCGTATTGCGTTTAGCTAAATGCTAGGGGAATTTCCTTTCCTCGAGATTTTGAAGCACATTTTT